>NW_022900947.1:3992605-4015055 GCF_012274545.1 Fukomys damarensis
GATGGCTGGGTGGGTGTGGAGGTACATGCATGGGTGGTGAATGGTGGATTCCCGCTCATCCACCACAGGAAGGTGTGTGACTTAAAGACCTCCAAGGTGCTTCAGGCCTCAGCCTTCCCCTCCTCTGGCCCAGAAGCCTCCTCCCTCCCTCCCAGCCCTCCAGCTTTACCAGAGTCTGCAGATCCTGAGACTGGCGCAGGAGCTCTTCGGCCACAGCCATTCTTTCCGTCAGAGTCATCGTGAGCTGCCGTGCCTTGGCGCTGGAACATTTAAATTGGTCCACAAGAAAGTGCTGGATGTTTTCCATCTGTTTCCAGAAGGCTTCCATCTGTGAAACGAACATGAGAGGCAAGAGTCAGGGGAGAAGACTTATTTAAGAAAGCTATGTGGCTTGTGCTCGGGAATCACAATTCCTTCCTGATGGCAAACAGAGCCTCTGAAGCATCCCACAGCCCTGAAGCATCCACAGTTTATTTTGGCAACAACTGCATTCTACAGAGAGGGCACTCCCTGGCCACCAGGTTTGGAGTTTAGGTTTAGAGATGGCTTTTCAGCAAGCAGCAGTGCCCCGCTGCTCCGGAAGGAAAACTAGGAACTCACCCCGGCTTGAGGACCCTTATGTAGGCCTTGACTACCGCCTGGGCACATGGACTGTGACTGTGCTGGAAACTTCAGGGTCTCTGAAAGGGACTGAGCCAGGCCTAGAAATCAAGGCACCAATGGCCACTGAATAGTAGTTGTTGTCCTGAGCGTGCAAAGGAGTACGGCAGAGATGACGCTGTGAAAACACCTGGCTTTTAAAATCGTTTCCTTTCTTCCATTTTTTTCTGGAGCTTACACCCCTGGGTGCTTTAATTTGTGGCACTGCAGCCCCTGGGCACTGTGTTTTACAAAAATACAGGAAAGTTAACAACTGTTGACGAGGCTCGGGAGTGGGCCAGGCTGTGCCCAGATAAAATGGTGTGGGGAGATCATGGAGGAGGCTCACGGGCCATAGGGCTGGGGCCAGCAAGAGGCAGGAGGTTCTGGCTTAGATCTGTTATGAGCCCCAAACGCTCAGAGCTGGGGCTTTCTGCAGGGTGGATCACGGGGGTGCTGTACTCACTGGGGGATGGAGCCACCGCTGAGTTCCGGGGCTGAGTGTGCTGTGGGAGGTGGGGCCTGGTGGGAAGAGGCTGTTACTGGGGCTTGGCCCAGGCGGATTTATCTCTCTCTCAGTGCTTCCCTTCTCTCAGCTTCCTGTCCCCCATGGTGTGAGCAGCTCTGCTCCACCAGGCCCCTGTGCCAGGACTCTTGCCGAGGAGCCAGCTGACCAGGGACTGTAACTCTGAGCCAAAATTAGCCTCTTCTATAAATTGTGGTGCTGAGTATTAAGTCTTCTCAGTGACAGGAAGGTGACAAAGACACAGGATTTGCCTCAGGTCCATGGCTCAGATTTTCTTCACTTTTGCTTGGATTCTCGGATACCAAATACTGACCGTTCTTGCTAGAAGGGCAAGGGAGGGGGCAGGAGTTAGTGGCACTAGAAAGTCGCGCTGACCTTGTTTCTGTGGCCAAAGGTCACGACACATCGGCCCAGAGTGCTGAATCCCTCCAGCCCTGTCAGGACAGAGTGGAGCCTTGGGAATGGGCAGTGCCTACCTTGAGGGCCTCACTGCAGCCCAACACCTGACTCTGCTGCCGCCCAGCCCTTCCTTCTGTCCCCTCAAGAGAGACTTTAGCACCTCAGCACCCTCATGCTCTCTCTCCAATAGCTTGTGCAAGAGAATGCCAGCCCCTGCATACCCAGACCCACAGTTCCATGTCCCACGACCTCTGTCTCCTCCTTACAGCCACAGGGGCCAGGCTGCCCACCCCATCTCAAGTGCTCCATTCCCTGCACATAATGGCTGGGGCTTTCTCTTTCTCTGCCAAGCCCCAGGCAGTTCCTTCTCTGCTTCTCTGCCTTGATCCTCCTCAGCTCCTCCTCTGACCTCCTGGCAGGATCTGAGATTTGGGGCTATGCTCAGGCCAGAGCCAGTCCTGGGAGGCCACTGGCACTTGCAGGTCTTGTGAAATGTGAGCCCTCGCCCTGCTGTTCCACAGTTCTGGGAGTCACAGGAAGCCAGGCTAAGTGCTGCCCCTCAGCCATCTCTTCCTGGCTCCCCAGTCCAGGGACTCCCCGTGCCCCACATCCTGTCCCCCAGGCCTCAGTGGGGACCCTCTTCCGCCAGACCGCTCCCCTTAAGGCATGAAAGCCAGACCTCCCATCAGCCTCCCAGCTTGTTGCTCATCCTGACCCTTTATTGGCAGTGCTGACCCTCTCTCTCCTCTTCCTGCCACCCACTGTCCCATGCATAGCACCATGTCAGCTCTTGAGCTTTTCCTTCCTCTTCCTCCCTGCTGTAGTTGCCTTCTGGAAGTTCCTGCTCAAACTGGGTTTGTCCAGCAGCACTTAATGGTCCTCTGTGCAGAGCCCAGGAGTCCCTCTAACATGGAAGCTGGGCCGAGCCACCCCTGCCTTAAACCTGTGATGCCCACCTTCTTTCGGGTGTGAGATGAGAAGCTTGACTGGATCTCTCTGGCTTTCTCTTGAGCTTGCTGCCTCCCTGGCTCCCATCTGCTACCTACTGGCCAGCATCGGCCCTCCCCACCTGGCCTGTCGGGGGTCCCTTCCTCAATGAGGGGAAGCAGTCCTCTCTCCACTGTGCCTTGTTCCTCTCCCACATGCCCGGGCACCACAATCCCAGGAGACCTCACCTACTCCGGAGCAGCAGAGGGCCTGGCCTGGCACCTCCAGGACAGAGCCACTAAACAATGAAGGTTGAACGCCCCTCGCCCAGCACAATGAATGGCCAAGAGTGTGCGCCAAGGCAGTGCCTGTTTAATACGCAGTCTGTGGCCGGGGTCTCAGAGAATCCATCCTCTCTGCAATTTAAAACATGCTTTTTATGATGCTTTAAGTTTGAAAGTGGGTGGCTCGTGACATTGA
Source organism: Fukomys damarensis (assembly GCF_012274545.1). Lineage (NCBI taxonomy): Eukaryota > Metazoa > Chordata > Mammalia > Rodentia > Bathyergidae > Fukomys > Fukomys damarensis. The sequence continues at coordinate 3,995,577 of NW_022900947.1, forward strand.
GGGTCGTAGCAAGCTTTGCTTTGCATGATAAAAAGATCAACCTAAAATTTAAATGAAGACCAAAACAACCCACTACTGTAAATCTTTGCTCCCTAATTACACTTTCTCTATGGCTTAGCTACAGAAGCCGGATCCCTGCCTCTGGGGGAGAACGCAACAGGGAATCTGCGCTCTCAACAGTCTCCTAAGTACCACCTCTTTAATCGTGCCAATGTCACTGGCCCAGAGAGAAAGGACATCGCCTACGTTGTCCACGAGCTGCTCCGAGTACCCCCTCTCCTTCTTCTCCACATCTGCCAGCGTGATGTACTCCGAGTCGCTGGTGCCCAGCACTTCCGTGTTTGACAGCTTGATCTGAAGTCCCTTCTCTAATTCCTCCAAATCCTGGGAGGAAGAAAGGAAATCAAATAAACAAAATCTGCCACATTTTAAATTCTAGAAAAACACACGCTTTCGTTTTTCCCACATTATCAGCAAATTTTTTGTAACAGTAACTAAATGCAATAGGAGCTGCCTTGCTTAAGGTTGGATTGGTTCAAATTTACTTTCCTCATTAAACACAGAAACTTAAGAATAAAGGATTATTTTGTGCTATACTCCTCTCTCAAAAAGACTAGGCCACACTTAAAAGATAATGAAATCACATCTTTCAATCATTACAAGTCCTAGAAAATGTCATGACTCCTATGGGGTTGGGAGGGAAAAGTTTCTTCCCTACACACCTGCCTTCCATATGGAAGGGTTATATGCTATACCTCAGGGGAGGAAGTGATGTGTACATGGTGGGTGGGTTTAAGAACAGGAAGTGAGCACAGTGGTTTAACTTCTGCTTCCTTTTTGGGATGCACCACTCAGGACAGCTCACTGTTTTGGTGTGGTCCAGCCCAGAGGGAGCAAGGTAGCAGAGGCCCTGCTTCCAACGGCAGAAGGCTGAGGGGGCTCAGTTTCACAGGTGCAAGGCAAGAAGCTGAAGCAATTCTGCAATTTAGTATGAGAAAGACCTCCATGATTACTGTGTCTTGAGCTACTCTCAATAATAAAGCTACATTTTTCTGTCTGTCTCCTCGACTCTGTCTCTCAATGAACTCTGAACTTGGGAAAAAATGTGGGAGTCCTCTGTCATCCTTCAAACCCAACATCCAGGGCAGGAGGCAGATCTCTCTGCTCCAGAACTGTTGTCACTGTCACATAACCTGTGCAGTCGCAGGCAGCTTCAGTAGGGACATGGATAAAAGCTGCTACTGAGCCTACACTGAGGGCATATGTGGTTCTAATCCTCACAACAGCTCTGCAAGAGGTAAGGGATGGCTTTTTCCTGATGGGACCAAGATAAATGGCAAGTTCAGATATTGTGTCCTAAGACTCTCGGGCAGAAAGAGCAGTACTAGGCTTGTCCTACTCTTTAAAATTCTGCATCATACTACTTCCCTTTTTACGAGCAGCTGACATTTCTCACCGTTTCTTGTCCTTTTCCAGAAGTTCCAAGAATGTTGAGGGCATTAAATGGAATTATGCACTTAAAGCACTTGGCTAGACTGCCTAGAAAACAGTAGCCACAATTACTATCAAGTCACCTGGCAGGTATGGTCATGCAAACCTGTGATCACAGCTACTCAGGAGGCAGAAGTAGGAGGATCGCAAAGTTGAGCTCAGCCTGGGCAATTTAGTGAGAGCCTGAGATCCTGCTGCAAAATTTTTAAAGAAGAGGGGGTGGGGCGGGGCTGGAGATGTAGATTAGAAGTAGAGCCCGGCATTAAATATCTCTGCAAAGTCAAAGAGCACTGTAAGAGGTGGCAGGGGTGGGACTGGGATTTGATCCGAGGTCTGCAGACTCCATATCTATTCCTGGCACTGTAATATGCACCTTATTTCATTGTCACTATTGTTACTGCAAATACCATCAACATCATCATTGTTTTTATCCTTGGAAAATCACTTTAACCCATCGAGCATCAGTTTCTTTAGCTGTTAAATGAAAATCATAATGGCCGTTCACAGGGCTGGCATGAAATTAAATCATGTACACGGGCACTGTGTGCATTGCCTGCGGGTCCTGACAGAGGTGCCGGCGACGGAGAGGGTGGTGTGCGCCATCTCCCCCTGGGGTGGAGGGAGTGATCCTTCCCACGGGATCCGGGATCTTGGTGAAGAAACCTCTGCCAACCTCCAGCGTCGTGGTGGTGGGGGTGAGGAGGAGGACGACGATGGTGAAGGCGGTAGCAGCAGTAACAGGATGACGGAGATGGAGGTGGTGAGGGTAGCAGTGACCACGATGATGAGGAGTGAAAACGATGGCAGTGGTGGGGCTGATGAAGAAGATTATGATCGCTGTGATGCTTTAGATCTAAAATGTGCCCGAAAGTCTCATGTGATCAGAGATGATCACCTCGACGGGAGGTGACAGACCATGGGGTGCTATAGTCCTTAGAGGTTAGTCCACCCACGAGTTCACAGCCGAAGGTGCTGTTAGGACCTGGGGCCTGGCTGGAGGTGGATCCTGCGGTGTGGCCCGGAGGGACGTGTTCTTGTCCCAGCTTCTTCCTTTGTTCTCTCTGCTTCCTGCCTTCTGTTGAGCATCTTTCCTCTGCCAGGCCCTTCTGCCGTGCTGCTTTTGCTTTGGAGCCAGCTGTGGATTAAACCCTCCGAAACCGCGAGCCGAGTAACCCTTCCCTTTAAATTGTAGGTGTTGGATGTTCTGCCCCAGCGATGGGAAAGTTACTGATCCAGTGATGACGGTGACGAGAAGAGTGATAACTACACAGGGATGGTGAAGACGGTGGCCGCGGTGACGATGGTGGTAACACAGTGAAGGTGATGAAGATCATGATGATGATGATTCTGGTGGCGGGACTATGGTGGTGGCCGTGGCGATAAGGACATTAGCAGCTATCACAGATCATAATCTAACATTAGGATCCCAGAGCTTGTAAAAGACATGCATACCCGTGTTCATGCCAACAGCTTATTTTTGGGAGCAGCCTGTATGTATGCAGAAAATGTGCTATACACACACACACACACACACACAATAGAGTTCTGTCCAGTCATAAGAACGATAAACGTCAGTCATTTGTTGAAAAATGAATGGCTCTTAAGGCCATAATGCTAAGTGAAATAAATCAGACACAGAAGGTTAAATATTCCTTGGCTTCTCTCAAGTGAGAAACCCAACGTATAAGAAATATAAAAGAGCAAAATGAAAGAGAAATGATAGGAAACAGGAGGTAGACTTTGTGGAGGTGGGAAGGGGATCTGGATACTGGGGATCAGGGGCAGCCAGGAGCACAGGTGGGGATAAAATGATTCAGGTATAATCTGTAGATGTCCAAGCTCCCCAGGATGAGTAGAAGGATCGGGTATTGCAAACATGAAATAAAAAAAGATAGAGCCAGCATTCCAGCTGCACCAGGGCTGCCTCCAAGCTCTGGGCTGTGTATGAAACTGGGTCTTTTCTAGGAAAGACCACAAAGAGGAGAACACAAAGGAGTAGCAGCAGTTATAATCCATGAATGTATTTTATCCTTAAAATTGCCCCAAACTTGTGTAGAAATAACACAGAGACTGTCGATCAGCAACGCCTATGACAAACATTTTGTCTCTTTTGTCTACTTTGAATATTTACACATTTTAAACATTACACATTCTTCTTTATATGTTTGTATACATGCTTTTATATATCATTAGATCATGTTGCAAACCCTCACTGTAATAAACTATTCCTATACACGAAAGCAAAAATACTTGTGTATTGTAGTATCACATGTACTATGTGTAAGTGTTGTATGGGCAACTTTGCAATGCCGAGTAATGACTTACATGTTCTTGTTCTGAAAGGATCTTTTGGTGCAATTCATCATCTGACTTCTTCTTCGGAAGAAGGTCCAGGAGGCACATTTTAAAAATCTGAATAAACATCTACCATTAAGAAGGGAAAGTTAGGATGAGAAAGGTTTAAACAACAGTGACTTCCTTCCTATTTCTCACTCCTCCTCCCTCCTCTGTCTCTTCCCTCATATACAAGTTGTGACTGAAAAATATGGAAAATGTTTCAAGTTTTAAATAAATTATTACAGTAAAAGACACTGCCATGAATCCTCTTCAAAATCCTCCCCCTTACTTCAAACACACTCATCCCGGCAGCAGCAGCTCTGGAGTCCTGTTCTGCGAGTGTCTTCAGTTGCGCTGTCCTGACTGCCTTCATGTCTTGAGTGGATTCAAAACATTTCCCTTTCATTTGACTTTGGGGAGGAGCCAGGAGTTGCTCAGTGCCAGATCTAGTGAACAAGATGGACGAGGACTCAGCGTCGAGTTTTTCCAAGCCTGTCTTTCTCAGCACTGGCCAGCAGCATTCACCGTAGTTTTGATCACACCTCATAAAGACACTCACAAAAGAAGTCTTCCAGAACTGCTTCCGAAAAATGGCAGCAACAGTGGGATAAGTGTGTTTGAAGGAGGAGGATTTTGAGGGGGATTCATGGCAATGTGTCATTTACTGTAATATATTTTTTATACTTATTTTATTTTGAGACAGGGTCTCACTATGTAGTTGAGACTGATCTGGAACTCACTGTGTAGCCCAGGCTGGTCTCGAACTCACAGTAGTCCTCCTGCCTCAGCCTCCCGAGTGCTGCGATTACAGGTGGGCGCCGCCACGCCTGGCATATACTTATTTTATTCGCCTTTGTAGTTTGAAGCAGGGAAGACCTTTGATTACACATCAGCATAACAGCCTACATGGGTTGCATTTTAATGATGGTGGTAAAGAATCTTTTACTTTTCCTCATACATTTATTCATCAAGTATTCACCAGCTGTCCACTGTGTGCAAGGCCACTGGTTCCCAATTCTGTCGATGGAGACCAAGAACGGCCCTCCCAGAGGTGGGGGGGTCGGAAAAGCCTAAGGGGTGTTGTCAACTCCAGCCCTGTGCTGCAGGACCTGACGTCACTGCACCCAGCAGGAATGGCAGGCCACACACCTGCCCAGGTGCGGCGTGACGGTGGGCATCTCTGTGACAGCAGGCTGCCCCCGAGGCCCCCCAGGACCTCTGCTGGCCAGCTGTTCTGGGTTCTGAGGACAGAAGTCCCCGGTCCTCCCGGGGAGCAGGGAGCCTTTGAGAATAGCCAGGGTCCCCACCCCCACGGAGACCAGCTGTGGCCCACGGAAACAGCACGTGACACTCGCCGGGGGACCTCTGCAGGCCTGACATGGAGGGTTCAGCTCTGTTCCTTGAATTCTGGCATTACTGTGGGTTCACACACAGGCACCTGCCCGCAGGCCAGGCCTGCTGCTACCTGGAGTTTGCTTCCTCTTAGGTGTGCCCCTGCTGTTCTCTTCCCTCTGGTCTACGGCCCAGGGTGCTGTAGGGGAGCCTTGTGTTTCCATGTCCCTTTCCGCTTCCCAAAGGGCTGTCCCCTGTCCTGCCTCTGGAGGCCTCCACCCTCCTCCAGTCATTCAGAGAACCCATCCCAGGGAGGACACACTGCTCTTTGGAACTCCTGCAGTCAGTCCTGGTACGAAGGCTGCCGGGGCCTCTCCCTGGCTTCCTGTTGCTCAGACCCTGGCAGACTGGCTCAGACAGCGGGCGCACCGACACTGAATCCCGTTCTCCTGATGCTCATGTGCCATGTCGTGTCCTCAATTACTCACTCAGAGGACACTGGCTCTATCTGTGGTTTTCTGACTTTATGCAAGTCTTCCTCTCTGTGCCTCAGTCTTCTCCACTAACAATGGCGGCTCCCGCCTCTCTGGCTTGTGGTGAGGTCAATGTGGTGGCCTGTGGATACCTCCAGGGCCTGGCACACAGCAGGCACTCAATAAACGGGTGCCCGTCAATATGATTAGTATGGTTCTCACTCTTTTTCAAAAGCTTTGTTCTCTTTGGAACAGTTCTGGTCTCCAGCCAGAGGGCGGCAGTCACCGTTCTGTCAGCCCCAACTCTGGGTAAAGAAAGGCCGGGCCTGCTCTCCTTGCGCCACAGTCCAAGGCCTGATGCCGCAACCCTTCCCCAGACTGTTTCTCGTCACTCAAGTCTGTGTCCTGAGGGCCTCTGGGGCTCAGGGACACAGAGAGCCAGGCCTCCCTGTTCCTGACCCCAGGAGAGGGAGAGAGAGCCACGTTCCCCACCTACCAAGTGCTGCTCCTGCCTCAGCGCCGCATCCAAGCGCTGCAGGTCTTTGAGGTGAAGGTTATAGACACATAGCTCGATGTCTGCACTGAAGGAGCCAAAGAAGCAGGAGAGATGGTGTCATGGTTTAGGTCTGGAATGTGCCCCCAAGGTCTCCTGTGCTCAGAGGTGGGGCTTTTCGAAGGTGGCTGGGGTGTGGGGTGCTACGCTCCGTAGTGGATTCATCCATTGATGAGTTCATGGCTGACTGTGCTGTTAGGAGGTGCTGCGGCCTGGCTGGAGGAAGTGGGTCTATGCGAATGTGACCCAAAAGGCTATATTCATGTCTGGGCTCCTCCCTTGTCTCTCTCTACTTCCTGGATGCCATGATGTGAGCGGCTTTCGTCAGCCAAATTTTTCCATCATATGTTTCTGCCTTGGAGGCCCCCACACCACCATGGACTAAACCCTCTGAAACCAAGAGTCAAGTAAACTTCTCCTTTAAATTGTGGATGTTTGGTATTTTTGTCCCAGCAATGGGCAAGTGATGATGGTGGAGAGCAAGGGAGGAGATGGCGGTACTGGTGGCAGTGGTTGGAAGGATAAAGATGACACTATTGGTAGATGGGGTGAGGGAAAGGAGTATTCTTGTCCCTGGCTCCTCCTTCCTCTTTCTACATCCTGGCCACCATGACATGAGGCGCTTTCCTCCACTAGACTCCACCACCAAGCTGTCCTGCCTTGGAGCCAGCCAGGGACTGAATCCACTGGAAACTGAACTGAACAAACCTCTGTCTCTCTAAGTTTTGGGAGCTGGGTTTTCCGTCCCAGCCCTGGAAAATGAGTATGGAAGGTCAGTGTGTCAGTGGGAGGTGGGAGCTCAGTGCACCGCGGGGTGTCTCGGCCCTCACAGCCCCCGAGGGTGACAGGAAGGAGGCCAGAGAGCTGCTGCACATACCCTAATGACTAACAAGAATGGTGTCAGCGTCCACGTCCCTAAGACCTGTCCCCTCAGTGCCACTTCACAGATGAGGAAACTGACTCAGGGAACAGAGGACCCGGGATGTCAAGTGATGGCCACACAGTCGCCTTTTGGGACCTTTCGTCCCTGAGAGTCACACTCACTTTAAATGATGACACACCCACCCAGGGGTGACAAGCGTGAGCAGCCATGACACGCCAGCGCGGGCCTATTCACCCACCCGGAAGCTCTCCTTCACTACGGCTCCCTCCCTTAGGCCACTTTCGGGGTCGGCATGGAACTCAAAGCTGCGGACCCACCCCTTCTGCAGCCCTGAGCCGAGCTGGGCCTCGACCATCCAGCCCAGGCTCCTGGAATTTAAAGCAGAGCGGTCCAAGGACTGCTCCAGGCTGAAGATCGGTGTTTTGGAGCACCGATCTTTGGAGATGAGTTTTAACAAAACTCCCTCCCTCTCTGCTGTGTGTCTTTGGGGGAGTCACTCAGCCTCTCTGTGTCATGCTTCCATCGTGAAGTGGGGAGAACTGCTGGCATCTACCTCCCAGGGCTGTCCGAGGACACTCACTGGTTCCTATTTATGGACCACAGAACCCGGCCCAGGCTGCCCTGGGCAGAGCAGTGAGCAGCAGCGGGGCGGCCTGGGCCTCAGTTCACGCGGTCACTGCTCCTGCCAAGCTCTGCCTTCCAAGGTGCCCGTCACAGCTGGCTGCTGTTGCAGTGCCCAGAGCACACTCTCGATAAGCAAGGTCCCCTCGTCCCTGCCAGCCCAGCATCAGTCAACCCCGCGTGCACAGTGAGCGACCAGAGGGCCTGGGATCCCAGCTCTGACACTGGCCGCTGTGTGTCCCTGGCGGACTCGCTTAACCCCTCTGGGCCTCTGTGTCTGCCCTGAACTCTGAATCCTGTGCCGCCCCCCTCATTGCCCCAGTGCCTACCTCTCGCAGGCCAGCACCTCAGGGAAGCTGTTTGCCCTCAGGAAGGCGCGGCACAGCAGTCTGTCCTCACTGGCAGCAGAGCGGGCGCTGCAGGAGGAGCTGCAGTCTTCCTTCTCGGCTGGGCTCAGGCTGCCCAGGCTGCTGGATGGCGAGGGTCCCCCCGGCTGGTGTGGCAGGGCCGCTGGCTTCAGGGTCTCGTGCAGGGACGGGTTGGAGGAGCCGTCAGCCAGGGGCTGGAGGCGGAGCAGCCTGTTAGCCCAGGGACGCAGCTGCTCCGCGATGCATGGTGACAGCTGGTGGCAGGGCCTGGCTGCAGCAGGCTGCTCAAGGCCCAGGATCACAGCCACAGCCAGGCTCCAGACTTGCGTCCCAGCTCTTGTCCTATGAGGCCAGCCCCAGGCTTCTACCTCAAAACATCGCCTGCTCTGTCCCCGACATCCCCTGCCCAACATCCAGCGGCTGGACTGACCTCTCCCCAGCAGCCTGCCCACCAGCTGTGCCTCGCGTCTGTCCCCAGACTGCTGACCCGGCCACCTGCTCTCCTTCTCCCACAGGGACACCTTCAGAGCCATGTTCAGGGGCTCCTCCGCCCTCCCTCAGCTGCCAGTGCCATAGCCTTGTCCCCTGCTGCCCAGTCTGAGCCAGACTCTCTCGCCGTGCCTATTTCTGGTCTCCCCAGACTCTCATCCCCCTGCCTAGAACAACAGCCTTGTTCCTTGTTTTCTGGGCTGAACCACTCCTCCCTCTCTGCACCACTGTCTACTGGTCTGGGGGCCCAAGTTCCTTGGTCATGACTACATGGCCCGATTTACCACATGTTGGATCTGCCAGACCTTGAGGCACTCCAGGGAGGGCTGACGCTCTCCCCACTGCAGGAAGCGCTAGAGCCCCTGCTAGGCCTGCCCAACAGGCCCAACAATGGCTGCTGCTGATGTATAAATACACTTCATCGGCCACCACACGGCTAAGTGAAGTGCGGGTCCCAGTGTGTGTTCCTGTTAAAGGTTCTGTGGAAAATGGCCTGCCACAAAACCCTTGACTAGGACTGAGAGTCGCTCATTTAACCCCTCTACCCCACCCCAAGCTCTAGGAGATTCCACAGTTAACTGCATTTCCAAGAAGGAGCTTGGAGTCTCACCCGGAACTTCTGATTGATGGGGTAAATGACCTTGGCCTTCAGCGCAAATGCTGCGACGTTGCTGTTGAAAGAAGGCTCACGTTCCTGGGAAGGAGAGGGGATGAATGGCACGGAGGCTTTCAGTAAAGGGAAGGACACACGGCCCCAAGTTCCCAAAATGCCACACGCTAACACTAACAGTGGCTCCGAGGAGGGACCACAATAGGCCCATTTAGACCCGTGTAAGTGCTCACCTCCTGGAAGGACAGATGACTAGGTAGAGATGAACAACTGGACAGAAGGGCATGTGGACCGATGGGTGAACAGATGGTTAGGTGGGTGGTGGATGGACGGATGCACACAGATGGACAGATGAGTAGAGAGATGAACAAAATATGGATGGAAAGCAGGAGGGAAGGGTGGGTAGGTGGGTGGGTGGTGGAGGTGTGAGTGGATACACTGACAAATTCTTGGACAAATAAATGGTATCATTTAATTCTGATTTAACTTCAACTTTGGAAGTAAGAGGGATTTTTAATAACTTGATACCAACTAACAAGAGTCTTTTAAAGAATTATGAGCCATCTTTAAATGGAAAAAGTGAACACATGAAATAATTTTAAGACAGCAAGAGTTAGTCCTAGAGTTCTGGAGCACAGTAGTTAACCTCTGCCTACAGCAATTTATGATGTATTTCAAGACAACTGGTGCAGCAGTTTGAAGTCCTAGCATGTCAAAATGATACATTTCGAGGAGATGGAAATGCTAATTGGCCTCATTTGATCACTAGAGATAGCAAATTATCATATGGTACCCCGTAAATACGCACAGTGATTAACTACACTTAATTTTTTTTTTTTTACTCTGGTAGTGGGGATCGAACTCAGGACCTTGTATTTGCCAGGCAGATGCGGCACCACTGAGCGACATTCCCAGTCCATGTACTCTTTTAATTAAATTTAGCATTGTTAGGGTATAAACACATGGGGCAACATGCACACAAGATTCTGGATGATAACTTTAAACAAAAAAGAAGTGGCCGGGCAAGTCTTTGAACTTCTTGCAGCCTCTGTCTTCGCCTCCTCTGAGAAGCCTCCTCGATTCCAGCAGGACGGACTCCCCACAGCCCCAGCACCTCTCTTCCCCACAGGCTCACACCCTGCAGGTCCCCAAATCCCTGCTTGGGAACCAGCCAGCTGAGGAGGAGTGGAGGCAGCGAGCAGACTCCTCAGACAGCTGCAGGCCTAGCTTTCTGGCCTTGCCCTGAAGGGAGAGCCGAAGAGAATGCAACCAGTCTCCAGCTGCCACATCCACCCTGGCCCAGACACCCACCTCAGGGACACAGAGGTTCATCTGTGGCTCACTCTGGGCTGCTGACACAGGAGCCGAGGAGCCACAATGCACCCTGGATACAAAACGTGACCCAAGCTTCGGCAAATGTTTAAATAAAGCGACAGTGTCACAATGCATTGCCACGAATCCCCCTCAAACCCCTCCTGCAGAGGTGAAAAGAAATGAGAGGAGGAAAGGGTAAAAGACAGGAGGAAAGCCCGGCCTCTACCTTCCTGTAGCTCATCTTCTAAAGGAGAGGTGCAAAACAGGTACTGCACTTAGGGTGAAAAACATAAAGAAAAAGAGTTGGGGCCGGGCCAGCTGGGCCCTGTGCAGCAGCACCCTGGGATGGGAGCCGGGACAGCAGCCTAGCTCGGTAGGGCACTGGCACTGCCCAGCCGGTGGTGGCTTCATCCTGTGCACATGTGAATTCTCCGTCCCCCTCACTGCAGCCTGCAGTGCCCTGGAGGGCAGGGCTTGAAGAACGTCACAGCCTTGGCAGGGGAAGGAAGGGGCCAGGAGCCCTTGGCACAAGGGAACGAGAACTGGACAGGGGTCTGCTACCCAACGGGACAAAAGGACTTCAGTTTTTCAAAGCTGTCGTATAAAGTTCAGGTGTTCTCCAAATTCCCAACCTCCCCTGCTGAGAAAACACAATTACTCAGAAAACTGGTTGTAGAGCAAATTTGCAGTTCATCTGAAGCAATGCAATTATGTGGAAAACTGGTTAGAGCATAATTGTAGGAGAAAAGCCATTTCGCTCCCGACATAAGGTGTTGTTTGCAGTGCACGCGTAAGCGCACCCCCCACGGTGGCTCGGTCCCCTCTCCCTCCTTCCACAGCAGAGGTGGGATGAATAGCCGGGCTGTGGGTAGAAGGCTCAGAGCTCACGGGTTTCCCTGGGCTATGAGCTTTCGCTCACAGGAGCTACTCATTAAACAGGTCACGCGAGCAGTGGGGGAGGTTGGCTGCGAATTAGCATGCAGGTGAGCGCCTCCAGAACAGCCCTGTCACATCAGAATCTGCAGCAGGGGGCGCTCTGTCCAGCCAGACAGCTCAACCAGGGGACGCTAACTTAACTCTGGACAATGATTAGCCCGGTAATGGGCCTCTGCTGGGCATAGCTGAATAGTTAGCAAGTAAAACATTAATTACCAGGCAGGAAAAATACAAGTTAACCATCCAGGGGGTAGGAAGACCTGTCCCTGCCCTGCAAACACTGGGGGGACCACATTAGAAAACCCTAGGGATGCACTGAAGAAATCACTGTGACCTCATTGTAAAAGCGAGATGTCTGAGGCCCAGGCAGTGAAGTTTCTTACCCAATATCACATAGTAGCAGAGCCGGGATGGCGTTTAGTGCTGGGTCCCAAAGCCAGGGCTGTTTCTAGCCCACGTGAAGCTTCTTAGATGTGAGTAGGGTTGTTTCTTATTTTTCTTATAACAGTTATATCAAGATAGAATCTGTACATCTGCACTGTACAATTCACCCATGTGCAGTATATAATTTGACAGTTTTCAGTATCTTTCCAGACAGATGTGACTGTCACCATGGCCATTTCCAGAACTATCCACAGAATCAAAGAGAAACCTTGTAGCAATCACCCCACCTTTCCCTTCCTTGATCCTGGGCCTGGAAATCACTGTCTCCTTTCCCTACAGTTCTGGACATTTCCTGTGAATGGAAATTTGCCAATGGCGGCCTTTTGTGATCGCTGCTTCACTTAGCATAACATTTGGGTCTCCTTTCTGTAGGCAGGGTTTTAGTAGTATGACAGAAGGGTGAGGGAGACAGAAAGACAGACAGACACCACCACGCATCAGGACTCACACCCTGTCACAAGGGGTGCCGAAGTCCCCAGGCCCTAGAGATCCATGTGGAGTCAGGGACCCAGGGCTGCACAGAAAGAGAGACACAAAGATGGAGATGGAGCAGGAGCAGGGGTGCACAGCACTGTGAGGAGTGGCAGCCCAGGCACAGAGAGCTTGCTCTCCATCTCCATGACCTCCAGCTCAGCCCGGGGCAGGCCTCCTTTCCACAGCGTCCACAGGGTCCCGTCACCATGATGAGGACAACCCTGGGAAGCACAGGCGGGTGCCTGAGCGTCACCAGCAGCTGAGCCCGATTTCTGACCTCCTATGAGGTTCCTCTCTCCCTGGCCCCCTCTCTGCCGTCATCAGTGGGACTGCAGAACAAGATGACCGTGATTCTAAGTGACAGCGGCAGATGCACGGGGACAGACGGAGCCAGGAACAAGTCTCAGCTGGCCACTCCCCAGCTGTGGGATGGGGAAAGCACTTATCTCCCGAGCCTCAGTTTCCTCATTTGGAAAATAAGGACAAGAAGAACCGCATGAGATAAACCGTAGGGGTGTTTACATCACTCATCAAGGAGAAAGGAACAACCACGTGGTGTCAGCAGACATTAAAAATGCCACTTCCCCTTTCCTTTCCTAGAAGACAAATCTGCAATGCTTTCCAGAGAACCAGGGAGAGAGCAGAAATGTCTCATTCTCCCCAGGGTGATGTTCTAGGGGTGCAAGTTAGGCTTTGTGTGGACCCTGGAGGGAACGAGGGGACTCTGCCTGGAGTTTAACATCCTGTCCGGGGCGCAGCACTTCTTCCCAAGATATTTACTTGGAAGAAATAAGTGAAAAGAGACTTATATGTTCTTGGCAGCCTTGCCCATAAGGGCCAAATATAGTGAACAATTCCATCCGTCAACTAAACGCCCACCAAGCGGTGGGTGAGAAACCACACAACCAACCATCACTGAGCAATAGAGAGGGACCAGTTACAGACTTCAAAACAAGGCAGGAGGCGCACTGTTAAATCACAGCCAGGGTTGCCCCTACAAGTGTGCACGGCAGGAGGCGACCAGTAGGGGGCACTAGGGAGCTTTCAGGGTTGATGAAAACTTTCTCCATGGGGGCATTGGTACCCAGGATACAGACATTTGTTAAAACTCATCAAACTTTGAACTGAAAATCTGTGCATCTTATTGTATGTAAATGATGTCTCAAAGAGGAAATGCAATGGGAAAATATACCTGTCAGAGATAGTGGCATGATAGAAGGCAGGCCACTTGACACCCAGGGTGCACCTAGGCAAACTGATAAGACAGGAAGCTCACCTCCACAGCCTCCCCATCCTGGGGCACCTGCGTTTCTCTCTTCCTCCTCCTTGACGATGGGGAGCCAGCTTCTGAGGGGCTCTGTGCATTGGGCTCCAAGTTCTTGAGGAGACATTGAGTGTCGTCTTTCTAAACCCCAGGGTGATGGATAGAAATATTATACTACAGTTAACCAGACCAGGTTGTCCTGCCCTGGGCTTTAGCCAACCCAGTCCTCCACTTAGCAGTTATTTCTACTCACCTCTGTGTGCCCTGCAGTCTGACCCAGGCTTTGAGACTGCCTACGTCACTTTCCCTAGAAGTCCCCATGGTCCCCCAGAACACTCATCTGTGTACCCCAGGATAAGAAGGCCAGAGCCTCCCATCTGAGGGATCCCTCAGGACCCAGTGGCCAGACTTGGAGCCAAGCACCTACCATTTCTCTTCTCCCTTGGTTGTGGCCCCCAATGGACCATGAGCTCCTTGAAGGCATCTGTTTTGCATAGAAATTGGCAGATAAGTTTTAATTTCCCTGCTGTTTTCAACAATGCCACTGAATGTGTTACAAGAAAAGATGTGAAGTTACCTTAAATTACAGAGCTGTTTCTATCATGAACCTCGATTGTGTAGATTTTGTATTTGCAAATTCACGTACTTGCTGAAATGTATCGGTAACCAAGGGACGGGGTGCCCGAGGGGCTGTTGCAGCCAGATACAGACACATGCAAGGTATGGAAACACAGAAGTTGCTGACTTGTAGCTCAGTTGAGGGCAAACATGGCCTGGTCCTCCCCTCTTGTCCTTCTCGATATTCTGTAAACAAATGTCTTTCCTGTAGCCTAATGAATGTGCCACTTGTTTTGCAGTTTTATGTGTTTTGTAAGTGCTTTTTCTGTTTAATGCTGTCCCCAGCTCCACAGCTAAAGTGCTGTACAGTGCCCAAGGGTGCTGGAGGGTATGATGAGCTCAACAGTGATGAGGAGCTCAATGGAAACGATGAACTCAATGGAGATGATGAGCTCATTCAGGCCAAGTTCACTGCCACTGGCTGTGAGCATGATGGTGGTCATCAGCAACATGTATTAAATGAGGGTCTTTAAACAGAAACACTATCCTGAAAGGTGAGTTAGTAAGAATGTTGCAAGCAGAATCTGAAAGGATCTAACTAGGTATTTCCCCTAGGGACAAAAGTTCTGCATTCACCAATTTAGTGATCTTAGTGACTGATGACATTAAGTATCATAAATAGTGATAATGGACTGTATTTAGAATTCTGTTATGGCAGAGACACTTGTATCTCCTTCTTTGGTGACCAGTTGCTTAAAGATACACATTTTGCATCAAAGCAGCATCACCAGTTTGTTATTGAATTTGTCAGCAACTAGCACTGAGCATCCAGTAAGCACCAAGCCTTGTTCCAGGTCTTGAGTATGGTTATGAATATACAAAGCCCCTGCCTTCCAGAAGCTGACATTCCAGGGAGAGAAGAAAGACACAGACAAACAAATACACAGCCTGGTGGGGATGATGAGTGCTACAGAGAAATATATGGAGGGTGGGAGGATGGAGAACAACTGAAGGGAAGCCTCTTACACCAGGTAGTGTTTAAAAACAAGATATAAGGGAGCGAGACCTCGAGATGCCCAGAGAAGAGCATTCTAGGAAGAGGGGCCAGCAGGTGCAAGAGCCTGGGACAGGCACAGGCCCAGCCCATCTGGGGAAGTCTATGTGTCTGGAGCACTGTTGTGTGGATCTTGGGGTTGAGAAGGTAGATATGGCCAGAGATTCGGGGTTTGTTTGTTTAGCAACTGTAGCTGAACAGTACAAGAGTTCTGTAAGGAAGGACTAGATAAGAACATCCTGTAAAAGAGACCCTAGAAGAAAACTCCTCTGACCCCACAGGAGAACCCATTTTTAGAGATCTCCTTAAAAGTGATCAGGTGGCAGTTTCCAGCCACCTGAAAACAGACTCTTATCTGAAGAGCAGAATCCAAAATAAGCAAAAGGAAAAAGCAAGCGTGAATCTTACACTGCACAGGGAAAAGAAAAAATAACACATAACAAAGATAACACCCTCAGAGAGATGAAAGAATATATCCCACAAAATAAGAATGGCATAGTATAAACAGAGGATTCTGAAAGTAAATGAAGAGCTCAAACATTAAAATTATGTAATGGATAAAGACACTGATATTTATATAAAATGGAATACTACTTTGCCATAACGAAGGGTAAATTTGAACCACTTGTAGGAAAATGTGTGCCTTGAGAACATAATGTTAAATGAAATAAAGCAGACACACAGCTTAAATGTTGCATGGTTTCTCTTATATGAGAAACTTATACGAGAAACTCAAAGAATAAATAAAGAACTAACTAAAAGATAGATAAGAGGAAACAGGGAGATAGATCTTTTGCACGGGAGAGGACCAAGAGATGGAGGGAGGGGAGAAAAAAGGGATATAAATAGAATTAAGATGTGTCATGCACATGTACCAATTTCCCATGATGACTGTGATCATTATGTAGTGCAAACACATACTAATAAAAATAAAATTATGGAAAAGCTCAATTACAAAGATGAAGGAAAGCCTGCTAGAAAGTAGTATTTTGAAAAAAAAAAATAAAGAGGTGGCTTATTTGAAAGAATAATGTATATGTCTAATTTAACCTAAGTGCAGTTAGGGATTCTTCAAAGAAGAAAATATGTAAGAGGAAAAGAATCTTCAAAGAAGCCAAAAAATAATCACAAAAACAAAACAAAAAGAAAAACAAGTTTCTAGAATGCAAGATGCTGCCAAATGCCCAACTCATGGGATGACAACAGACTTTCACCAAAGTCCATCCTGATGCAATTTCATATACTGGGGCAAAGAATAGATTCTTTAAGATTCTGTAGATGCACAAAAGAAAAAGAAGTTTCATGCAGAGTACCAAGAATCAAAACAGAATTAAATTCCTCAACACTAACAATGGAAGTTAGAAGAAAATGCCTTCAAACTTTAGGTGGAAAATGGAATTTCTCACCTAACGAAAACAAGTTAAGTATAAAGATAGAAGAATGGAGATATTTTCAGACATTAAAGTTTTCAAAAGAGTTGCATTCATCCCCTGCTCAGAAAGATACTGCAGGATGTGCTCCAACCACACAAGGCCATTACTGAAAGAAGACAAATGCTAGGGATCCATGAAACAGGAGCCAATTAGGAAAGGAGAGGAAGAAGCCTCAGTATGGTATCCTGGAGGGGTCTTAGTGGTGACAGGGATGGCCGGGAGAAGTTTGCTCCTCAAAATCTAAGAAGGAATTCATGGGAGGGCTTGTTAATCACAGCTTGCCGTTTATATGGGTGAGGTCCACAGCCTTGAATTCCCATGTTGTTTTTGCTAGTCTGCTTCTCTGTTGAGAGAACAGCCCATTCCAAAGGGGCCATGTCAGACAATTTCTGGGAGAAATATATTTAAGAAATATATTTAAGAAGACAAAACTGATAAAATACCTTATGAGTTCAAATGTCTTGAAAAGAAATGTGCACGAGTGAGAGACAGTTTAAGTGTTAAACGAAGGTTAAGATTGTAGGATCTGAGCAAATAAAAAATCTGGTAACTATTAATTTCAGGGAAAGTAAATGTACAGAAAATGAAGGCAATCAGTCACAATCACATCAGGTTCCTGAGTTATAGCGAGCAATGTTTACAGAATCATGATAATGGAAACAGTGAGCCCGGATTTAACCTAAATTATCTTCTAAGCACAGAGCAGTATTGGGAATGGATGTGCTCAAGAAGGAGGGAAGAGGCAAAGTTCTACAGCTTTCCTGCTTGGGAGTCCATGGCTACTGCCTAAAGCTAAAAATGCAAACAGCAGCAATGTGGTTGAGCTGGAGATGGGGAGCAATTTAACAAAAGAGCCAGCTGACAGAGTTGCACACACTGGCTTGAGAGAAGTGGGAATGAGCTGGCAAAATAACACTTCATATACATGGGTAACTTTAACGCAAACTAAGAAGTTGTAACAATCAAAAAAAAAAAGAGGGCCGGGCATTTAGCTCAGTGGTTCCACTGCCTGCCTTGAAAGTGCAAGGACCCAAGTTCGATCCCTGGTACAAACAAGTAAACAACAACAACAACAACAAAACAAAAGAAAGAAGAAAAGGAAAATGGTACGAGATAAAATTATGAGCTGTGGGACTTGGATCAGAAAAGAACAGGATTGCCAGGAAGCAGGAGGAAGCATTCCATTCCGGAAGCCCTGACCAGCAAGGTGGCCCCAAGGGGACCTTCTCTCTGGGTCCTGAGACTGAGCAGGAACATAGGTGGAAGGGAATTTGTGCAGAAGTGTAGAGGAGGTACCCAGGGAACAGTGATTCTTGTGGAGTGGGCACCCAGGCTCCTGTGTGCGAGGCTGGGTGTCTGGAGAAGGCAAGGCAGGCCATCCAGTGCTCCAGGCCATCGTCTTTGCAGGCAGCCAGGCATACTGGGAGCTCTTACAGCAGGAGAGCCACCGTGTCGGACGTGCCGTTTCGAAACACAGACTGGAGTGGAGACGGGAGGAAAAGGGCTCCCACTAGAAAGGAGGTGGTTTCAGAGGTCACCAAGAAAGCCTGTCACCCCACCACCAAACCAGAGCCCCCGCCACAGCTACCACCCTGGTCTGAGCCACTGTCACCCAGACAGCGCAGTTACATGTGAGGCTCAGCTCCCACACGGAACACAAATTGCCACCGAGCAGGTGGCAGATGGTGGCAGCTCTGGCTCGAGGCTCAGGCAGGCAGAAGTTGAAATCCAGCCCCGACTTTGGTTCATCACAGGATCCTGGAGAAATAACCTGCAGATCCCAACCTCTTGGCGGTAAACTGAGACAACAGCTCCCACTTCGTGGGCATGGAGTGAGGCTAGAAGACTAGATGCCCGGAAACCGTGCCCTGGCCCTACTTCAGTGTCCTCCTTAGCAGCCCTTGGCTGTAGCACAGTGCTTCCCAGGGAAAGAGACTGTCTCCTTTACAGGAGGGTCGGGAATCTGGGGTCCGTAAGACAGTGTCACCTGGTCTCCGATCCTACCAAGGGCCGCAAGTATTTAAAATAGTCACCTACGCCTTACCCACCACTGAGTGGTCACCTGCTGTGGACCAGCCACCTCCACAGGAGTCCCCCCGCGGGACCATGGTCATAGGAAGCATCTGTAAATCCCCAGGCCCTTGAGCCTCACCATACAGAGTACAGGGGCTCTGATTAGACCCATGCTGTCATCTTGGCAGGCTGCCTAACCTCTCTTTGTCTCAGCTTTCTTATCTGCAAAATGAAATCATCCATGGAGCCCACTTAGAGCTGCTGAGATGATTCAGGCAGAAGTTCTAGCTCTGTCAGCACTCAGTAATGCTGGCCTTACTATTTCTCCGTCGTGGAAATCATAGTGTGGTGTTATAACCACTGCTGACTGTGTCTGCCTCCTTCTCCAGGCCGTGGGCCTCAAACTGGCAAGAGCAGGGTCACTGCTGCTCACCCAGGGGACATCCGGGCCGCTGGTGGCAGACACTCAGCACGCTGTTGTTGCAGGGATGAGCGAAGGGAAGAACCCGGCCAGCGAACTGGGGGGACTCAAGAGAAGCCATGGAACAACGAGGCGCAGAAGCGGGAGTGGGTGACCAGGGCCGCACCACAGCCCTCCTCTGTCCGCCCGGGGCCGCCAGCATCTCGTCCATACCTCCCTCTACCAATGTGGAGATCGAGACCCGGATGGGCTTAGGGGCTTAAGATCACACCACCGGGCAGGATGCCGCAGTCTCTTCGGCAGGGACCCAGGCCCAAACCTTTTAGTCACTTAGTTGCCTCTTTCTGAAATCCACCCCCGGCCCCCCAACAGAAGGGGAGCCTGAGGCCGGGAGGGTCGCGCTCTAGGCGG
>NW_022900947.1:4015483-4017205 GCF_012274545.1 Fukomys damarensis
CCCCCCCCACCCCCAGCCCTGCTGCAGCACTGAGCATGCCCGGCCAGAGGAGCCTCAACAGCCCTTAGGGCTGAACTTCTGCAGGGTCGGGGGAAAGGGAGGCCCCAGCCACTTAGGAAGCACTGTTCCTTTGAGTTTATAGGGAGCTCAGGAAGCAGCTAGCCTCCCAGCCCTCGGAGATGGGTGCTGGTAAACTCCCGAGCTTCCGAGGAGCGGGGAGCTCCGAGGCAGGGCCCTAAGGCAGGAGCAACCGCAGCCTCAGTTTGAAACTGCCTGTGAACGCCCTCCCTGAAGACTCCCATTTTCTCCCGCAGGGCCAGTGCTTTGCCTGGATGGACCGAGAGACCGCGTGGTCATCGGATCACTGGGCATAGGTGGGGAATCCACTGTGTGCTCCATGGCTGGGCCAGGCAGGAACTGGAGGGGACACTGAGGTTCTCCAGGCCCTGCCTCATTTCCTGAGAGGCCAGGGGCACCGGGGTGGGCTGTGTGCTCAGCCTGGAAGTCCCTGATAACCTCGTATCTTTCATTCATCCTTTCCTCATCTACCTTTCTAGGTGGAACAGATGGAAACCGTTTCCTAATTCTTCATCCTATACACAGATGAAGAAACCACTAGCTAGAGAGGAGCCGCGACTTGTTCAAGCTCTTGCCACTAAGGAGGGGACAGGGTGTGCTCAGTCCTGGGGTATGTCACCCTCTGCAGCTTCTCAGGCCTTCTGTGCAAGGTTCCTGGGGACCTGTGTGCCAGTAACCCGGAGTTCTTGCTTTCTGCTGGGTATTTCTTTGGTGCCTGGGCTTTGGCTTTAAAACACAGTGTTATTTGCATTTACCTTATTTTAAAGTTGTTTGGATATTAAATTCCTTCTTTGCTCACCGTCACATGACAGCACTGCTCCAACAAGATGCTCAGCATTTAGCCTCCACCCTTGTCTCCCCCACCCATGTCGCTGGGGCCACCAAGGCAGCACATCCAGCGGGAGAAGCTCAGCTAATAAATTCTTGGGTGCTCAGACCCCACCACCTCGTCCGCATTAGGTCGGGAGAGGCCTGTCCTCGGAGGGGGAAGGAGTCGCCAGGTGCCAGGCTCCCAGGCAGGAGGCCACAGACAGCAGAAGTGGAGAAGCTACAGTCTTCCCAGCGAGCAGCCCTGAGCTGTCGCCCTGGCCAGGAGGGGTCAGAGGAAGAGAGAGGAAGCCCTTCCAGGCCCCCTCCTGCTCTTCAAAGGCTCAGGTGGCTTTCTGGTTCTCCAGCCTCAAACTGGCAAGAGCAGGGTCACTGCTGCTCACCCAGGGGACATCCGGGCCGCTGGTGGCAGACACTCAGCACGCTGTTGTTGCAGGGATGAGCGAAGGGAAGAACCCGGCCAGCGAACTGGGGGGACTCAAGAGAAGCCATGGAACAACGAGGCGCAGAAGCGGGAGTGGGTGACCAGGGCCGCACCACAGCCCTCCTCTGTCCGCCCGGGGCCGCCAGCATCTCGTCCATACCTCCCTCTACCAATGTGGAGATCGAGACCCGGATGGGCTTAGGGGCTTAAGATCACACCACCGGGCAGGATGCCGCAGTCTCTTCGGCAGGGACCCAGGCCCAAACCTTTTAGTCACTTAGTTGCCTCTTTCTGAAATCCACCCCCGGCCCCCCAACAGAAGGGGAGCCTGAGGCCGGGAGGGTCGCGCTCTAGGCGGGCTCGGAGCGCCGCTTGCACACCCACCTTTAGCC
>NW_022900947.1:4017687-4019362 GCF_012274545.1 Fukomys damarensis
CCCCCCCCACCCCCAGCCCTGCTGCAGCACTGAGCATGCCCGGCCAGAGGAGCCTCAACAGCCCTTAGGGCTGAACTTCTGCAGGGTCGGGGGAAAGGGAGGCCCCAGCCACTTAGGAAGCACTGTTCCTTTGAGTTTATAGGGAGCTCAGGAAGCAGCTAGCCTCCCAGCCCTCGGAGATGGGTGCTGGTAAACTCCCGAGCTTCCGAGGAGCGGGGAGCTCCGAGGCAGGGCCCTAAGGCAGGAGCAACCGCAGCCTCAGTTTGAAACTGCCTGTGAACGCCCTCCCTGAAGACTCCCATTTTCTCCCGCAGGGCCAGTGCTTTGCCTGGATGGACCGAGAGACCGCGTGGTCATCGGATCACTGGGCATAGGTGGGGAATCCACTGTGTGCTCCATGGCTGGGCCAGGCAGGAACTGGAGGGGACACTGAGGTTCTCCAGGCCCTGCCTCATTTCCTGAGAGGCCAGGGGCACCGAGGGGTGGGCTGTGTGCTCAGCCTGGAAGTCCCTGATAACCTCGTATCTTTCATTCATCCTTTCCTCATCTACCTTTCTAGGTGGAACAGATGGAAACCGTTTCCTAATTCTTCATCCTATACACAGATGAAGAAACCACTAGCTAGAGAGGAGCCGCGACTTGTTCAAGCTCTTGCCACTAAGGAGGGGACAGGGTGTGCTCAGTCCTGGGGTATGTCACCCTCTGCAGCTTCTCAGGCCTTCTGTGCAAGGTTCCTGGGGACCTGTGTGCCAGTAACCCGGAGTTCTTGCTTTCTGCTGGGTATTTCTTTGGTGCCTGGGCTTTGGCTTTAAAACACAGTGTTATTTGCATTTACCTTATTTTAAAGTTGTTTGGATATTAAATTCCTTCTTTGCTCACCGTCACATGACAGCACTGCTCCAACAAGATGCTCAGCATTTAGCCTCCACCCTTGTCTCCCCCACCCATGTCGCTGGGGCCACCAAGGCAGCACATCCAGCGGGAGAAGCTCAGCTAATAAATTCTTGGGTGCTCAGACCCCACCACCTCGTCCGCATTAGGTCGGGAGAGGCCTGTCCTCGGAGGGGGAAGGAGTCGCCAGGTGCCAGGCTCCCAGGCAGGAGGCCACAGACAGCAGAAGTGGAGAAGCTACAGTCTTCCCAGCGAGCAGCCCTGAGCTGTCGCCCTGGCCAGGAGGGGTCAGAGGAAGAGAGAGGAAGCCCTTCCAGGCCCCCTCCTGCTCTTCAAAGGCTCAGGTGGCTTTCTGGTTCTCCAAAGAGGTGGCTAAGGCCAGGCTTGACTTCCTGCCTCCCCGAGACATGCGGCAGGTCGGGGGTTTATCCGCAGTAAGGGCTCAGGCAGGAGCTGAACCCAACCGGAAGCGAGGGTCACTCTTTCCTCTCTGCTCTCTCTGCGCCTCTGTGCTGCCCTGTCCGCTCTGTCTCTGACTCATGGCTCTGCCTCTCCAAAGGCTGCTGTTTTCAACAGTGCTTATGGAGGTGGTGAGGTTGTCGGAGATCCGAGGTTCCCCTCTATCGAGGAAGATTCCCTAAAGAAGGAGAGACAGAGCTGCGATTTAGCGAACCGGTAAGGGTTCTTGGAGGGGCCTTGGGGTCCCGAGAGCGACTGATCTGGTCTGGGTACCGTGGGATTTCAGGCGGGGCGCAAGCAAGCCCCGCGCGGTCTGCGGGAGCCC
>NW_022900947.1:4019768-4105512 GCF_012274545.1 Fukomys damarensis
GCTGGCGGGGGGCGCTCTGGCCGCAGCCCTGGCTCTGGGGGCCCCGTCCGGACCGCAGGTAAGGAGCGCCCGACCCAGTGACGGGCAGATTCAGTGCTGTCTGTCTGCACCCGCGGCCCTCAGTGTCGGGAAGGGAGGGCAGAGTGCGAATGGGAGGTTGCGGTGTCCCTTGGCTGCATTCCACGCGTGTCCAGGCAACTACGAGGGAAAGGGGAGGCTCCGCGCTCGTGGCTGCGGCTTCAGCTTGGCTGGTGACCCAGGTTCGAATCCGCTGCGCAGCCTAGGAGCTCTGCGTCCCAGAGCAAGTCACCTCACCTCTCTTGCCTCCCTGTCCTGGTTTAGGCTGTAGGGCCATTGCGGGTCTCCCGAGAGGGCTGTGAGTGTCTGGCGAGCCCTGGGCGGCCAGGCTCTACAGGTGCCACTCGGTGGCGGTTGTGAAATGAGAGGTAGGTCACTGGCTGGATTCTTACCTGATGGTGCTCTCCTGGACGAAGAATGTGGACTTTTCTGGCCATCTCACCTTGGTCCTCCTTCTGTGGGGTCCCAAACTTAGAAAGGCACCGGCTCTGGCTGTCACCTTACATACCCTACTTGCAGACCCCAGGATACTCGATGTGCTGGCTACCAAGAAAGTTCGTGTGTCTTGAGGGGATCCCTTCCCTTCCTGTCAGCGTTTTCCCAGGTTGTCACTAGATAAGCACTGTTAATGTGCCGAGCTTTGCACAGCCCCAGGACGGAACTTCCCCAGGGTCCTTTTTCTGGCTCCTCCAAGGGAGACGGGAATTGTCTGGCCCATTTTGCAGAGGAGAAAACCGAGACCTCCTCCCCCAGGCCATTCTCTGCTCTCACTGGGTCCCTCACATTCAGAGTCCGCTTTACCAGCCCGTCTTGCTTTGAAGATGGTCCTAACTCTGAACGCCACTGCTGGAGCATTGTGGTGCAGTTCTGTGTCTGTCAGGAGCCAGTCATGTGTGGAGGGTGGACCCTGCTGAGGGAGAGGGGCTCGCCCTCTGGGAAGGCACCTAGGACAATCTCAGGGGCCACCCCCGCTCTTGCAGGGACCTGGCATAAACACCTGTGCCCAGGTGCTCTCAGCACCTTGAGCACCTGTCTCACCTGCACCCCTGCCTGTCCCACAGCCCTCTCATCTCAGACAGCCCTTCTATGAGCTGTGCAGGAAAGAACTCGGGCCTTCTGTGGGCTTTGGGTGTCCCCACCCTGGCCACACCCTCCTGGGATTTGAGTTCAGTCACAGTTGCCCAGTGATTAAGTGCTTCGAGGACCCTGCTGGGAGCCCTGCAGGAGGCCTAGGGAGGTGTCCTCTGTTCAGTTCTGGAGTCAGAGGGAAATCTGCAGCTTAGACCTGAAGGATGTGGAAGCTTAGCAGGGAAAGAGTGGGAGAGAACACCTAGGTGTGAGGAAGGTCAGGGACCAGCTGGGCCACGTGGGAGGGGCCACCTGGTGGGAGGGGCCACCTGGTGGGAAGGGCTTTAGCAAACACCCTGTGCAGTCCCACAATGCCCAGAAGTCCCTTGGTCAGAACAGTTGTGCCTGTTATTGCTTGGACTACTTGTCCTCCTGCTTTGCTGAACTGTGAGCTCTCTAGGGTCAGGCAGGTCTGTCCTTTTCTTCATCTGATGCTCACTGAGAATGCCTCTTGTTTCTGTGTTTCTCAGCATGGAGTCCAGGAACCCCTGGGCCACTGATCCATTTGGGGGGGTCAAAGAAGTCAGAGCCATTTTCATATTAATACTGAAGCATGATTTACTTTTTCTACACATTTCCTCACAAGGATGAGAGGGGCTTTTCAGAAGTGACCTGGCATGGTATTGCAGCAGCTTTAATATAGAAGCAGCTTTGAGAATCCAGCTTCTTCCATTAATCCCAACATAGACAGGATTTGCAAAAGTATGAAACAGTGGCATTCTTTTCGCTGTTTTTAATTTTGGAAAATGTTATTTTTCATAAGATATACTATTTGGGTGAGTATGCAGTAGAATTATCATTCCTTTTTAAAGTGAATTAGTCAATGCTTAAAATATTCTCACCTTAAGTTTAAATACAGTTTTCATCAGTGCTGGGGAAATGTAGTAAATATGGATAAGTATAGTCTGCACAGACCAAATCTTTGAAGTTCTCAGTTACAGTGTGGTGTATGAAGAGTCCCGAGACAAACAGGACTTAACCTGGAACCTAAGTGCTCAGGATGAATGTGGCATCTCCCCGCTTTTATCAGGCAGTTGCAGCTGTTTCCCAGATGGTACAATACATCAGCAGCTGGCCACTGGTGGCTGTTTAAATTGACACATTTCTGGGGCTCAGTGGCCCCTGTGGTTAGGCTGCCGTGTTGGACCGCTCCACGGGGACGGTGCCAGCCCTGCAAAAGGCTTCCTTGGAACTAAGGAGGGGGGAGAATGTGGTGAAGGCTGAGTGGAGACCGGGCCTCTGTGCCCTCTGTTCCCTCCTGGTGCTGGGTGCTGTCCTGGGTGTTTGGAACCAGAGAACAAGGCGGACCTAGAGGAGACCCTGTTCCCGAGGGTCCTGTGTCACAGAGCAGGAACTGCATTAATCAGGAAGGAACTGCATTCATGATGAGTGGTATGGCCGCTGGGGCTGCCCAGATCCACACAGTGGGCAGGGTGGACAGGAGATGGGTGGGCTCTGTCTGCACAGGGTGGTGGGGCAGGTGTTTGAGAGCTGGAGGACAGGTGGAGCCCTGCGTGGAATGAGGGATGTCTGGGGGAAGAGCTTTGTGATCAGGAGCTGGCTGGCACTCTGGGTAGGATGGGAGCGGTGGATGGGCGTGGCTGAATGGCACCGTGAAGCAGCCCCATGGCAGGTGTGACAGGACAGCAGGGCAGAGTTGTGGGCAGGAAATCAACTAGGAGGCTGTGGGAGACCAGGTGGGTGACGACGGTGAATTGGACGAGGGGCTGCGATGAACTGCTGAGAAGTTGTTGGATGTGGGTATATTTTGGAAGTGGAGCCAGTGGGGTTTGTTGGGGTTAGTTTGGGGTTGAGGGTGAGAGAGAAATCAGACAAAACCAAGTTCAGCCGGAGCCAGTGGAAAATAGGGAAGCTATTCAGTAATATTCAGAAATGCGAGTCCTGCTTTGGCCTTGTTGCTGCTAACATGCCACTCAGATACCCAGGTCGACAGGTGCAGGAGTGTGTTCGTGTGTCCGGTGGGGAAGCCTGGATTTCAGGGAGGGATCTGAACTAGAGATTGACCTTGGAAAGTGTCCCGTGGCCTTTACTGCAGGGGCCTGTTTGCGCCCACCTTGCCCTAGCAATCCTGATTGCAGAGTGAGGTCATATGGCCCAACCCTGGGCCCTTGGCTGCTGGCAATGTTGCTGTGTGGATGTGGCATACAAACATCTCTTTGAGCCCTGCTTCCAGTTCCTTTGAGCATATTCCTGGAAGTAGAATTGCTGGGCCTTCCTGCTTCATTCTCTGTAATAGTGACACGGTACTCTGTTGGATGGTGGTACTATGACTTGCTCCTTAAGATAGGATTTTTAAGCTGCCCATGGTATAAATCCCATGTGAGTGAGCTGAGCCCCCAATCAGTCTCCCGATCTGGGATTCTGGGCAGATTTGAGCAGAACTGCCTGGATCAGCTGCAGTAGTTCTCCCACCTTTCCATCTGTTTCTACATCACCTTCTGCATCCTTCCTTGAATACATATCCTACTTCATCCCTGTGGCTGGGCTTCCTCCACGCAACTGGATTCTTGTTATTCCAATAGAGCTGCCCTGGCCAGGGCTGTGTCCAGAGGCTGTAAGGACCAGTCCTGAGCACAGGCACTGCAGTGGCCACAGGATGGGCTTGCTCCAACCACAGGAAGGACACAAGGATCATCCAGTAGATGAGGGCAGTAGCTACAGTTCCCCATCCTTCCAAGCTGACCTCAGGCTTGCCGTGGTGTCCCACTGTCTTCGGCCATTTGTACTGCTGTACAAAATACCACAGGCTGGGCCACCTATAAATAATAGCAGGGTGTTCCTCACAGTTCCACAGGCAGGGGAGTCCAAGATCAAGACTCCAGTAGGTTTGGTGTATGGGGAGGATTCAGTCTCTGCTTCCAAGATGGCACCTTGGACATTGTGTCCATGGTAGAAGGGAGAGAAGGGCAAAAGGGCAAAAAGGAGCCAGTTCTCCTAGCCTGTTTATTTATTTAATTTTGAGGTTTGGGGATAGAACCCAGGGCCCTGTGAATGCTAGGTGACTATTCTATGGCTGAGCCACACCCCCACTCCAGCCCCCCAGATATAGCCCCTTTATAAGGCACTAGAGCCTTCATGGTCTTATCACCTCCCAAGTCCCATCTCTTAGTACTGTTAATACTCTTAGTACTGTTCCATTGGGAATGAAGGCTCACTTGAATTTGGAGGGATGCAAACCTTCAAATCATAGCATCCTGTTCTTGGTTCTCTAAATTCATGTCTTTGTTGTGTACATAATGTATTCATTTCATTCCCTGAGTCTTAGCGGGTTCCATCATCAGCTTTAAAGTCTAAATTCACTCCTCATCTCAATATTACCTGCATCAGATGTGGGTGAGACTCGAACTATGGTTCATCTGAGACACATTCCCTCCAGGGGTGAATCTTGAAATCCAATAAATGGGTGCAGTACACTGGTAGAGCCAGCACTAGATAGATACTCCCATGCCACCAAGTGAAAGAAACAGAAAGGAATACAGGCCTCCACAAAATCCCAAAACCAGCAGGACTCCATTTCCTGCTGCCTGGACACACGAGGCAGGGGTGGGTGCCAAAGTCCTGACCCCAGGACTTCTCTGGGCACACAGCAGGGCTCACAGGTTGGCGTGCGTGCTTGTGCCTCTCCCAGGCTGGCACTGCATGCTCCTTGCCCTCCTCTTCTGTAGCCAGCAGCTCCACCTCCACAGCTGCAGTAGACATTGCCCTTGTGGGAACTGTCTGCAGTGTCCCTGACCCAGTGATGATTCTCTTGGGAGTGAAGCTCCCAAAGGCATCCTTTGAAGTCCAGGGGAGAACGGTCACATCTCTAGCACCTCTACCTGTAGATTAGTGCTACCAAGGCCTACTGCCTAGGCCCTCCATTACGGCCACCCAAGTCACACAGGGCCTCTTGAGCCACAGCTGGGGCAGCCAAGTAGCTCCACACTAATAATACAGGTGGCAGGGATTCGAGGTGGCCCTAGGCAGTGAGGCCCAAGGTCCAGTAGGCACCATAGGCCCCTCCTTTGAAATTGTTCTACCTGCCAGGTCCAGCCACCCTGGGCCTGCGATGGGAACAGCAGCCTGGAAGATCTCTGAAATGCTGTCAGAGTGGCTTCTTCCATTGTCCTGATAACCAGTGCCTAGTGTCCTCAGATCTACACTGTCCTCCTTGCCCAGCTTCTTTGCCCAGTGTCTGGGTGTTCTCTCCTGAACACACTCAGTCTTTACAGTCTTGGAAATATTAAATCTGCTTCTCTTTCAATTTTAGATTGCATCTTTAATTCATTGTTCCCTTCTTGCATTCCACTATAAGCATCCAGGAGAAGCTGTGCTACACCCCACCACTTGGTTTAGAGAATTCTTCAGCCAAGTGTCCTTGTAAATTGCTCATAAGTTCTGTCTTCCACAGAGCATTGGGATATGGCACAATTCAACCATTTTCTTTGCTGCTTTACAGCAAGTTTGTCCTCTTTTCTGGTTACCAATACTTTATTTCTCATTTCTGTCCAAACATTTATCAGAGTGGCCTTCACTGTCTGTATTTTTATCAGCATTCTGCTTGCAACCACGTACATCCTCTGTTAGAAACTCCCAGTTTTCCCTACAGTTTTTCTCTCCTCCAAGCTCTTGACAGTCCAGCCTCTACCCACTTACCTGGTTCTCTTACTTTTCCAGTATTTGTTTCAGCAACACCCCACTCCTGGTACTAAATCATCTTCTTTATAAAGGACTCAGTTTCCAGTATTTTGCTAAAGTAGCACAAATGGATTAAGGCACTCACTCAAGGCCACAGAGCTGGAGCCTGAAGCCAGGACTGAGTGTCCCACTCAGCTGTCCTGCACATCCTATCTCTTTCCACAGAAGTCAGTGAGACCATGTAGTGTGTGCACTCATCCAGAGCCAGGCTGCCTGGGCACAAAGCTAGTGTCTCTCATTCACCATCCACACCTGGAGCAGGTCACCTGCTCATCCTGAGACGAGGGAGGTTACTAGGGAATGAGGATTGTCCTCTGTGGACTGGTTGTGCCATTCACGTGAGTACACAGCACAGGACCTGGACGTGGACAGAGCTTCATACGAGGTAGTTGATATTATACATAGAGAAGGCTGGGCCTTTGGAGTCACAAAGTGGAGTGGAAGAGTCAGACTGGGCTCAGTTTGAACATAATTTCATGACTCAGGGAGGCTAAGCAAGCTGGGAGGAAGCTTTCAGGCCATTGGTTTTCAAAGGGGGACCTGAGGTTCAAAGAGGCTGAGAGACACAGCCAAGGACACAGAGAGAGAGGAACCTCAGTGGTCTTGACTCCCCATGCAGTGTTTTATTTGTCACTCTGACAGCCTGCAGGATTCTTGGGGATTCTGAGGCTTGGGGCTTGTCCATGGTCCCAGGGTTTGTGGAAGCAGAGCTGGGATTCTAGCCCAGGTCTGTCGGATGTGAAATCCCAGCCTCATGGTGCTGCCCCAGACAGCTCCCAGCAGAGCAGAGCCCCTGTGTTGGAGTAGATGCTCTTAGTCCTGGCCTTGGAAGCTGCTGGGGGTGGTGGACTTAGGAAATGTCACAGACTTTTGGGTAGAGGTGCAGCTCCGCTCCGTGGGAGCCACTGATGGAAATCACTTTCACTTCTAGTGCATTGTTTAGTTCTCAACTTTGTGCCTTTGGATTTTTTAGGACTTGCCCTGTATGAATTGGCTCCATGAGGAAAGCTCTCATCTGGAGACTGCAGGTAAGTTTTGCTTTTGTTCAATTTTTCTTTGTTCTGACCTTGCCAAAGAGAACCCTAAAGCCTATGCCCTCCACTGTCTTCATACTCTGCTGGTCCTCAGCGTCTCCCAGGAGGGCTCAAGGGCGTGAGGCTGTTCCCTGACCTTGCTCATGTGAGCTTCAGTGCCCAGGGCGCCTTAGCCAGGTGTATCACTGTGTCCTGTGGTTGCTGTAACACACTTCACAAACTTGGGGGCTTTAAACAACCACTTTGTTCGCTTAGAGTCTGGAGGTGGGGAGTCCATACTCATCTCACGGGGCTGAAATGAAGGTGTGGCAGAGCTGGCTCCTTCTGTGACCCCAAGGATGCTTCTTCCCTTCCTCCTCCAGGGTCTGCATCTCATTTCTCAAATGCTATAGGTCCCTCTGCCTGTGTGCATTATATAGCACACATGTGCATTGGCATCTTGCAGCAGAAGTACTTCCTGGAATGAAATCCAGGGAGAAGATCAAGGTCTTCACTCACCTCTACTTCTGCAGCTTCCCCTGGTGCAGGGGCTTATTCTTTCCCTTTGCTCTTCATGGCCAGCAGGATGACATCTTGCATCTGTAGTCAGACCTCTTCTGTCTGTCCAGCCACCCTCTGCCTTCCTGTTATGAGGGCACCTGCGAAGATGTGTAGAGTCCATCTGGACAACCCAGGTTATCTCCACATTGGTGGGCCCTTAATTTCATCTTATCTGTGGCATGAACCTATAGACCCAGCTTCTTAGGAGGCTGAGACAGGAGAATGACTTGAGCCTAGGAATTGAGGTCAAGCTTGCAAATACAGTGAGGGCTCTTCTAAATGTTTTTTCTATCCTTAAGCATCTGATACTCCTAAGTATTTTCATATACAGTGTGGCTGTTAACTGGGTTTGAGGACAACCCTGCTGACTAGTTTCTACGCCAAATTCCCTCTTGAGAAGAAGTCCCATAACCAGCAACCAAACAGGGTCCACTCAGGACACTTGTACCCAGCCCAGGGTCACTTTGGTGATATTTCCATGCTTTGTACTTAACAATCATGCATTTTCAAAATTTGTTGAAGCAGAGATTTTAGAGGGAGTCCTTTCGTGTTGGATGGCTCCGTGGGCATTTGTTTCTGGCTGTGCTCTGGTCCTCCTGTGACAGCTGTCAGAGCTTGTGTTGCAGTGGGCAGATGCCAAGAAGGAACCACTGAGGTCAGAAGTACTGTGTCCATTGCAGAGCTAACTTCTGAGTGTGTTCTGTATCACTGTGACAAAACGCTAGAGGCTGTTTACCTCATAAAGAAAAGAAGTTTATTTAGCTCACATTTGAGGAAGCCAAAAGTCTGAGATGGGGCATCCATTGGGACTCTGATGAGGGCTTTTGTGCTGCAGAACATGGCAGATGTTATGGCCCAGCAGGGGCTCTCAGCAGGACAGGGAGCAAGAGACCATGGGGGTGCTGGGCACCCGCTCTTGTAACAATCTGCTCTCATGGGAACAAAGCTTTTCCTGGAGCCCGATCCACCACGAGAGACCAGCAGCGACCCCTGCTGAGGGCACTTGTGGCCCGGTTCTGCGCCACCCACCTCACTTCTTAAAGACTTACGACGTCCTAATGCTGCTACACTGGGGACCAAGATCTCCAGCACATAAACCTCTGGGGCATAGACTATATCCACACCACAGCAGTCAAGGAAACTGCGGCACAGAGAGGTTAAGTGACTTCCACGGACTCAGTGGATGAGGGGCAGAGCCAGGGTTCCATCCCAGGGCTGTCTGATCCCATGTGTGTGAGAATCACCCACAGAGCTTTTCTGGTTTGGTTCTGACGCATGGCTGGGGCCAAACTGTGTATATTCTAGTGCACAACCCCAATGGATGAGGAGACCACGCTTTCAGAAATGTGCCCTTTACACCTTTAACTGTCCAGTCTGCAGTTCTCACGTTGCAGTCCAAGAAGGGATAAATTGTTCATTCTTCACCCATCCATCCATCGTCGCTCCATTCATCTATCCATCTACCCATTCATTAACACCTTCGCTCACTCAGTACGCATTTTCCAGATGCCTTCCATACACCGTGGACCCTGTCTCCAGAGCTGCGTGGCTGTGCCCCACTGTCTGTGTGTGCATCCTATAACAGGTGTCCATGGCTGTCTTGCAGCAGAAGCACTGCACGGAGTGAAACCCAGGGAGCAAATCGAGTCCCCAGTCCCAACTTCTGCAGCCCCCGCCGGGCCAAGGGCTCATTCCTTCTTTGCTTTTATACCTCCATGGCCCAAGAAGAGCTTCTTTAAAAGAGAGTCTCCTATAATGCAGGTAAGGAACAAATTCTACACGTCAGCACAAATAACACAAGTTGGAAAGAAACCAATTTTGAGCTCACTCCGCATAAAGGGCTTTTATTCCTGAAAAGAGCCCATTTCTTCTCTCTCACTAAGTGTGTTCCTCATAGGGGAGCAAACCCATTTATCTTTCCACCGCGCTCTTCCTGCTGTGCGACACATTTAGACAAAGAGGCATCTGGGCCTTAGGCAGCTAGTCCTACTGCATTTGGCTTCAGTTCTGCAGCCTGGAATGATTTACTCCCAGATGCAGAAGGACGCTATGATAACAGCAATGGGCATTTACCGGGCGCCTTAGCACTTTATGTGTAGGATCTGACTGGAGGCTCGTTACGAGTTTAGTATTGCAGGTCACACTTTTATTCCCATTTTACACACAAGAAACTGAGGATTAGGGAGTTTAAAAAACTGGTTCCGGATCTCACAGGTAGACATGGTAGAACTGACATCCAAAGCCTCTGCTATAAGGTGCAGTTCTGTGGCCCTGCTGTTGTATTATGTCTTGGCTCCTCATAGCACAGTCTTTCAATGTAAGATGTAGTATCTTAAAATGGTACCGAGAACCCCTGAGCTTAGCTATGGCAAATTAACTCAAACCCGGTGGCTTAATTAAACAGAAATGTATTCTCACCACCCTGGATATGAGTCTGAAACCAAAGTGTGGACAGGACCATGCTCCCCCTGAAGGTTCCAGGGGGAACGCTTCCTGCCTCCTCTAGCTCCTGGGGCCTCCAAGTCTCCTTGGCTTGTGGCTGCATTGCTCCTGTCTCTGCCCCCATCTTCACATGGCCTCCTCTGTGTCTATGTCTCTTCTGCCACATTTAAGGACAGTTGTCTGAGCCTTAGTTTTCTCATCTGTAAAATAGGAGAACTAGAGCTCCTGCATGCAGAATGATGGGTAGAGTGCTGGGTACTCGGAAGATGCTGTCACCATTGATCTGATGGTAAAAACACCTGTGGCCATGATAGTCTGGGGTTCAGGCGACCGCTCAGCCCATTGCAGGTAGCAGGGGCCCCAGGCAGAGAGCAGGGGGGCATGGCCACCCCAGGGGGAGTGCCACGGAAAGCTGCCTCAAGGAGGGAAGGGTCCAGGCCAGTTCAAAGGCTGTGCATTGATATCGAGGGGCTGGGGGGTTGGGGCTGGGCCATGGCGAGGGTGGAGTGAACATCAGGAAGGAAACAGAAGCCTGAGGTTTACAGGGCAGTGGGAGGCTTGCAGCTGATAATGAGGCTGGGCTTTTACGTGTGTTTTCATGGGAGCCATTGCTGGGCTGGTGGAGGGCAGACCTGGGTGGATTCTTCACGCATGGAGAGGCACCCTGTGTTTCACACATTCCCTGCCACGGTGTGGTGGTTTTGCTGAGTGGGCCCAGTCCAGGGGCGCGATGCCACGTGGTCTGGGGTTCCAGTCCTTAGGGGACTTTTCGAAGCTCCGCTCATGTTCTTCTTGCTGAGGGTGCAGCCCTGGTTTGCTGAGTCCTGGTGACAACAGGTGGCCTCCGCGTGCTCCCAGATCAGGAGTGGGTCATTGTCATTTCACGTCCACATTCTCCCTTCACTATAAATTTCCATTCCAATCCTTTAATGCTCTTGAAAAAAATCTTCAAGATTACTCACTAAGAAATCAGTGGAAGTAATCCCTTTATCCTCCTTTAAAAAGTTTGTCATCTTGTTCTTTTATTAAATAATGTGCCTCATAAAATATTTTTCATTCTTTAATAATTTCCATATTTTATCGTAGTATGGAGACGTTTCAGGAGACATTCAAGGGACTTCTGAGAACGGAGTAATTTTTCAGAAATGTGCACTGGTAAGTTTCCATAAAGTGGCTTATTCCTAACACACATTAGTAGAGTCATGTATTTAAACGCTGGTAAATCCTAGGCTTCTCTGTCCATGTCTAGACTCATGAGTGCGGACAAAAACAGTAAGGGGTCTGTATTAGTCACTTGTTTCATTGCTGGGTCAAAATGCTGGATGTGCACAACTGAAAGGAGGAAAGGTCTATTTGGCTCAAGGTTTCAGAGGTTTCAGTCCATGGTTAGCTGTCTCAAGGAAGAATCATGCAAAGGGTCCTGGAGAAGAAAGCTGCTCACTTCATGGCAGCTGGGAAGCAGAGAGGGAGGGAACGAGGCGGAGAGGAGTGGTCCAGGGACAGACGTACCGTCCAGGGGTCTGCTTCATCCAGTTAGGTCTGATTCCCAAGGAGCCCATTGAGCTATGAACTCATTAATCACTACAGTGCATGTGATGCCGCTAGCGTCCTGCCGATCCATTCAGTGCCTCAGATCCTGTGAGCCAGCAACCAAGACTTCATCACCTGTGTCTTTGAGGGGTTATTTTGGATTCCAGGTATAACAGAGCCTGATCTATTGTATTGCAACACTACGATCAGGGGCTTCTTTAGGTAACAGATTTTCAGTAGTAAAAATTTACAGTGATGAGCTGGGTGTGTTGGTGCATACCTGTGATCCCAGCACTCGGGAGGCTGAGGCAGGAAGATCACTGTGAATTCGAGACCAGCCTGGGCTACATAGTGAGTTCCAGGTCAGTCTCAACTACATAGTGAGACCCCATCTAAAAAAAAAAAAACAAACCCAAAATTTACAGTGATGGTTTGGAACAGGGAAGAAAGTATGACATATTTACTTCCCAATTACAGATGCTAACACGGTACTTGGTGGTTTTAAAACTTTGCTCGAAGTCTGTTATCCCAGAAGGTGGTTATTCACATTACCCTGGGTGGGGCTTTCCAGGGCTACCCTCAGGCCCATCGGCTCCGGGGACTTACACAAGTCAGAAAAGTCACTATGCATGGTTTATGACAGCAAAAGGTACAGGTTAAAGTCGGCAGAGGGATAAGGTGCACGTGGCAGAGCCCAGCACAGACCAAGCACGAGCATTCAGGGGTCATTACCCAAGGGAGCTGTGTGGAGAGTGCCCTGTCTGCCCAGCAGTGACGTGTGACAGCAGGAGCCTTGGTGTCAGGGCTCAGTCACACAGGTGGGGAGCTCCTGTAGGACTGGCCTGAGGTACACAGCCTCCTGTCCCTCCAGAGGTCGCATTGACAATGAGGCCCCTGACACTCACCACACTCACCCTGTCTTCATCAAATATCTGGTGCTGTCCAAGGCCCCCGGCATCATCAACCCTTCCGGGCAGGATGTTTCGAGAACATTAGAGGTCATCTCCTAGGAGCAGGTTGAGGGCCAGCCCTCGGAATGTGCAGGATTTGGACAGCATAACCCTGCAGAGTTCATTCATGGCACCAGCCTCGTTTCACTGTGGGTTGTGCACTACCCTGCTCACCTTCCTGGGTACTATCAGGGACACCTCTTCCCCGTGTCTACTCCTAATGACACCGGCTGCCTTCTCCACGCAGTCATGAGTGCATGTATGTGTGTGTAAGTACACACGTATATGCATGCATATGCTTTCTTTTTCTGTAGGTGACATCGATTACACACACAGTTCTCAAACTTGCTTTTTAAAACTTGTATTCCGGAGCTCACCCAGCCTGGAAAATCCACCGCTTCCTTCTCTTTTCTCCAGCTCCTGCCTCTATGTCAGCAGAGCTGGGAGATGTGGGTGCAGATGTGGTAGGAATAAGGCTGGAGAAGGGGAGCAGGGAAGGGTTGCAGAGCCCACCAGGTAGAGAGCCAGCCGCCTGGGCCACTAGACAAGGTCCACATTGGAGCCACTCACCCTGTGGCTGGGAAAAACCCACATGGAGGAGGTGGGCCAGGAGACAGCGAACAGCTCAGGTTGTTCCAGGAGCTCAGTGGCCGTTGCAGACCTTGCTTCTGGGACTAGAGCTGCATCGTCAAAGTCACTGATTGCAGAAAAGCCGTTGTTCACTCTTGGCGGTGCTGATTATCACCGTCTTGCCGGTCTGACTGCGCTTCTGCACTTGGATCTTTCTTCTTCTGAGATTCTCTGCAGGGGCGATTTCATTGCATTTCAGAGTCAAAGTTTCTTCGAACCCGTCTCCAAGCAGCAGCTTGGCACGTGTGGGTCAGAAACCTTCCTGGGCTTGGAGATCAGGGCCCCCAGTAAATTCTCAGAGCCTCTGTGAGAATGGATGTGTAGTCGGGCTTGTGTATCATGTTTGGAAGCTGGACTTGGCACACACATCTTCCCTCTTCCCATCTCCTCCTGTGCCAGGTTTCTGGGCAGAGCGAATCACACACAGTGCTTGTGCAGCTGGTCGTCAATAACACCCGGGTGCCCTTGTCAGCCAACCTCTCGGATCTGCTCTTGCTGGATGACATCAGTGGCCTCGTTGTCAGAGACTCGACTGGAAATAAGACCCCGCATGGATTGCAGGCTTTCAGAAAGACGTTTCTGCCAGGTAACAGCAGAGGGTGCTTAGGCCGGGAGTGGAAAATGATGAAAATACTTGCAGGTTAATGCGCTGTCAGTGCCGCTCCTTTGAGAAGTATTTGTGTTCACTTGGTTAAGGCTCACAGACCCTCCAATGCCCAGGTTTGCAAAGGAAGGGACCACTACTCAGAATCTACGGTCAAAAAGCTTGATTATATGTTGTGTAAGGGTTTGGAGACAGAATTCTGTGAGATTTTTTAAAAATTTAGTTTTGTTATGAGGAATTTCAAGCACTTTCCACATGTGGACTCACTGAATCCTGTTCTAACGTGGTGTCTTAGTTACTTTTCTTGTTTCTTTGACAAAATACCCAACACTCACAAGTTAAAAGGGGAAAATCTTATTTTGGCTCACAGTTTGTAAAGGTTTTAGTCCATATTTGACTGGCTGCAAGGCAGGGTGGCATGGCAGAGGGCATCTCAGAGGAGAAACCGTCCATGGCAGAGCAGACAGGAGGCAGCAAAGATGCAAGCATCAGCCTGTCTTCTCCTTTCTGTCCCTTCATATTCCATGAAGGCTACAAGCCTATTGATTGGTGCCACCCATACTCAGGGAGGGGTTCCCATCATCCACACCTAGAACTATGCTAAGCCCATTTAGTTATCCCACAGCCTTAATCCCAGTATCATCCACCCGTGATCCAGCCATCTCCTAAAAACCCTACCTATGAGCACATGAGACTCTGGGGGAACAGCTAGATACAAACCACAACACATGGCCACACTCACCTCTCTTGATTAGTTCCCTGAGCCATCACGATCTCTCCCAGTGAGGGTAAGGAAGTTAACTTGAGAAAAGCATTCCAACGTGCACCAACATGGCCTGGATGGTGGGAAGTACTCCTAGTGTTGTATTGTTATTTTTGTTCTTGTTACTGTATTCTTATTGTTTCTCGTGCCTGTCGCCTCTGCCTGTGAGCTTATCCCTGAACTCACCGTTATGCCAAAGGCTGAGAGGCTGATTTTCAACCTTGGGGCCCGCACCTTCCCCCCGCAGAACAAGTAGATGACTGTAAGCAAATGATCAGTCGGCACCCAGTTCATTGCTGCTCTGACACCATCGTTTGATGCTTTTTCCATAATAAAGCTAATGTGATTTGAGGAAAAGAGTTGACACCGAGAGAGAGACAGGGGGCTTTCTCTTTATTAATGTGATTTTAAGCACGTCAGCCTCTTTCAGTCTCAGTGTTTTCTTCTGAACATTGCAGAATATGTGTTCTCCATCCACGCACTGAGGCAGAGTTCGAGGCAGAATTTGGGGATCTGCTGGATTAATGCATGTGCCCTGGGAGTGGCAAATCACTGTGCTAGGGAGGCCTGACTGCAATGACCTTATCCAGGATCATTTTTGTGATCGTTATATTTATCAATCATGACTTCCTTGTTTTAGCTTTTGTCCTTCATGTAAAACAAAAATGAAATTACATCCCGGTCATTCCTAGAATCAGTGCTCATTTCCCTCTCTTCTCAACAAGTTTACTTATTTATTTCTTCAGGTCTCCATAAGAAATGAAGATCCAGTAGCATATTAGGGCTAAACTGTAACCTGTTAGGGGTGAAGGCAGGATTGGAGGATGGGCACAGGTGACTACAGTGACCAGCAGAGCTAGCTTATTCTCTACAGCTGACCATTCCCAGAATCCTCCATCCCAGGAGGAGAAGTGAACCCCGGGAGGCTGGGGGCGTGGCCGACGGGGGCGTGGCCAGCCCCTCCCTGACTAAGTGTACTTCTCTCTGAACAGTGGGCAACTCCTACTTGGTCAGCTACAGCGCATCGCTGGACCCTGGAGCCATCAGCACTCGGGAGCGCCTGATCCTCCCTGCCCAGCTCACTTTTCAGAGCTCATCACTGGTATTTCCTTTGTTGCTTTGATTTCTGTCTTCTCACTGGTGGGAGGTTGTTGCAGGAACGTGAGTAGGAAGGGCACAAGATCTTTGCTTCTTTCCTTCCTTCAGTGCCTCAGACCTTCACGGCAAGCAGTTAACCCGTGGTTAGCATTCCTGTGGGTTCCTCAGGGCTGTGGAAACAAAGTGCCACAAACCTGGTGGCTCCCAAACAACAAATGTATTGTCATGTCCTTTGACGGCGGGGGGTTGGGGGCTGGCTCCTCCTGAGCCACTCTCTTAGGCTTGCAGAAGGCGTCTTCTCCCTGTGTCCTCTGGAGCTTGTCCTTGTGTGTATGCCTGTGTCCTCCTGTCTTCTTTTTAGGAGGACACCAGCCATGTCGGCCTAGAACCCACCCTAGTAGCCTCATTGTACTGTGACCACTTTTGTAAAGGCCCTCGCTCCAAACAGGCACCGTTTGATGGCTGAGGCTCCACACTTCAGCAAGTGCACCTGGGAGCACAGCTCAGCCCGTCAGCGTTGCTGTTAGTTTCCCCACTGCTCGTTTCTCTTTCCAAGCAGCCGTTTGTGTAGTGAGTGCTGCTGGCTTGCCTCCTGGGCAGCACTGCCTGCCCCTGGTCCTTAGTGGGGAGACGTGGGCCTTGTTTGCCAGGAGCTCACGGTGCCTCTGTTCCTTTTGCCATCTTACTCTGACTTCGGCTGCTGGAGAAAGACCCTTTGTGTAGACATAGAAATGTGGCTTCAAGTGTGACTGTGCCCAGAATCAAATCAGAGCCGCAGCAGGGGCTCCTCCTGGGAACTCTTGGTGCCCAAGGCTGTCATGGGGCCTGTGCAGCCTCTCTGCTGCAACCGGAGAAAAACTGCAGATAAAATTAGGCAAAAATAAAAAAAAAGATACTAAAAAGATAAAGACGAAATACAGAAAAGCCATGTGAAACTCTCAGAAAAGATAGATCCATCAGGACATGATTAGGTACAAAGTCAGAGAAAGGAGAACAGGGAGATAAGGAAGGGTAAAACGGCCCACAAGTGCCACCAGCAATTTCAGAACACAGGAAACCGAGTCAGTTAACATACAAACTTGAGATAAGTGTCAGAAACTCAGGATGAAATGACACTGGAAGCTCCTGTCCCCTCTGGCGGGAGAGTCAGGGCCTAGAACCAGGGCTGTGGCGCAGCCCCCAAGGCCAGGTGTCCCCAGCAGGATGGACTGGGAGTGGGGTGATGTCCAGGGTTAGGGTTTCCCATCCTGCTGCCAGGAGCAGCGTCACTCCCAGTGTGCACGGTGTGCTTCCGGGCTCTGAACTCCCTGGTTTGATCTCAGAGCAACCCCACGCCTACGAGTCCCGTTCCCAGAGTACTGAGGCACAGATAGGCTGGGAGTGATGGAGCAGTGCAGGAATCCGGAAGCCTGGCTTTCTAACTGCCACCGCGTGCTGCCTTCCAGGCACAGGGTGTCCTGCCACCACCCCTGGGAAGAAGGCTCAGGCACCCCACCATGGCACAGTGCGACACAGTGGCACCCCCTTCGCTTTTCTCAGCAGCAGAACACTAGAGGTGCTGGGTATAGATCCTTAGGCACTGGGGCTGGGGATGCTAGTGTTTGGTTTCCCATGGGCCTCTGGTAGAGAAAGCCATATCCTCACACTACAGACCTGTGCCCCAGAGGGACCCAAGGGCCCCGCCAGCTCTTCCTTGCCTGGCAGCCAGGGCGACTGCAGCCCCAGGCACAGCTGGTTGGAACTAACACCAGGTGCTACCCCATGCAGCAGACTGCAGAATCGGCCAGCTAAAGCGCCCTCTTCTTTCTTTTCTAGAACAGAACGCAGCTGCAAGCGCTTTTCACCATAACAGTGGCTGAAAGGGTAACAGTAAGTGACACCGTGTGCCTGAGCCTCCACCTGGCTTGTGCCCAGGTCCTCGGCCTGGAGTGTGCGGCTCTCTGGTCTGTCCTGGGAGCCCGGGGGAGGCACTGGGGGCTGCGTGCGGTGTCGGGTCCCTGTGCGGCCCCAGGCCGGATGGCTGGCTCTCGGGATGCCGGTCTTCCCTATACCCCACCTGCTGGTCACCGTTAGTGCTTTGCATTCCTGCCCACCAGGGTGCCGTGTCTTGGCAGTTCTTCTAGTGCATCTCCTGCCAGGGTTCTCCAGGGAGATGGGACCTGTGGGCCATGTGTGTAGATTGTACTAGAGGGGGTTTATCAGCGAAATTGGCTTGTACGATTGTGCAGACTGTGTTCAGCCTGGGGACCCTGGGTAGCTCTCCAAGTCTGAGGGTGTCAGACCCAAGGGAATGAACGGAGTGACTTAGTCCAAGGCCACATCCTGAGAACCTGGGGGCTGCTGCGTAAGTCCTCCTGCAGTCCAGGCTGTGGAGCCTGGGTGCTGATGTACAAGGGTGGAAGACTCCAGCTCTGCCTGGGAGCTCGCAGACGCCTCTCCGGTCCTCTGTCTGTTCCCTGTGTGGAACCCAGCCGACTTCATGGAGGAGGGAGTGGCCCTCCCTAGGCTGCTCATCCCCTCCAGACAGGCCCAGGAGCGCTTTCTCTGGGTGTCCCTTAACCCAGTCCAGCGGACACCTGAGGTGCACTACCAGACTGCACACCTGCTGGGTGCCAGGGCTGCTAAGCAGTTTGCTGATGTCACACCTTGGCATTGTCACCCACATTTAGCAGGTGGGGAAGCCCAGGCACCCTCAGCTGGTAACCTCTGGGAGGCCTCACAGGACTAGTGAGGGCTGTGCTCAGCGCTCCAACTGCCTCCAATGAGGACTCAGCAGCCAGCTGGGGGGAAAGGCTCAGGGTGCAGTGTGGAGAAAGCCGGCTGTCAGCAGCCACGAGCCCCCCAAGCTGAGCCGCAGGCCGCAGGCAGGCCATCTGAAGGGTGGTAGTCCGGTTTTCTGTTTAACTCATTTCTGCTGGGCTTCAAGGAGGTGGAAATTGAGCCCAGGCGGTGCAGCGGCAGAGCCCTATGGTCAGTCAGTGGCCCACAGCGCCTCCTAGTGGCCCAGCGAGCCCTTCACAGAAGAGATGTTCTGAGGAGCCCTCAGTCTAGCTGGGGAGTCCCGGCCCTCTGTCCTGATCTGAGTTCCTGTTGGGACAAGCCGTGTCTGATTGACCCTGTGTCCCCTGAAGTGCCTTACCTTGAAGGTGACACTTAACCAATAAACATCAATGATGATGATTGCTGCTCGGTGGAGGAGGTGGTGGGTGGCCCCGTTGTTGTAATGAATCAGAGGACATTTGTGGCCTTGCTTCTTGTCCAGGGCCCTCCCGTGGGGACAGAGAGGAGCCTTCCCAGGGCAGATTGCCTGCCCACCTGGACTGCAGGCTGCCCCTGCCAGGTGGGCTTGGGCTGGGACCTTGCGCTGGGAGCCTGCTCTGTGGTGGGT
Organism: Fukomys damarensis; assembly: GCF_012274545.1. NCBI lineage: Eukaryota > Metazoa > Chordata > Mammalia > Rodentia > Bathyergidae > Fukomys > Fukomys damarensis. Next base: position 4,038,652 of record NW_022900947.1, read on the forward strand.
GGGTGCCCTGAGTGCTGGTGAATACAGCTAGCTCTCGGGCTGGAAGACCTGGCTTTGGCTTCCTGGCCCTCCTCTGATCGTATGTGGCTGAAGCGTGTTTCTTGCCTCTCTGTGCCTCAGTTTCTCCAGTGGTAAAGTGAGATTCCTGACATTGCCCACCTCGTAGGGTGGGTGGATGTTGAGGTCAGTGGCTCAGCAAGTAACGCACTCTTCATAGTGCTGTTATTCAGTGAGTCTCAGTGAGCGCCAGCAGTTGTCACCGGGGTCATTAGCAGGAAACGTGAGAACATCCAGCTGTGCCCAGTGTCCTGGGATCACCGTGCAAGGACGTCATTTCTGAGGATCTCATGCTCAAGCACCCAAGGGTGTCACACAGGTGCTAGAAGTGTGTGTTGGGCCCAGGGCAAGATTTAGAGGTGTAATGGGAGTCTGGGAACCCCCAAGGACTCAGATCACCTCTTGCTGCGCTCTCCTCCCCAAAATCTAATCGATGCAGTTATAACTGAATCTGAGAGTTTGTAACTTAGAGTACAGGTTGGATGTGCATTATGAAGCTGGACAGGAGAGAGGTGAGCTCTGTGCATGGCCAGCCTGGCCGGCTTCCTGGAAGGGTCAGGCTGTGAAGGTCAGGGAGGAGGGCGTATTCCAAAGCGTGCAGCTGCAGAGCAGATGCTGCAGTCAGTGAAGCCGGTGACACTGTTGGCGGGACATAGCCAGGTTCACTGCGGGGACACAGGAGGGCAGCCGGGCAGCCCGTGTGCGCTCAGCAGGGATGTCAGGACGGGATCCTGCTGGGACTCTGAGGGCTGTTACGATTGGATTGAAAACATTGTTCCCTGCTGAAGGGCTTTTCTGGCCTTCCTGAGATTCACCCATGGGGAAGGTCGTAAGTCTGACATTGTTATTGGGAGGAGACGGAAGCAGGAGGAAGGGCCCTGGGTGAGGGGACTGGATCATGAGGGGCGTGGCCTTGGGAACTCTGCCTTCCTCTCTGGCTCTGTCTGCCTGCCTCCTGGCTGGGTGAGGTGAGCAGCTCTCCTCCCTCACCAGAGGCCTCCAGTCAGGGGACTGTGGACAGAAACGGTGGCTCAAAATACCCTTTCCCCTTTGAAGTTCTCTTTCTCAGGTATTCAGTCACTGTTGCAAAGCTTTCAGGCAAAAGGTGATGAGTGGGAGAGGCCCACGGTGTGGGTCACAGCCTCCCTAAACTTCCCCTCTCACAGCTAAAAACAGTAAACATGCAAAGTCTCTCACTGTGTAGCACATGAAAGCGACCCCATTATTTCCTTCACAACCAACACCTGTTAATCACAGAAAATGAGGCTTCCAGAAGTTTCTTCCCATTCCCTCTCAGGAAGTTGTCTGTCCCTCTCTGCCTGCTGGATGAGTAGCACCTGTGACAGCAAAGACGTCGCACTGTGCCAGACCCCGTGCAGGTCTCAGATGGCTGAGACCTCCCTGCAGTCCCTGGGGTTCATCAGGTGCACCGGTGAAGGGGGCTGGCCAGGACAGCGGGTTACATGCTCTGCGCCCAGCATCTCGGGTCTCCTCCAAACCCGATTCCAACAATAATTCTAACGTGCTTTTGGGGGAATGCGATTGAATCAAGTTTCACCTGAAAATACACATCTATGAAACTCAACAGGCAGATTTTGAGAATTAAGAGAAGTGTGGAAAGATTTGCCTCTGTAGATGTTAAATATGTCACAGAACTATGGTACTGCTGTGTACACAGCTGCTGTAGGAAGGCGGAGGGCAGTGGGACGAGCGGGGAACCTGCACCTGCGTATTGTGACAAGATGGTGCCTTAAGTGACCGACAAAGCAAACATTCATGAATCTGGGGCAAACAGATGGGTCTTTTTGAGGAAAAATAAAATAATGAGATTAAAATTAAATAGCACAATTTGTAAAAAGTAAAACTGGGGCGAGAAGAAAAGCATGGGTTTGAGTCCACAAATACTTGGAAACTTTACGTTTCAAAACAGTGCAAGAAAGATAAATGAGGAACTTGTGAAAATTTATAGTATGCGAAAGAAACAAAAGATTAATGTCTTTCATATGTAAAGGGAATGTGTTAATTAATGAGGGAAAGCAATCCTCCATAGGTAGCATCTACAATATGAGAATTTCACACATAGAAGATTTTACAAGGAGGCCTGGGGATTTAGCCCAGTGGTGCCACCTCCTGCCTTTCAAGTGCAAGGTCCCGAGTTCTATCCCTGGTACCAAAACACCCCAAAAAACAAAAACAAAAAATGCCCAAAACAACAACAACAAAAGGATTTTACAAGGTGCCCTGGAAGCTCCGCAGAGGGAAGACATAGCTGTTGGCAAAATCCTGTAGCTTTGAGTTGAAGTCAGAGGACTCAGGTGTGCAAGCAGTGTCATATTACTGCTCTGGCTTCTCTGTGGCCATCAAGCATTGCCCCAGCCCACTTCCCAGATGTGCTCCCCACCTGCTCTGAGGGGCCCCACTCAGGACTGTCTTGTGGTGCCACCGGGACCTTGGTTTTCCTCATCCTTTTGGTTTTGCACAGGTTGCTCTCTTCTTACTTGTGCTGTGGACAACTCATAAATGTGCTGCAAGACCCCGAAAGGCTCTCCACCTCTGATTTTGTAGCTCCCTGAGTGAGTTGGTTGCCTTGCACGCCATGGAGCCACCTGCTAAGCCTTGTCACTCCGTGGCAGTGAGGTTGTTCCTCTGGATGTCCCTTAATGTGTGTGTGTTGACATCACAAGGGCAGTTCCGAGCTGGACAAACCTTAAAGGTGATCTAGTCCCACTTCCTCCTTCAGAGTAAAATTCTGTGAACTGGCCAAGGTCCTGACTCTCAGAGCCACCCTGAGGGAGGGACTCCTTCCTGCTGTGTGTGCTTTTTTCTCTAACCGAGTCAGTCACTGAATTGGTGAGTTAGTACAGATTGTCGGGAAGTATGATTGTCCTTACCTGTGATCACCCCTGAGTGCTCACTTTTCCTAGGTCTGTCAGCTGTGGGATGGAAGTTTGTGCACTTGGGCAAAGGGACAAGGACCAGCAAGCCACTGATGTCCTCTGCACCTTGGAATTTCATCTCAAAGCAAAGGATTTCAACAAAATTTCTCCCAAAATATCTTCCAGGAAAACGATTTTGTATGGTTTCCCATTACCTTCAAACTGTGGTCTGGGCCTTGGAGGGTAGTGGCCAGGATTTAATGGATGCCCACGGTGGACCTTTGACATCTTCTTTGTACCCATCCACATACAGAAAAGCTGGAAGAGTAAAATAGCATTCCTGCCACCAGAGAGAACCCTAGCTAAGATGTTAGCTTCTCGCCTCTGCAAGGCTGTGAAAATACTATTACATAACTGAAGCCAAACTCTATAAACAATTCTTCAGCATGTCTTTGCAACTTGCTATTGGATTCTCAGCCTCTAAGTCTCCCTTTTGAAAGGCCTTTTTGTCTAGCATCACTCTTCCTAAATGCAGCGATAGAATTCATCAGCGGCATCTGCTCCAGCTACTGTGTGATTAAAGGGGTGGCGATCACGGATGATTCTCAGGAGACAGAAGGAAAGTTAGTGAGACTTGTGGGGGTGGGAATTGGGGCTAGCCACCTCTTTTTCTTTATTCCCAAGGCAGTGCCATGTAAGGTAAATGTGCTCTTTGGAAACGTGCTTTCAGTGGGTTGTGGTGGGATCAGGCTGCAGCATTTTGTGGGACTCTCAGAGCTGCGGTTAACTTAGGCTGATCCTCGTGCTCCAAACGCGTTCAATTCCAGTGCTCACTGCTGCAGTGGTGGCCCCGAAGAAGACCCGTGGGCCACGGTGTACTCCCATCCCCGGCGTCCCACACACCCCTTTTGTCACAGCATCGCTGTCTCTTAAGCATCCCCTTAGTCTCTGCCCTTCCCTCTGGCCTAACAGTAGCTGTAGCTCACACGTACTGAGCGATCTCAGTGTGCTTTGCAGTGTCACACTGATGCTGCGTGTGCGTGCGCGTGTGTGTGTGTGAGATCACACAGTCTCGGTGCTGCCTCGTCACCCTTCTGCCTTCCTTCTCTCTGGATTTGCTGACCTGGACATTGCACACAAGTGTGCAGCTTTTGAAGGGACTGTCTTCTTCGGCTTACCGTTGTGTTTTGGGTCCCTCCCTGGTGCAGCTCACGTCAGATCACCCTTCCTTCATTAGCTGAGTGTATTCTGTGTGCCATGGTGTGGCTATACAGCCTTTTGTCATTTATTTATCAGGATGCTCCCCGCTATCAGCAATTATGAATGGTGCTACTGTGAACCTTTGGGTGCAAGTTTTGTGGGAACACCTGCTTTTGATCCTTTTCCATGCATACTCAGAAATGAAGTTTAGGGTGCGTGGTAATTTGGTTTGTAACGCTCAGGAACCACAAGGGCTGCTTTTGTCCTTGTCTTGCAGGCAAGGCACCTGCAGCTCAGAGAGGGGGAGACCAGCGTCCTGCAGCATGGTTGGGGCACAGCTGGACCCATCTAGGTCTCAGCGGGGGTTGGAGCCCTAGGTCTTCACCGCCACTTCCTGTTGTGCCACAGCCGTGTTTCTCACCCACCATTTCTTACCCTCTGCACACTGAGGCCGTGCAGCAGTCAGAGTCGACCCTGGCTGATCTGGCTATGTGTCTTCCTGCTTGAAATGCCATGCCCTCCTCCCATGGCCTTGGGATGGTGTGGCGAATCCCAGACCTGCTCTCAAAGGCACCTGGGCCCCAGGCTGCTTCTCTTGGCACCTGTAGGTCCTGCTTGCGACTCCCTCTCCCTGGCTTATTCTCCATGCCCACCCGGCCACCTTGCGAGAAGTGTCCTTTGGTCCTTTGACCTGAGATAGGGCCTCCGCTCGCAGTTCACCAGCTCCCCGGGCTGGGCCGGAACCTCACTGGTGCTTGGTACCTAATCAGTCTACATGAGCTACGGTGATGGTGGTGAGAGAGCGGTGGTGCGGAGGACAGTGGTTGTCTTAGTTACCTGTAAGTAAGAGGAGGGAGGGTGTATTGTAGCTCATGGTTTGTAGAGGTTTCAGTCCATAGTTGCATGGCTCCAAGGTGTGTTTGTCATGAGCAGAAAAATGTGAATCCAGCAGGCCTGAGAGCACTGTCCTTAGAAAGGCCAGCGTGATCCTGCCACTCCCCGGACGGGTCAGCCCGGCTCACCGTGACCAAACCGGTTTTACAAGAGAACGGTATTTATGCTGTACACCTGCCTCCCTCGGGGTCTGGAACCTTGTAAGCACCTGCACAGGGGCCCGAGGGCTCAGCCCTGAGCATAGACCCTGAGTTTAGAGTCCCTGCTGTGCTTCACATGCATGGTCACAGTGCGCTGCTGGGGTGGGGGGGCGCCTGGGCACATCCTGTGTTCCCTGGAGGGATCTGGGAAGCTGCGACCTCTCAGGGCTTTGCCCACTGCTTCTCCTTTCCTTTCTGGTTTTGCTGGGTGTCTTTGTGCTGTGAGCTTTTATGAGCCGGACCGCGGTGAGTCCACACAGTGAGTCATCGAACCAGTGGGTGATCTGGGGGCTCTGACGGTCAGTGCCTCCTTTGACACCACAGGAGAAGATCGGGACTGGGTGCAGGAAAAGTATGGGTTGTGATCTGGCTAGCAGAGCTCAGCTGCCCTGGCAGGAAGTCTGGGGTCAGGTGCTGCCCGTCACGGTGACCCTCAGGCTGGAACGGCTGTGGTCATGCCCCTGCTGTGCTCTGCCAGCTGATGTTGGCTGTCCCGGGAAGGGCATGACATCAAGTGATTCTGCCCTGGAACCTGGGGGTTGCCACAGTGCCATCTGCCCATAGCTGGGGACCTGGCCCTTCCTGGAAGGGGATCTGGGTGTGCAGCTCCTCGCCCACCAGCCATGCTCAGCGTGAGAGGGCCCTCGTGCTTACCCTGTCAGGCTGCAGATTGCCTGGCACACTGCCTGCCTCCTCGGCAGTGTGTCCCCCCCAGTGGGCATACTCTGTGCCTGTGGTGGGCAGTCCTCCTGGGGACAGCCTCATCTCCTCCTGGTCTGCCTTAGATTTGGTGCATATTCAGTGTGGGAACTTAACATGCTCAGTGCGAGTGATGGGCCGGGTGTGGGGCTGGGTGGCTCTGCTGCAAGCCCTCACTCCTCAGCCCTTGCCTGCCCCTCTAAACTCCACCAGGCAGCTCAGTCTCAGAGAGGGCCAGCCAGCCTCAAGGCGACCAGCCAGTCTCTGCTTGAGGTCAGTCTAGACCCTGACGGTCCCTCTCGCCCCTGCAAAGCCTCTTGGCCATCTGCTTGGCCTGGAAGAGGGGCCGTGTGACCACGTGTGACTTCCTGTCTCCCTCCTGCCCCTGCAGGTCCTCTCCCACCATGGCCTCCATGCAGCAGGCTTCTTCATTGCCTTCCTCGTCTCCCTGGTGCTGAGCTGGGTGGCGCTTTTCTTCCTGGCACGCTGTCGGTGTCTGCCTGGGAGCCTGCTTGCAGGACACCAGGTGAGTCTTCCTGCCAGGGCATCGAAGCTCCTGGGGGCGGTTCAGGATGGACATTCATCCCAGCCTGACAGTGGACGGCAGACCCAGCTGGTGACTTCCAGGCCCCTCCAGAGGCCGAGGTGCTGCTCCTGGGTGCCTCATCACGAGCCTTTTCAGAAGCTCCCTGGCGATTCTCCTCCAGGCTGTTTTTAGTTGACATAATAATTGCACAAGCTTCTGGGGCACAGTGGTGTGTTTTGATGTATGTGGGCGCTGTGATGATCAAACCAGGGCAGTGAGTATAGGTTCCTGACATTCACGGTTCTTTGTGCTGGGAATGTTCAGCGTCCTCTGTTCTGGCTGGGCATGCACGGCACATCTCTGCCAACTGTCATTGCCCTCCCGTGCGATGGCAGAGCCCTGCTTCCTCCCCTCACCCGGCTGTGGCACTGTGCCTGCTGGCCAGCCTTTCCCGTCCCAGCCTCCTGTCGCCTCTGTTCCGCTCTTTACCCCGGGACATCAGCTGTTGAAGTGAGGGTGGGTTCCACACACGAGCGGGATCATGCGGCCCTTGTCCTTCCGTGCCTGGCTCATTTCACTGCACATACCATCGTCCAGCTCATTCACCTTGTGACAGCCTGTTGTCTCTGCAGTGAACAGTATTGCACTGTGTGTCTGTCCATTTTCTTTACCTTCATCTCTGTTGGATACTTTGGTTGATTCTGTATTTGCCCCGAGTGATTTTTCACCGGTGGATGGGTGGGAAGACTCCACACGTGAGCGCCCGCCTGTGCGCTGCCCCAGTTCAGGCCCATTCTACAGCACCGCCGTCCTCGAGGAAACCCACCTCCTCAGCCTGGCTTCTGTCACCTCTCCCGCTGTTCTTCACATCGCAGCACTTGCCCTCACGCCCATGGCTTAGTGTGCCCCAGGGCGCTGCTCACCCTTGTGTGCTTCTTCTCCTTTCCCAGACTGGCACAGTTCTTACCCATCTTTGTCTAAACTCTGGCATCTCCTTCCCCTGAAGCCATCGCTGGCCACTTCCTGGCAGGCTAGGGGGGGGTCTCTCTGGGTTCCTCCAGCTTCTGTGGACTCTGGCAGCTCTTACCAGAATGTGCCAGCTCTGACTCTGCACCCCTCCATCCCTTGGTCTCGGTTCCTGCAGAAGCGCACCCCGAGACATGTTTCAGTTTCTGGTAGGTTGCATAGGAAGCGGTCCTCGGGAATAATGGGGTGAAGGCCGGCATCGCCGTTCAGGAAGGGATGGAGGCACTGGCTGGGGATTTGGCCGAGTGATGCTCAGCCGCTGGAGTGAGCCGTGTGGCAGCCCACTGGTCTGCTGTGGGCCCCTTGCTTGGGGGACCTGTGCTTGGGAGACACTGCACAGGGATGGAGTGGTGACTGAGTGCTCTTCCAGTTGATGGGTGGAGGGACAGAGCAAGGAAGGCGAGAGGCCTGCCGGAGAGCCACAGGAGATCCCTTTTTCAAGGGCATCTTTGGAGGTGGGTCTGTCCCCACAGGGCCACGGAGCGCCGGAGCCACTGTGCCTCAGTGTCCCTCACAGGTCCCACACCTGGGCAGAACACCTGCCATCCAGCCCCCTCTCTCAGTTTGTGGAGAACACCGTGGTCCCTGAAGTCAAGCAGCCAAGCCAGGGTGGGACTTGGCTTCTGGGGACCCCACCTCTCCAGAGGCAGAAGCCTTGTCCCCACCATGGGGTCCCTTGCTAGCCCTGTCCCTGCCTGCTGGGGTGAGGGAGACGTTGCCATTTCAGAGTGCATCCAGCCCTCTGTCTCCTTGGCGAGAGAGAGCAAGGAGAAGAAAAGTGCCTGTGTGCATTTCTCCGGGCTGTCATCCGTCAGGAGGACAGATGTGCCCTGCTACTGTGATGGGGACAGAATTTATTTCCTGGAGATTAAAGGCAGATTGGTACAACATCGGGAGGACAACTGCACAGTGGGTGAATGTGATTAAGGTCTGAGACCCTCGCAGTATTTTTCCCTGCCATTGCAGAATGGAATCTTTGCACATTTTTCTTTTTTTGCCAGCATGGTGGCAACTGGTGAGACCATGTGCTGTAAAACAGAAGCGAGCTGCCAAATCAGAGCACCTTGGAGAATGTAAGGTTCCTTCTGAGCCGTGGAGCTGCAGCATATTATCACAGTGCTCTGAGCCTGTCTCTTCCTTTGCAAACTGGGGACACCAGCACTTTTTTGTGGCAGTTTCATGGTTATCACACATACAGTGCTACCTGGGACAGGAACAAGAATTCTTAAATGTGGGCTGTGACTGTCAGCCGTTTCTGCAGAATTAATGATCTTGGGGGCAGAAAGCAGCGATCTCATCTATCCAGTAAGAAAGTTGGGCTTAATTTTCTTTAGTCACTTTGATCTCCTAATCCTGTGTTCCAGTTAGAAAGCAGCCAGCTCCATGGTGTTGAGGACCATCGAGCCAGTTACGAGTTTTCCTGTACCCGATGATGGTAAACTATTTCTGTAGGTCTCTGCAGGTTGAGAGGCTTTTTCCATCTATTGCTTTGTTGTATCCCCACAACGCCCTTGTGCAGGGCCATTGGAGCTGTGGCCCCAGGGAAGTGCAGTGGCTCGGTGACTTCCCCTGGCATTCCCAGAGTCCCCGGTGTGGCAGGCTGGCCAGGTCCTCTGCCTGCAGATGCGGCCTTTCCTGCTGTCCCACACATGGCATCCTGAGAAGGCCTGCTCAGTGGTCATCTCTGCACCTCTCTCCCAGATGCAGGATCCTGAGAGCAAGCTGGAGCCCTCGCCGTTCACCTCAGCGAATGGTATCAGCGAGGATCTCACCCTTAACGACCAGATGATCGATATCCTCACTTCTGAGGACCCTGGGAGGATGCTGCAGGCCTTGGAAGAGTGAGACTCCTGGATCCCCCTGTGGTTGGGCGGAGCGGATGAGTGTCCTCTCTGGGTTCTTCCTCCTTTATCATCATTCAGTGTCATAATCCCACAGCCGCTGTGCGCTGAATGCCGCGCTTGGCATTTCGTCTGAGCCTAGGTAGTGCAGTAGGGCAGTGCAGTGTGCTGAGCAAGCAGGTGTGTGACAGGTGTGATCAGACCGTTCGCTAGCAGGAAGGCGAGGGCTGGCAGCCTCCTCACCTCCCGGATGGGAGTCCCTAACCTGCCTCCTTGGGACGCTGCGCAGATAATGATGTGAAAGACACTCGAGGCCAAAGCATCCTTCGGGCCTCTGAGCCTGGGCCCCATGGGCAGGTACTGAGAGACGCGTCTGGACCATTGGCACCGCTGTACTCCGTCCCAAGGTGACAGCACCACCCACCACCGTGACTGTGATCACTGTGTACAGTAAACACGTACTGATCAACATTTTAAAAAATGAAAACAGCATTGAAAATAGGAGGGCTGGGAAGCAAACTTGAGGAGCTGCCTGATGCTGTCTGCCTGGGCCGTGTGGAAGAAGCAGCCCTCGGACTGACTGAGTCCAGGCAGCCTTGCCTCTTCCTTCTTAGGGTGCCCCCTGGTGGGGCTGGGCGGAAGGCCCACTGTGTCCGCTGAGTGCAGGACCCAGCTGGCAGTGTGGAGGGAGTCGGGCCTGCCTCATCCGTGTCTGACTCCCCAGCGTGGCTGGGGTGTTTCATGCTTCGTGCAGCCATCCCGGTGCCCTTCTCCCCTCAATTCCCTGCTCAGCGTGCCAAGGATGACGGTTTAAAAGCTGCTGCCTCGGCTCCTTCCTCAGTCCCAGGGAGGAAAGCTGGTGGCGCAGGTTCCCAAATGTCACTTAGATAAGAACAGCTGATTAGCACAGTGATTCCTAGATAAGGTTTGCACCACCCCCAAAGAAAACCTCACGAACATGAAAAGTAGAGGAAATGCATTTGATTTGTGTAATCAGTGCTAGGATATTTAATTTGCAAATAGGTAGCACTCTAACCTTCCAACCGGATTAAGTGGCCCCTTATAATGGAAAAGTCTTAATCCTCTCCTGTTTGTTTTTGCTCTAAAAAGTGATGGGGTACAAGAAGCCCGGTCTTCGTTATTCCTGTGTTGCTGTGAGAGTTTAGGCAGGGTCTGTAATTTGCGGCTTGAGTGGAATAGAGATGTTGATGCTCATGAAGAATTCACTAAGGTAATCGCACAGTGGCTCCTGAGTTTTGTGCTTGTTTCCACTCGGGAGTGGATCCGATTTTGCCTGAAGAGTGTGTGACACTGATTATCGGGCGTGGCCTGAGAGTGTGCAGCTTGAGAGCTAAATTTACCCCTCTCCCCACTCACCCGTACCCCAGCATTCACTATTCGTCGAATACCAATTCAGTATCAGATACGGTGCTTGGATGCTCGTTGCAGGGACCTGGTCTTTTGTTTCTTTTAATCGTAGCATTTTCAATTACTTTTAATCTTTCCATCTTGACTCATAGTCAGGTTTAGGAGTACCCAGAAAGAAAATATCCTTCAAAATGTGAGGGGCTCCGTATGCGTGGAAATCCCTGACAGTTTCCCACTGAAAATAGCCTTTTCCTCCAGCACGTCATTTATTCTGCTTGTAATTCCCACTCGAGGTTTGGCTGGCATTCTAAATGCGCCCTCAGGTGACTTGTCTGTCACCTCCTTTCCGAGCTGATCTGAGCCGTACCTTTGTGACCTCTTCCGATTCAGTTTTCTCGGACAGTGATTCCTGGACAGCTTGATTTGGCTTCTGCATCATTTATTCATAGGCTGCTTCTTACAGAGAGGGTTTGAAGGCGGAATATTCACCTTGGCTTTTATCTGACTCTTTGTTGCAACAGTGGAGGGGGCTGGGACCCCACCGATGCCAGGACCAGGAGCGAGGCGGGGCCGGCAGACTGGCAGGATCTGGAAGCTGAGCACTGTGGCTCCAGCTGGCTTGGGGTGGGGCTTGGGGATGATGGACGTGGCCTGGCCCCTTCGCACCTGTGATTTTTATTAGTTTCCCGCAGCAGCTGCCATTCTTAGCCCAGGATGCTGAGGTTCAGCATGGCTCACTGGTTTCGCTTGAGGTCGCACAGGAGGTAATGGACTTCCATCCACACCTGACTGCTTTCAACGCAGCTATTCCGCTGAGACAACAACCTTTGAAAAAGGTAGATCTTAGAATTCTGATAAAAGCAAAGAAAACAAGAACAAAAAGCAGCCCAGACCTGTGTGGACTTCCTGTTACTTGAAGGAAGCTGGGCACTGTCCTGATGCTACCGACATTGCCTTGGCCATCTCTAAATTGCTCTGTGTGAGGAAGGTGTTCCGTGTTTGTAGAGTTGGATTTTTAAATACATGCATCGAGTGGTTCTTTATGGCCAACCATATGTGCTTCTTTGGGTTACAACTCCTGCCTCTTTTGAAATTTTGTATTTTTCTCAGTACGCGTTCGCAGTGCATAATGATCACACTCATCGAGACGTGTCTCTCTTGCTCTTTGCAAACGTCTGCAGAGAGGTGCCTGTGTAAAAACCCGAAGCCTGAGAAAATGAAGCTGCTTGCCTGAGGCTCTCCTGTTGTTCCTTCTCTGGGTTGCTTGTTCTCAAGTGCAGTACTTTTAAAACAGTAACTGGTAGACCATTTCAGCACATCCTTGCCAAGCATCCTCCTGTGCCAGGCTCTGTGGTGGTCCTGCCGGCCCTCAGTGAACAAGAAATAGCCTTGGTTTTGTCCCTGTAGAGCGGACACAAGCAAAGTACCACACTGCACACTGAGACAGATGTTTGGGTCTGCGCCATGAGGTGGAGCTGAAAAGGGGCAAAGGGCATAGGTCCGCGACACAAGCCTGCAACCCCAGCTCTCTGGGAGGCTGCATCCCAGTGTTAGGGCCCTGGGTTCAATCGCTAGTATTTAAAAAAAGGCCCTGCCCTTTTCTCAGGGGTGAGGAGGGCAGTGAGCATTGGAGGGTGAGAAAGAGGGGCCGGCCAGGCTGGCAGGTGCGGGGCACAGGGGAGGGAGGGTCCTGCAGCCCTGGCTTCTCCTCTGACCCTCAGGGCTGCCCCCTGTACATTTAATGCCTCTGTACCCCTTCTCACCATGCACAGTAGGCATTCTAACGGGCAGGGGCTCTCCATCCTGCTCATGGTTTGTCCCCAGGGCCTCAGATAGTGCCCGGCACACGTGACCAATGCCCGCAGGAAGTGGTAGGCTTCCTAGAAAGTCCTTGCAGTTCACTGAGAGACTGAGGTTACCAGGCAAAGATTAGGTGAAGGACCAATGTCATGCAAGCCAGAAGACAACACCCAGATGTGGTGTGTCTCCGAGGACGCCTGGCTGTGGCTGGGACATGCTGGCTGGGTGAGATTCAGCTGAGGACGTGCCAGGTACAAGCGAAGCCTGTGCCCCTCAAGCTGGGAAGGCAGGAGGTCATGTGTAGGTGGGTGTGTGGCTTGGGAGCACATGGGGCACTCCTGCCTGATGCTTCTCACTGAAGGACAAGGTGGGGACACCAGGGCAGAAAGGGGAGGGAGGAAAGTCAGGCACAGTGCAGGGCTCCCCTCTGCTCCCTAGAGAAGCACGCAGGGACTGTGGTCACACTGAGTACCCCTGTGCAGCAGGGATCCTGTGGCTGTTCAGGGCGCCTTCCTCTGTGGCCTGGATGACTGGGTGTGGGCCCCACGGGCAGGAACTCAGGCGAGACATCTGGACAGGGGGGTTTGAGTCCCAGCACTGCCTCGGGTTTCTGTGGCGATGGGGAGACAGTGCCCGCCTCATGCGGTCAGGTAGACCCAAGGCCAGCCCAGCGCTATGCGTGTGAATGGCTTTTGCAGGCCTGGGAGAGGACAGGGAGAGTCTTCTGGCTGTGGTGCTACCCTGCTGCGTCCTCAGTGGCTTCAAACAGCAGAAGCTTCCTCTTTCCCAGTCCTGGGCCCAGAAGCCCGAGTCAGTTCCGCTGGGCCGAAGTCGAGGACTGAGCAGGGCCATACTCTCTCCGGACGCCCTAAAGACAAGTGCTCCCGGCCTCTTCCAGCTTCTGGTGGCCGTGGTGGCTGGGTGGGTGACAGATCAGTCCAGTCTCTGCCTCTCGTGGCCTCCATCTCCCCGCGTGTCTCCAGTCTCCTTCCCTGGGAAGACACTTGCGACCGGATTCGGGGCTCACGGGAGAGCCAATCTCTCGTAAGACCCCGTGTCCAACCCCTTCACTCCACTGTACCCGAAAGCCCCTTCTCCTCTTAAGGCCACATCTGGAGGCTGCAGGGACGAGGCCCTGACCTGTCTGGGTTGTTACTCAAAGAAGCAGCTGTGAAATCTGAAGAGAATGAGGGCGGGATGGGGCCGTGGGAAGAGTGGAAGAAGGGGCCGAGGGTCCCTGGCTTATGAGGCAAGTGGTGAGATCGCTTCTGGGCTGCTCTGGAGGGTTCCGTCTGACGGAGGCCTAGCGGAGAGCTCACCTTTCCATGAAACCTTGGCCGGCCAGGCCTCAGAGCCGGGTCTCTGACCTCCAGGCTCCCTTTTCTGTGCAGAGGCTATGCAAGAACCTCCTGTCCCCCAAGACAGGATAATATGTAGAGAATGTCCCAGCATGGCTGACATGGATTCCCTTAACTGCTGTGACAGAGAGGAGTTGAGATCCAGGATGAATCTCCTTGACTTAAAGACTGAAGCATGGCTGTGTGTCCCCAGGCCACTGCTCCTGCTCACTGCAGCCAGAGGGTTGACTTGGCCCCAGCGTGGCTTCCTTCAGCAGCAGTGGCATCGGGGGCTGCCTGGGGTGGGGGAGCCTTGGCTCCTTGCTCCTAGTTAGGCTACCCTGCAAGCCAAGCTCGTGTTCTCAGTGTCCCATGTGGGAATCCATAAGATTGGCCCAGCTCTAGGAGCTGTGGGATGTAAGGAACCGAAGTAAATCCCCACCTGTGACACAATGGCCCTTGGCCATGAGGGCTGCTGCAGCCCAGGTCTGGTCAACATCTCCACGGGGCAGGCAGGGCTGCTGGGGGATGAAGAGTGGCCTCCCAGGCCCCTCGAAGAGATCGAGCTCAGCGGGTTGTGATGTCGTCTGAACAGACTGTCCTCCTTTTCTCTCTCCCTCCCTCCCTCCCTTCCTTTCTTCCACCCAACCACCTGGCCATCCATTCATTTACCCACCTATCCACCTATCTATATGCATTTGTTCTCCATTATCTTCTTTACCACAAAGGACGATACTAACAAAGCCTGTGGCAGACATGACAACAGCGACAACAATGAAAGTAACACTTTTCCAGTTTGTGTTTTGTGCCTGCTGTTGCATCGCGGTGGGGTAGAGGATAGAGCAAGGATGCAGTGCCTCATGTCACTGGTTCAGGCCCCAAATCGGCCACTTCATAGTTACATGACTCTGAGCAAGGACCTTTTAATTTTTTTCTTGCTTAGTTTCTTCAACTGTAAAACACAGGCTAATCACCTTCCTTATAAAATTAATGTGAGGATTAAATGCCTAAGATGTGTAAAGCTACTAAAACAAAGCCTGTACTTTGGAGGCATTATTATTAATCCTCTCAATGAGGTCCACTCAATGTAGTGATCACAGTCTCACTTTACCTAGGGGAATGAGGCTCAGGGATGTTACTGATGCACCCGAGCAAACCCAGTTCCTGAGGGGTGAAGCTGAGATTGGAAGCTAAGTGGGTGACTCAAGCGGAGAATGAGATCACGCCACCTGCGTGGAAATGATTGGCTGTGCTCAGAAGGACGTGAGGAGGGAAGTTCGCAGAGGAAGAGGGCTCCCTCCTTCTGTTCCCAAGCTGTCTGTCCTGTTGGCGTGTGACCAGCAAGTAGGCGGGAAGTGGGCAGACGTAGGGGACACTCAGGACTGAGAGTTCTGTGTGTCTTCCCCCAAGGAGTAGCTCAGTGCCTGGAGACAGAGCTCACAGTCTGACTTTTAACCATAAACTTTAAGAGGAGACAGGTCCTGTGGACAGGTGCAAACTGCAGACCCCCGGTATGTTACAGTCTGTGTGTTCATAACAGCTCAATGGTAACACTGATACATAAGTTTTATGATGCTTTGCTCATATACAATGGTTATTTGTACCCTTACTTGTTTAATTTTTTGAAGGTTTTTTTCCCCACATTGCTTTAAACTCTATTTATTCATTTATTTTTATTTATACCATCTTATTTATACCATATTGAGTCCCAGCACTGCCTCTCGGGTTTCTGTGGTGATGGGGGACAGTGCTCACCTCATGCGGTCAGGTAGAGGACAGGGAGAGTCTTCTGGCTGTGGTGCCACCCTACTGCGTCCTCAGTGGCTTCAAACAGCAGAAGCTTCCTCTTTCCCAGTCCCGGGCCCAGAAGCCCGAGTCAGTTCCGCTGGGCTGAAGTCGAGGACTGAGCAGGGCCACACTCTCTCCGGATGCCCTAAAGACAAGTGCTCCCGGCCTCTTCCAGCTTCTGGTGGCCGTGGTGGCTGGGTGGGTGACAGATCGGTCCAGTCTCTGCCTCTCGTGGCCTCCATCTCCCCGCGTGTCTCCAGTCTCCCTCCCTGGGAAGGTATTTATTCTCCAGCTACAATTTAGATAGTAACCATCCTCAGGAGATGTTTTCCCCCAATTTCTATTGCTCAGGCCCTCAATTGGACAGGCTGTCCATGTGATTTCTGGCCCCAGCGTGGAGTCTTGGGGGATTATCTGTCCATGAAAGTTGGCTTCTGATGAATATTCCAGGCTCACTAATACTGAATTAGTTTTTGTAATTTTACTCTGCTGACTCCAGCAACTTCAAGATGCTAGATTTGTATGTAAAAAAGGCTGTGGGTCTTAAGTTCTCCTCCAAACTGATGGTCATATGATTAAATGTTCAAAAGAATATTTACTGCCCTGTGCACCAAATCCTGTCCTAGTTTTAATCTGACACCTTGCTCACCATTCACTGAGAACTTGATTAATTCTTATATGATCCGAATGAGAAGAAAAGACATTAATGTCACTCTCCTCCTCTTTTTATCATCAGTAGCTGATCGAAGTATTAGTCAGCTCCTGGATGAGTGGAGCTGTGCTGTTTCTTGTAGAAAGATGTCATCGTGGGCGAGCCCAGGCATCAGAGCAATGGTCTATGCTTAGGAAGTGCATCATCTTGTGCACTGAATGTGGCTCCAAGTCCTGTGTAAATTCTCTCATCTCCAAGAGGCACAATCCTTGTGCAGGTTGCATATGCACAAACCTAGGCAGAGCAACTGAAATGTTTGCCTTCAAAGTGCAAGGACAAAATGACATTTTTGTGACCCCTCCCCAAAAAAAAGGAGGAGAAGGGAGAGGGAGAGGGGAGGGGGGGAGGAGGGGGAGGGAGAGGGAGAGGGAGAAGGAGAAGAAATTTCCCCAGGAAAGCCATATGCAGATGCTGCCAACTCGGCATGTCTTTGAAATAGTGAAGAAGTTTAAGAATCAGAGCCCAGCAACTGTGGCTCAGGATGTCTTAGTCGGCCTTATGGTGTCTTTAGGGACTTGCTAACATTTGACCCTATGATTTTATTTGTGGGATTTTGTACAGAGAAAATTATTGTGAATATCAAAAACTCTGTACAGTGATGTTTACTTCATGGTTATTTTAGATTATATAGTAGGAGAGCAGTTAATTGAATGGTGGTTTATCAGATGGTGGAAGTTTTGCAACCATTGTAAAGAAAATATACATGCCTGTTGCAATGCTAATTGGGAAAAGGAGGACACAGTTATACTTACAGCTATACAGATAGTGTACATTTATGGAAAAGACATGCATGGAAAGAAACACTGGGAAAACATGGCAAGATGCCTTCACTGATTGTAATTCAATGGTGGACCAACAGTGAATGAAATCTTTTTCTGTGTCCTCTATTTTCCAGATTTTAAAAAATCATGAACATAATTTTTCCTAGCTTTTATAGAAGTCTGATTAACATACCATAAGCCTCCCCTATGTATGAGTGTGGTCTGGTGTGTGTGATAAGTGTACACCGTCACACCACACACGCAGTTGCTCGTGGAAACAATCATGGTGAAGGGCATGGAGGAGGAAAGCTACTCAAGTTATGGCAGCCAGTAGCACAGAGAGAACAGGAAGAGAGCCAGAGAGCAGAGGGGCCTGGACAGGATATCCCCTTAAGGTACACCCCAGGGACCTACTTCCTACCATTGGACCCCACCTCCCAACAGTACATTCAGCTATGAACTCAGGAGTGGATGAGTTTGGGGGAACATTTTAGATCCAAACCATTATAGTACATTTGTCACAGCTCACGAACTAAATGCCAATATGTCGTTATTACCTAGAGTCTGTGATTTGTTTAGATTTCCTCCGTTTTTTAGTTTGATTCTTTGTTTTTTCTACCCCAGGATCTCGTTCCGGATATAACATTACATTTAGTTGTCATATCTGAAACTCAATTTTTAATTGGAAAAGTGTAAAATAAACTTTATTTTTAAATCCTTAAATATATTAGCTCTCCTCTTTCCCTGTTGGTCTTTGAGCTGTTGTTGACTTGTTGACAAAGACATGTTGGGTATTACTGCTATCCCTGTGGTTCCTGGCATCTTACAAGTTTACTCAGTAAGAATCTGCTAACTTAGTGACGGGCCTTCGTTAGCTAGGTGGAGCATAAGGGAGAGAGGAAAAGAAGGAAGAGAAGGAAGAAAGAAGGGCCTAACCTGTGAAGCGCAGGCACTGTGGGGGCTCTGGTTTCTCTTGTGGTTTTATAGACTAGAGCTCTTTTGACCTCTGTGTTTCCCAGGTTGGAGATTGCAACCCTGAACCAGGCTGATGCAGATCTGGAGGCTTGTCGAACCCACATCAGCAAGGATATCATTGGCCTTCTGCTGAGAAGTCTGACCAGTGGAGGTCACCTCTCCCCACAGGTGGAGAGGAGGATCGGTTCTGTTTTGAAAGAACAGTTTCTGCTGCTGGAGAATGAAGTACAAGAAGAGTGTGATCGTAAGATGTTGGCATGGACAGCAGAATGTGACCTGGAAACAAGAAAGAAGACAGAAAACCAGTACCAGAAGGAGAGGGAAGCAATGGAGGAAGCAGAAGAGTTGCTGAAACGTGTTAGTGAGAGGGTAAGGACGCTCTGAAGGCATTCACGTGCCTCATTTCTCCTCAGATTCGTCATTCACTCATGCACCCATCTGTCTATCCATCACCATCTAGCCAATGATATATCCATCCACTTATCCATGTGCCCATCCATCCATCTATCTGTCCAGTCATCCGTCTATCCATCTGTCCATTCATCCATCCATCCATCTATCCACCCCTCCGTCCATCCACCTCTCCATCCATCCACCCATCCGTCCATCCATCTATCCACCCATCCAACCATCCATCCACACATCCACCTATCCACCTATTCACTGACCCACCACCTGACCATTCACCTACCTATCCATCCATCCATCCATCCATCCATCCATCCCTTTTACCCATCTACCTCTCCATTCAGTCATCCACCTATTCATCCAGCTACTTATCCTCCATCCACCCACCCATCCATCCATCCATCCATCCATCCATCCATCCATCCATCCATCTCTTCTGGATTCATTCAGCAAATATTTAGGGATCACTTACCATTTTTCAGGCCACTAGGGTAGGCCCTATAGGTACTGGGTAAAATAAGACATAGATCTTGTGTTTTAAGGGATTTGTAGTTGAACAAAGGATCCTCATGAATGAACAATGAACCATGTTATAATAGAGAGTTGTCTGTGGTATCGTGGGAGATCCTGGGCTGAGTGGAAAGGCACTATTTGCAGAGGACGTGGTTCCTAGATGGTGGTGACTTTAGGGTGCAGATCTGTCTTTGGAGGTCACAGTTCTCACCCCCATGGACCTGGTGTCAGACAAACTGGAGTCCTGTTTTCCTAGTTCTGCTCCTGAGGGCCACACTCACCTTTCCAAGACTGACAGCACCTGTCAGGTAGGCTGGGAGAAGGAGTACAGAAAGAGCAGCCCCCAGGGTCTGGCTGCAGGTGACACTCAGTTCAGGTGCTCAGTTCTTAGAGTTCTGGGCACTGAACATCCCCAGGGCCAGCTGTACTGGTCAGAGAGCAGCTCTTTCTTTCAAATGAGGTGCCTGTCACTGCCTTGGAAGAAGGAGAGTAGCCCAGGAGTGCCAGATCCAATCAAGCCTGGCTTCTGTCAGGCTTGTTCAGTCTGTTTCCCTTAAGCCTGCATGTCCCGTTTGGACACCTGGCATCTGGGGGAGGCCCGACAGCTGCTTAGGAGCTCAGTGTCCACGTCCTTCCTGCCAGCTAAACACAGGGTTTCCCAGAAGTTGGCAAATAATTTTCGAGTTGGCAGTTCATGGGTCACAAGAGGCCACCTGTCTCCGACATGGGCTTGGAAGTAAAGACAGAGGCGACCCTCCCTGTCCCCGACCTTTTACCTTGCTCCTAGGCCTCTTCTTGCCACAATGATGTCATGCTTCAGGCTGTGACTTGGGTACTGTTTAGTGTTGGTATGACTTTCCTATGGCATCCAGAAGAAATTACCATTGATTGATGCCTTAAAACAAAAATAAACAAACAAAAAAAGGCATCAATTTTGTCATAGTTCTGGAGGCCAGAGGTCCAAATCCAGATGTTGTGTCCCTCCCAAGTCCCAAGGGGAGGGTCCTTCCTTGCTGCGTCCAGCTTCTGGTGGCTTCAAGTGTTCTTTGGGCTTTAATTGAATCACTTTGATCTCTGCTCCATCTTCATATGGCCTTTTTCCTGAGGCCCTGCCATCTCCTTTTCTACCTCTTATCAAGACACTTGCCATTGGATCTAGGGATTGTCCAAGTGTCATTGGATTTAGGGCGCATCAGATAACCCAAGATGATCTCACAAGAACAAAGCCCTTTCTTCCAAATGGGACCATGTTTACAGGTTCTGGGGGAGGACTGGAGATAGATGTCAGGGATCACATCATTCAGCCACCTCCAGCCTCCTGCTCTCTGCTTCCTGCGGCTGTCACAACAGGGCATGTGATCAGCATCATGTTTCCCTGAGCCTGGCCCATAGGATGAATGTGTGAATAGCCCTGTTCAGCCCCTGAACAATCTCACCACCTCTCTCTTTCTTTTCTGTTTTTCTATGGTCCATAAGTTGAGAACAGTTTTTACATTTTAAAAGAGTTGTGAAACAAAACAGATGAAAGTCAGAGACCTTCTGTGGCTGTAAAGTCCAAAAGATTTACCTGGCTCTTTGCAGAAAGTTTGTCAAACAAGCCTAAAAGGACAAAAAAAAAAAAATCTGAAAATAAAGTAGTCAACTGAAAAGTATCCAACCATTGAACAGCAGAGACCCACGCACTGCGCCACTGACTGCCTTCTGGCTGTGGACCTCACCTGGACCCACAGCGTGGGCCTGGTGCCCACTGCCCCACATTTCTGCATACCTGCCAGCTCACGTAGTTCCACATTTATGAACAGAATATATGGTTTATGCAATTTGCACAATTACATCTTGCCCATTTTCACTTTGCATCACAGCGTAAACAGTTTTCTGATTTTATTATATCCTCTTAAAAATATGATGCAAAGGAAAGAGCTCAAATTTACTTAGAGCTCCTTGTGTGCCCGGTGTTAGTCTATGCATATCACGTGGGTAGAATCCCACTTTGGCAAGGAGGAAACTGGGACATGAAGATGTTGTCCATGTCCCCCAGGTGGCACCAGGACTGTCACCCAGCCATTCGGCCCCTAACCAATGGCCCCTAACCACTGCACCCCTGTGGCTACCCTTGTGCATTGGGATGTCATATCCCTGTGCTGTGCGCTCCATGTTAACCCATGCTATTGGCTGTCTAGTGTTTCTAGTGCTTTTGCTACCTGAAGATGACCTGAGGTGCCAGGTTGGTTGTCAGGGGCATGGAGGGCTGCAGTTGGCACTGCCTTTGCTTCCATTTCCGTGTGAGACCTGATCCTTCTCAAGCTCTGAACCTGTGTCCTTCAGGGTTTGCTGTAGTCTGTCCTCTTCCGGCCCCTTCCCTATTGGTATTCAATGGGGGACAACACTGCTCTGAATCCCAGGGGTCACCGTGGGCACACGGACTGCCTTATTTGAGCAAATCTGCTTCCGAAAATAGCATCTGAGTTGCAAAAATTAATAGTAGTCATTCCCGTCCCATCCAATCAGCAGCCCCATCCCGTAGAAACCACATTCTTATACTATCTGTTACAGGTGTCTTTAATAAGATTCAAATAAATATTTTGGATATATTATTGTACCAGAATTAGTTTAAGGGGCAGGGGAAAGAAAGTAAACAGCATAAGTATTTTGGAGTAAAATTTAAATATTCAGTAATGAGTATAAAGATGAAATTGGTTTATATTTCTTTCTTTCAGTTTTAATTTTTTTATTAGCACGTTTGCAGCACAAAATGATCACTGTCTTAGTTAGTTTCCTCATTGTTGAAACAAAATACCCAACACCCAAAGTTAAAAGAGGAAAACTTTATTGTAGCTCACAGTTTGTAGAGGTTTCAGTTCCTTTTTGGCTGGCTCCAAGGCAGGGCAGCATGGCAGAGGGGCATCGCAGGGGAGAAACAGCTCATGGCAGGCAGGCAGAAGACAGCAAAGCAGCAAGCGGCAGCAATAGAAGCAGAAAGAGAAGCAGTAGCAGCAAGTGACTGCAGCAGCCCTCTTTGATTCCTTATATTCCATTCAGGCTAAAGGCAGGATTGGACTCCCTTAATTCCAGCATCACATCCTTAATCCCAGCATCACACACCTTAGAGCCAGCCACCACCCCCAAAAAGCCCCACCTATGACTGGATGGGGCTTTGGGAGCCATCTAGATACAAGCCATAACATTCTGCCCCTGGCCCCCCAAAGACTCGTGCACATCCCTTAATGCTAAAGGCATTCAGTCATCTCTAACAGTTGCCAAGGGCCTAACAGTTTCAGCATCACTTCAAAGTTCCAGTCCAAAGTCTCCTCTGGGATTGAAGGCAAACTCTTACCTGCAGGCCCCTGTACAAATGAAAAGGAAGTTAAACACTTCTAACAAGATAAACATTACCATTCCTAAAGGTACAAAGGGGGATAGAAAGGAATGGGACCAAAGCAAGTCCAGGGCCCTGCAGGGCAAACACTGAGTGTTGTAGTTCCTTGTCCAGCAACCAAGGCAGGCTATGGCAAACTCCAAAGGGCTTGGGTGGCTCCGCCCTGATGGCACTGCAGATGATTGCAGCTCTCATGGCTTCTCTCTTGGGCTGGCTTTGCTCACTCCTTGCTACTTTCCTCAGATGATCTGTTTCTGACTTCTTCAGTCTTCTGGGGTCTGCACTGCCCCTTCGGCTTCACACTCACAGCTCCACACACTGCCCTCTCAGGGGCGCCCTGCCTGACCTCCCAGGCCTGCTGAGATCTGGGTGGAAGTCTTCTGACCCCACACCTCTTGCATTCTGCGTGTACCTAAAATCAGCACCACGTGGATGATGCCAGGGCCTGCCACCAGCTGGAGCAGTAGCCAGGCTTCCTTCTCTGTTGGCCCTTGGGGTCCAGGCCCTGGACTGCTGAGCGCTCTGAACCCCATCCCGAGGAACATATTCTCTAGGCACCGGCCTCATAGCCTCAATCCCAGCGTCACACACCCTAGATCCAGCCACCTCTGAAAAGCCCCACCTATGGCTACAGGAGGCCTTGGGGGATCTAGACACAGCCTTAACGGTCACATTCCTCTTGGGGAGCAGGTACGTGTGCACCACAGATTTTTGTCGCTTTCCCTTCTCTTCCTCCTCCCTCCATCTCTCGGCTCTCTTCCCCTTTGCGGAAGACCTGTCTTCCTGTTTGCTATTCTCCCTTACTTTGTTCTTGATGGCTTTCGAGCCCATCTCTACTGAGAGGCCGTAGACCAGCCATGAGGATAGAGACTCAGAAGGCTGCTGCCTGGCTTGGATTGCCCCTTCATACCTAAAAAGGCACACAGGTGGGTCACCCCGTCTCCTCCCCACTGCAAGTGGAAATGAGGATGATGCCTATCTTGGGGCTGATTTGAGAAATACTCTAGTGTTTGTAGGGAACTTCAGCTGGATGGGAGAGCCTGCCCATGGGCACTGTCAGTCTCACAGGAGCTGGAGGCTCCAGGTTTTGTTGTACAGTAGGCTGGCTGCAAAGAATGAAAATGAACTGCGTATCTTAAAGAGCTAGAAGAAAGGGTTTTGAATATTTTCAACTTAACAAACAACAAATGAAGGGAGAGATTTAATCCGATGTAAACACTTATAACGTTTACATGTTTCAGATATTGCATGGTACCTCATTCACATGTACAATTTTTACATTTTTCTGAATCAGCTGAAATAAAAAAAAAAAAGAACAATGAAGAACTAATGCTTGGCAGCAGCATCAACCTTGTCCCGATGTTTGCTGTGATTCATAATATCATATCATTTAAAAAACAATCTGGGATGTAGAACAGTCAGAATGTGATGTGTTTCCATTTGGATTGGGGAAACTGAGGCCCAGGCGGGCAGGGCCTTGCAGCCCCACCTCCTGCAGCCAGGGCAGGATGGTGCTCCCCTCTGGGTCCTGTCTGAAGGGCCCCAGGCTGCGCGTGCATACTGCCTGGGCTGCCTGAGTCTTCCTGACTCCCTAGTGAGCAGCTTGAAGGAAAATGGCTTGTGCGAAGGAACTCTTCCGGTTTAACCATCTCTGGTGGATTTATTTCTCTAAAAGTTTTACCATTTGCCTGTCTTGCTAAATGGAGCACAAGGAGCATCATCTAGCACAGTCCTAACTTCCCGCATGGTTCCCGGATTTCTGACGTGCAGAGTCCGCACTGTGCATAGCGGTTGCCCTGGGCTGGCTCAGCTGGAACGGAAGTGCCCACCCCCATCCTCAGGGCCTCCGGGCCGGCTGAGCACGGGTGGGGTGCTGGACCCTTACATAGCAGGCCGCCATCCTCCCTCCCTCCCTGCAGGACCTCGCTGCTCCCGCTGCTGCTGAGGGCTTGCTGAACAAGGGCCGGGCTAGAGCACATTTCTTCCCAGCTCCTCCTCTTACAGGACAGAAATTATTTGAAAATTGATCCTGTGCATGTTTCCTTAGGGAGCCTCTCACTATGACACAAATCACAAGCGTATCATTGCCTTGTGCTGTACTTTTTAGGAGGAATAGAATGTTGAGCAAGGACAGAACATTTTATTTTAGGATGTGTGTGTGTGTGTGTGTGTGTGTCTGTTGTCTGACTTCTTTCCTGGCTGCCAGAAATGAAATGGATTTTACTTCGTGCTTTTTTCCTATTCATGAAAATAAATTGAGGTTTGAACGTGTCAAATTCAAGACGGTGGAGAACGTTCGCTTTGATGGCTGAACTGGCCCCATAATGCCAGCTCCTCAGCTGCAGCCCGCCAGGGTCCAGACACCCTCGTGCTTGAGTTATGTTCTTTCCTCTGGATCAAGTCACCTGTAGATAAATACCGATTCTCTGCAATAGGGTGACTCAGAAAATATAACCCAGTCGTTTTTATAAAACCAATTTTCATTAAAGACCTGCTGTAGTTACCTGGTGGCTGGGGCGAAGCATTAATGTTGGGTGGCTCCCTCCTGATTTACCCAAAGTGAGCTACCTGGGGACCTAATCACACGGATAGGAGGCCTCACTTCCCCTGTAATGACACCCAGCCAAAGGTGACATCATAACATGTCATTATCTTATCCTATCAGAGTCCTGTTTCTACCCACGCTCTGGGAAGGGAGGGAGTTGCATCGTGGCACACGGGGGCGTGGTGGGCATCCTGGGGCCCTTCCTCCCCTCGTGCCGCTGCTGCATGGGGAGCTGAGCATGAGAATGTTTCTTTCTGGCCCCACACTGGACCGCTTAACCTGCAGGTTGCCAGGTAGCCATTTCTCAGCCTCTCACGAGCCTCTTTCTACCCTGGATCCCAATTTGGACTTGGTTGCTGGTATTTTTATCTTCAACGAGGTTGAGGATGAAAAGAGGATAGAAATAATTTGTGTGCGACTAGCTGCATGATCCATTGATACTTAAGAGATTTCCATTTTTTGCAGCTCTTTTCAGTCAGTTTGATTTGCGCATTTCTACCTTGATGAATTTTCTACTTTGTAGTCTTTCTGGGAAAACATTCAGATAACAGTGAGGGGCAGGTGGGCACAGCATCTCCCTGCGGCTTCAACCCATTGCAGCATGGGATGAATGTGCGCTTGTGTGTGCCCGTGCATGTACGTGTGTTCCATGTGAGTGTGCTGTGTGCCCGTGGATCTGTGTTCCTGTGTCTGTGTGCACTGTGTGCCTGTGTGTGTACAATGTCTGCATAAATATGCATGTGTCTGCTGAGGGTGCATTGCCGAGTGTGTACATAGGTGAATGCGTGTGCACACACACTGCATGCAAGTGCATGTGCGCATCGCATATGCTGGTACATTGCACACGTGTGTGCTGCGATCACACTGCACATGTTGAATAGGCTGTCTGTCAGTTGTGTGAGTGTCCATGCTGTCTGTGCACGTGTGTGTGCACACGTGGCATGTGCGTATACATGCTCACTCAGTGTGTCTCTCTCACGTGCTGCCTCTCTCCACAGTCTGCCGCAGAGTACAGCAGCCTCCTGCGGACCCTGCACGGCCTGGAGCAGGAGCACTTGTGGAGGTCGCTGGCTCTGCACCAGGAGGAGGATTTTGCCCAGGCTCACAGGCAGCTCGCCATTTTCCAGAGAAATGAATTGCACAGCGTCTTTTTTGCCCAGATAAAAAATGCGATCTTCAAAGGGGAACTGAAGCCGGAGGCAGCTAAAATGCTGCTGCAGGATTATTCTAAACTGCAGGTAATGGCCTCTGTCAGGCTGCTCAGGTGATGGCAGAGTGGTTTTCTAAGCACCTGCAGGAATTCTGTCCTCTCCCCGGGCTGAGTGCTGTCTCAGAAGCCATTGAGCTAACTTCCTCTCCTCCTGTCTCTTGCTGCCTGGCTGTGGTTCTAGCGCCTGGGTGGACCTGAAACGATCCCAGCTGCATCCCTGTCAGCTGTGTGAAGCTGAGCAAACCCCCCAGTGCCTCTGCCGTGGAGTGTGCAAAACAGACCTCACTCCCAGAGGTGTGAGGAAGGGATAATGAGCCATCCAGGGCAAGGCAGTGTTGGGTACAAGAGGTTCTTAATGTACATAGTGAAAAAGATAAGTTAATACACACGTGTGTGTGTGCAGATTGGTGTGGAGACGTTGGGTTTGGGATCTGTGTCTTCATAAGCTTGGGTCAATTTGTGTGTATTTTTGCACACAAGCTTGGTGTGAAAATTTTTAACCCAGACTGAAGAAATTCCTAGCTGACGGTGAGCGTGGTTTTTCTGAGTGTCCGTGTTACTGTGTCCTGCGTGAGGCGTGTTACGTGCATGTGTACACACACAAGAATCACTGGTGTGCAAGAACAGCCTTCCTCATTTGTGCAGAGAGGCATTCAGCAGGGCTGACAGCTTGCTCCAGGTGCCAACGATGGCCATGAAGAACAAATTCCTGCTTTGCCGTGGAGATTTTGCTTTCCGACTGCGAGTGGGATGTTGGAGAGCCGGGGTGTGTGTAAAGTAGCAGGGGCCCTCTGAGGGTGCTGAGGACCTGGCCACCGCGTGGCACTCAAGTCTGCGAGGTTGATGTCCTTTGCTTCTCCCAAGTAGCCGTCAGTGCCACCTCCGCTGTGTCTTCACAAGGGAAGTTGTCCCGGAAGGCTGGCTGGCTCATTTGCCTCTGAGATTCCCAGTGGGCCTTGGCAAGGCAAGTTCAGCTCACGAGAACAAGCTGTGCCCACCCGGCTGAAGCAGGGTGTGTGCCCAGCCTTTGCCACTGCCGATGCCAAAGCGATTACGGGGTAGAGGTCAGCCAGCTGGAGGAGGCATGGAACAGATGTACATCCATGCCTCTCTGTACGCCCGTGTGTGCACAGGTCCCAGCAGGGAGGCCGCTGCACTCAGCATTCACCAGGCTGGCACGTGTCCTCCTGGTGTCCTCGTGGTCCTGGCAGGGGCCGAGTGTGCAGGGCTGAGACAGAGCAAGGTGCATATTGATGTGAAAATCTTGCCCTTTGGTACTCAAAGCTCGAGCTAGAAGTCGAGAGTATCGGTTGCCTGGGGCCACACAGAAAATTTGCGTGGTGTTCATTGTTTTTGGTGCTTGGCCTGTCTTCCTGGAACCAGTTAACAATGAGTCCCCAGGCACCAGTGTCCTAGTACTGTGGTTAAAGGAGGTGACGGTGGCATTGAGACGCATGCTTCTCTGACCACAGCCGCCAGAGTATTTGGGGGCCAACCCTGAGTCCCTCGCATGGTGGGCTCGAGTGAGCCGGCTTGCAGTCCCTCTGCTCCCACTGTATGCGCTTTTCAAAGTGCTTCTCTTCTGTGTACCTGATTTTCTTATGAGCCTTTGGTGCAAGCAGGGAGGTTAAAGGTGTTAATTCTGGTATTTCTGCACCTGTGACTTTTCTTCTGAATGGAAACATAATATTTCAAAAGTTTACAGAGATTTTCTTTTCAAAACTAGCCAACGTACTTTCAGTAACATTTTTAACAGGAGAATATAGAAGAGTCAATGGACTTCCTCCAGGCCACTAAGCGGTACCATCTAAGTAAAAGGTTTGGCCACCGGGAGTACCTGGTCCAGAACCTACAGTCCACGGAGACCCACGTGCAGGGCCTCCTGAGTGCTGCAGCCGCACAGCTGACCCACCTCATCCAGAAGCATGAGAGGTAAGCCCCATGGTCGCTGGCGACACGGCTCTGCCGAGGGTTCGTCACCCCAGTCCAGCTATTTCTGGTCACTCCTCCTTTTCACAGGCTGCTCTGGCTTCATTCTTCGAAGGGACTCCCTAGCTCCCAAGATCTCTGCACTGTCAACTTTATATCTGTGATCCCAGCCCTCAAGAGGCTGAGGCAGGAGAATCTTGATGAATGCAGGACTGGCCTGGGCTCCATAGTGAGTTCAAGGACTGAATTACACAGTGAGACCCTGTCTCAAGAACCAAACAAACAGACCAAACAAAGGCTGGCAGGCGTGGCCCGTCATCAGGACACCGTGTGCTGAGCCCCCCATGCCACCACCCAACTCCTGCAGGCCCCAACTGGCAGCCACTTACAGTGCAGCTCCACTTGTCACCCTGGACCATTTTGGAGCAATTTCCCAGCCACACTCACTGCAGAAGTCCGGGGTTGGGGAGGCTGGTGCTGACTGTGCCCAGGACTCCCGCTTCTCTGGGCTGCAGTGCACGCTGGCTGTAGCGTTTGTCTTTGGCTTTAAGTGTAAAGCTCCAGATTCTTGGCTGGGGTTTGACTGGTTTTCTTTTTTAGTCAGGACGTATTTGTGACACGTAGTAACTGCACTCATCTTGGGGAATGGTGCACGTACGTATTGCACCTTCATCATTTTTATTTCTCTTTCCCCTCCAACCCTCCTCTCTCTGCCCCATCCCAGATCTCCTTCCCACCACCACCAATTCTGCCTATTTCCCATCATCTCTTTTATTTTGCTCTTTCAATTATGTATATTTTGGGTTTCTTGTAAAACAGAAACCACGAAGCAGTTAACCCTTGGTGTCTGATTTGTGTCCTTAGCGTCACAGTCTCAGGAGACGTCCCACTCACCCTTACCCTCCCTCACGATTGCTTACGCCGTGCTTTCTTCTTCTGTTCGTCTGCTGAGGGACGTGTGGGCTGCTTGCAGGAGTCAGCTGTGATGAACTTTGCCGCTGTGAACGTGGCTGTGCATGTGTCGTTGTGCTTTGATGACTTTTAGCTGAATTTCAAGAATTTACCCAGAGGAGGCTCAGCTGGGTCACATGGAATTTCTAACTTTATTTTGTGAGAAATCTCTGTGCTGATTTCCACAGGGGTTGTACTAGTTTCATTCCCACCAACAATATAGCGGGGCGCCCCTCGTACCAGGGGTCTCAGCAGTCCAGCGATGGCAGAAAGGCAGAGTTGTCCTCCCCTCTGCCTCGGGTTTCTGCTCGGCGTCCGGTCCCTTGAGATAGCTTGCGTGTAAACAGTAGGTTACAAGAAGCTGTCAAGTGCATAGGGACCTGACCATGAAGTTGGCATTCTCAGGACAACCTGTGGCTTTATGACTTGGTTCTACAACTCACAATTTTATTAAGACTCTGCAGCTTCTTGCACTGTTGAATGAGGATTCTTTAAGGTATAAATTATGCGAACACTCCTCCACCTCGAGATGCCAGTGAAGTCACCACTGCACTTTGTGCGCCATTGCTGATTAATTTGCTCATTAAAGGAACAGTTCCTGGCTTTGAACTGAAGAAGAAGCCCACAGCTGATTGCTTGTGGTGAGCTGTTGCCAGGGAAGGCTGTCTTACCTCCTCCGTACTGCTACCCTTTCCTTCATCGGTCTACCCCTTCAGGAAGCCTCCGTGGAGAGTCCGCCCTGTGCCGAGCTGGGGACCCAGCCCAGGGGTGCAGACTGAACAAGGCTAGTTGTGGTGGCGGGAGCAGAGTACACCAGTCAGGGCTCTCAGAGAAACAGGACCATCTGGATAGCCCAAGCAGACACTGTAGGAATCGGCTCATGTCATCTTGGAGGCCGGAAGTCCCACCATTTTTTTTGTTCTCACAGCTGGAGATGCAGAGAAGCTGGGTCTAGGTCAAAGGCCTGAGAACCCAGGTAGCTGCTGATGTGAATTTCAGTCTGAGGTCAGAAGAAGCTATGAAACATCTCACTGTGAGCTGGGTGGCAGAAAGAAAGGGCCTCTCCTGCCTCTGCCATCTTGTTCCTCTCAAGAGCTCAGCACATTGGGTGGTGCCACTCAGTTAGGGTCAGTGATCTGCTTATAATGAGATGTTTTAGTCAGTTTGCTGCTGCTGTGACAGAATGCCACAGGCTGGGTAAATTATAAACTAGAGAAGTTTCTTTGGATCATGGTTCTGGAGGCTGGGAAGTCCAAGACTGAGGGCCAGATTTGCTGAGAGCCTTTTTTGTGAAACCTAATATGCCATAAGGTATCGGAGGGCAAGAGCAGAGGACTGGGAGAGGAAAGGGGGCCAGACCCCTGTGATAACAGCATTAATCGAAACTTGAGTTTTGGTCTCACTACTTAATAACTTCGCAGTGGCAGCTGAATGTCAACATGAGGCTTGGAGGGGATGTGCAGACCAGGGCTTGTGTCCCCTGGTTTGCATCCCGTGGAAATGCCATGTTATGGTCTATGTCCAGATGTCCCTCCAAGGCCTCATGCCGTCATAGGGCTTTTTCAGAGGCAGCTGAATCTAGAGTGTGTGATGCTGGGATTGAGGGCGTGTGAGTACTAAACCAGTCCACTGATTGGCTTGGCACTACCCTAATCCCTTTGTCGGGATAAAAGGAGCAGAAAGACACGGTTAAGGTTCCCTTGTTGCTTTTGCTGCCATGTGGGCTGTATGAGCTGTTTCTCCTCTGTGGTGCCCCTCTGCCATGTTCCACTCTTCCTTGGGGCCAGCCGACTGTGGGCTGAGACCTCTGCAAACTGATTAAATAAACCCTTTTCCCTTTAACTTTGGGTGTTGGGTATTTTGTCTCAGCAGTGAGAGAAAAGTAACTCGGACACATGGCACAGACATTTCCAATGATCCTGGGGTCTGGGTTGTCTCACTGAGCACCACACAGGCAAATTCTGCACTTAGCTCTGTAGCTTGCTTTGTGCCGATCCTGACACAGGAATTACCGGCCCGTCGTCTCTTGGAAAATTCCCTCTGCACTTCTTTGCTTTGCTCGGTTGTTTCTTTCCCCCAGGACTCTTACCCTGTCAGATCCTTCCGTCCTGTGTCCTCTGCCTATCTCCTAGGACACCGGCCTTACTCCGCCAGCATCTTAGTGGTGCAGTGGATGCTCCTCCTCCTCCTAGACGGTGAAGATGTTTCTGAGGCAGCCCAAACTAACGTGGACATAGATGTTCAGCCTCAGCCTCAGTCGAGCCAGGGGGGTTTGGAGCCTGCGTCCACTAACTTTTAGTTTTCTCCATCTAGGGCAGGGTACTTGGATGAAGATCAAATGGAAATGCTTCTGGAACGGGTTCAGATGGAAGTCTTTTCTATAAAACAGAAGTTGGACAATGACTTAAAGCAGGAAAAGAAAAAACTCCACCAAAAATTAATAATTAAGAGAAGACGAGAGTTGCTCCAAAAGGTATGATTACATAAGGCATTACGCTACTTCTTCTCTGGATAAGCCTTTCCCAACACCCTCTGAGTGCTGGGTTCCAAGCCACGCATGGCCGTCAGCACACTAGGACTGCAAGAGCAGCTCAGCAGACATCATGATGTTCCATCTGCAGTTGATTGCTAGTGACTTTCTGGACTGCTGCATCAAAGAGCATTTTGCAGGCTCATGGTAGATTGGTAATGTCTGCTTGAGCAAGGGAATCGAAGTCTGAGTAAAGAATGAGGATAGGAACTAACATCTATTGAGTGCTTACTCAGCACTGTGAGAGGTATCTGATGTAAGATACTTGTTTTACTCCTTACATTACCTAGTGAGGGAGAAAAAATAATAAGGACCCTGAGGCTTAGGGGATGGAAGCAATGTTGTCAAGGCCAAATGTCCACTGGCGGGCGTGGAATTTGAGCCCAGGTCTCTCTGCCTTGGGGCGAAGCCTTGTCCTTGACTTGAACTTGCTAAGCTCTGTGCAAGGAAAGACCAACAAGTGAAAATACAGACACTTCATCCTGTGCTCGGCTCTGCCATGAGCATCGTGCTGTCGAGGTGCAGGGAGGAAGAGAGTCCTGCTGGTGGAAGGTTTTCCAGAGCAGGTGCAGAGTTCTGAGAAGAGGATGCATTTGATGCTCACCAGGATGAGGAGGCAAAGCATGAAGCCCAGGGCACTGCTGTGTCCAGAGCTCCGAGCCCGTGAAGAGGCTGGAGCACGCCCAGGGCTGAGGCAGGGACCAGAGAGGAGCTGCCTGGGGGGTACCCCGAGGCGGTGAGGCCCAGCGTGCCAGGCTGAGGGCTCTGCCTTCACTGGAGGAGAGGAGGGAACAGAGATGGATTTGGGGTGCAGAAAGCAATGCCAGACTTGTGGCTTGGGGAGCTAGTGTGAGTGGTGGTTGGGTGGAGTTGGAGGAGCCTTGGGGAGACGGAGCCATGCAGGACCCAAGCACGTGGCCAGGTTGCTGCTGCTTGGAGGATGTGTAGGACATGGGAGCGATGCTGAGGTGGGCACCTTTTAACCTTGCTGGATGGACCAGTTTTTTGGAGGGAGAAGAGGGAGGCAGGA
This sequence comes from Fukomys damarensis, assembly GCF_012274545.1. NCBI lineage: Eukaryota > Metazoa > Chordata > Mammalia > Rodentia > Bathyergidae > Fukomys > Fukomys damarensis. Next base: position 4,071,204 of record NW_022900947.1, read on the forward strand.
TAACTTTGAGCAGTAGAAACTACTTTTTGTTATCAAGTTTGAGTCCAGTGGGAAGCCACCACTCTAACCCCAATCATGGACATGTTTCCCAAGCTGAGGGCCACCTCCTTCTCCTTCCTCTGAGCCTCTGGCTGAGGGCCCGGAATGGTGGCACCCAGGTCCACGTGTCCTTGATGGTCTGGCCCAGGAGGGATGGACTCCAGCTCTCACGAGAGATTCTGGCAACTTTCCGCGAATGCTATTTCTTGCAGTTCCTTTTGATAAATTTTGTCAGTGGCCCCGAATGAGCATAATAGCTTCCTAACCTCCAAAGTGTATCCTGTGCCCTCAACTCCGAGGATACTGCCTGACCCTTGCGGTCAATACGTATTTGTGTCAGTAAATATTTTGCCAGTGAGTGAATTGACCCTTAGGTCACCGGGACCCGTGAATGAAAGGCAGACCATTCTGTGTTCTGGTGAAATAGATCCAGGTCTGTGACGCACAGTGATAAGTGCTAGCACAGTGGACAGCTTTACGCCCGTCGCATTTTCCTACCATGGAGCCTTTTTATACCCGCTGTTCTTTCTCCCAGGAGTACCCTTCCCCACCCCTTCTTACCTCGGTTGAGATAAGAGCTCACCCTTCGGGCCTTGCCGAGTTTTTCCTTAGAAGGCACTTCCTGACCTCCTCATGCACTTGTCCCACATGCATCTCAGGGTGGCTGCTGCCCCGTGTAGAGCCACACTTAGTGGTGACTGTGAGCCTGGACGTGGCAGCGGCCACAACAGACACCCTAGCTATTACCAGCCCCGCTTTACAGAGGCACAGAGAGGCTGAGGCATGCGCTTTGGGTCACCCAGCGTGTGAATGGAGGAGCCAGGGTGGGAAGCCAGATGGTCACCCCGGGGGCGTCTTCTGCCCAATAAATGTTCCCTGAAGTCAAACATGAACATTTTACCATAGTTCATTTGATTTATTTTGTAGATTAAAGAAAAGTTTTTAGTAGTACTGGGGATTGAGCCCAGGTCTTTCGCACTGAGTCACATTCTCGGCCTTTTTCTATTATTTTCAATTTTTGAGACGGTCTCAGTAAGTCGCTAAGTTGCTTAGGCCAGGCCAGGCATGTATTTGTGATCCTCTTGCCTCATGGTGTGATTTACTTAAGTATGAGCTTTTGAGCAGGAGCCCGTTGGGGATCATCTGCGCCCAACCCACCCGCTTCCCGAATTCCCACAGCACCGGGAGCAGCGGAAAGAGCAGCTGTCCATGGCCGAGTCATGCCGAGCCACTGAGGATGCCAGCCAGTACCTGCACCGCTGGAGGAACATGGTGGCCGAGCACAGCGCCGCCCTGGAGGAGCTGCAGGAGAGCCTGGACCAGGCCGCCCTGGATGACGTCCGGGCCCTGACCCTGTTGCTGTCTGAGAAGGCCACTGAGGAGCTGCGGCGCCTGCGGAGCTCGGCCATGACGCAGGAGCTGCTCAAGCGCAGCGTACCCTGGCTCTTCCTGCAGCAGATCCTGGAGGAGCAGGCCCGGGAGCTGGCAGCCCGGACTGAGCAGCTGGAGGCTGAAGAGCGGGCACGTAGCCAGGAAGGCGTACAGGGTGTGAGGCAGAGGCTGCAGGACGATGCCCCGGAGGCTGCCGTGGAGGAGCAGGCAGAGCTGAGGCGCTGGGAGCACCTGGTCTTCACGTGAGTGGCCCTGCTGCGACCCACTGCTAGGAGACTGCGTGGGGACGGTGGCTGAGTACGAGACTCTGACTAGCAGAGTGAGGTCGCTGCTTATCTTGGTCACACAAGCTTGAAAGAGTTCACAGCAGGGTCGAGGGCAGGGCTGCACCCCATCAGAAGGGGTGGCTGGGCTCCCAGGGCAGTGCCACTCCCTGGTCTGAGAGCTCAGTTGATGGATGGGACCTTGGAGCCCACTACACAGGGAGAAGCAAGGACTGCCCCTGGTCCCTGCCGTAGGAAGTGTCATTTAGGCACTTGAAGGAGGGGAGGGGCTTTTTGCAGAGGCTGTCCCAGGCCCTCCCGTCCCACCCAGTGTCCAGGTGGCACGTGGCCCCCCGCCACAGGCTCAGTTCCTACACCACACTGCGCCCTCTTTGCACCTGGCCCTTTCATTCACCACATCATTGTTTGGGCCATTTATTTTCATCATTAATAAATCAATATAAGAACCTTGCGGTGATTTCCACTCTTGAGCAGCACCCGGTAGACCACATGTCTCAGTGATGTTCTCATCTCTGAGACCCAGTACCTGACATCCACAGCTGAAAGGAAGAGAGGTTTATTTTGACTCAGTTCCATTCCGTAGGCAGCTGGTCCCAAGGCAGAAGGCCTGGTGGATAGCTGCTCACCTCGTGGCGTCCAGGAAGTAGCGAGACAAGGGAGGAGGTGGGAAGGGAGACACAACCTAGGTCACACCCACAGTGACCACAGCTCCCCACCAGGCCCTGCCTCCTCACAGCAAGTCAGCTCCGAGCCCCAATCCATCACCTTCCAAAGCCTCCCCTCCCAGCTGTGATCACATGCGGCTTTCAGGGGATGCCAAATGTAAATCACTGCATCGCAGCTCACCCAGCACTCCTGCCGCAGTAGCTGGCAACTAACTACCAAAGGCAGGGAACGTGCGTTCAACCTGGGGGAGCTGGGGCCGCAGGAAGGATGAGCCGGATTTAGATCCCAAGGGGCTTCAGTCTGATAACCATCCACTCCTGGAGACTGAGGTTTGGCCTGGCCCAGGAAGGGAGCCTCAGTGAGTCATGTGGACCAGCAAAGTGTTAGGCGCTTGTTTGGGGTCAGCTCATCACAGCGGACACTCCAGGAGCCTCCCACATGGAGTGAGATAGAGGCAGTGTAGATGAAAGACAAGGGTTTAAATCCTAGCATCACTGCGGACGGCTCTCTGAGCCTCGTCTTTTCAGCCGGTAAAATAACGATAATGCTCAGTCAGTCAGGATGCTTCCGGCAGTGCATGGTACTATCAGGTGGATTCAGTTGTGTGTCTGTGAGAGCCTGCGATCTTGCAGGGCACCTTTGGGCGCTAGTTGGCAGAGCATCTTCCTACAAGGCCCGGGACCCAGGATCTTCCGGCTTTTCCTAGCTCCCCATATGTGCTGCCAAGAGCAATGCTAACTTGGTTTGTATTAAGTGACCACCGGCTCCTTCCCATGTCTCTTGTGCCTCTGGCCTCATTTATTTCCCACCCTAGGCTCGTTATTGCTTTCTGGACAATGGAAACAAGATGCTGTCTTTTCCAAGCCCATAAGAATCTCACGTTCCGACCTGTCCTCCATGGAATTTATTCAGCTTACTCTATATTCAACCCAAGATCTTTAGCCATTTTGGTTGGCATTGGACTCTTTGTCGCATCTGAATTCAATCTGACATTCCCATTACCGGGCGGTCATTTTCTTCAGCTTCATTTGGATCTACTTTTCAGGCAGCTTTGCCGAAACGCTGCTGGGTTAGCCATTCAGTGAGAAAAAGAGAATCTCGCTTGGTTATCAGAGACGCTTTTTGAATTTTCTCAGGGTTAAAGGGGGTCAGCCCACAGCTCCCACAGTGTGAGCTACTTAATGTGCTTTGCTTCTTTAAGACCCTGAAGGGTTGCAGCCTTTATTTCTGAGGCATTATGTAAAAATGGCCTTGTGCCAGAGTTTTGCAATGCATTTTTATAAGCTTCTCAGTGGTAATTAAGGAGCTGCAGAAACCTGGTTGGCTAAAGTACATATTAATAAGGAGGAGAATTTTTATGAGGAAAAATATCTTGAGACTCCTTTCCTGAGTTCCTGCCTGATTTTAAAGACCGTCAGGGCAAAGATTCTGCCTCCTCTATTTCTCTGTTCTCGGAGTGCCTGTGTGGCAGTGAACTAAACATGCCCAAGGGCTGATCTGCTAGAACAGTGGTGGCGAACCTATGGCACGTGTGCCACAGAGGGCCATTTGTATCATTGAAAGCTCTAAAAGGTTCGCCATCGCTGTACTAGAAAGTGGGCAAGGAGACAGACTTACGTGCCCTTCAGAGTTGCTTTCGTTTCAGAATCCATGCAACTGTCCAAGAGGCGTGGTGCAAAGGGAGGCTGCAGTTTCCAGAGATGTCGTAAACCTTGGGGTCCCTTGAGGCAGGATCTCCAAGACGGTGTCTGGTGGTATGGCCTTGGGACCTTCAGACTAGTTTTAGCTGCAAGCCTGTATCATTTCTGAGAGTCCACTTCTTTTTCCAAAACTTTCTGGCTGAGCCACAGCCCAGTGTCCCCCCTGCTTCTCCTGGCCTTGCTGAGCCTTACCCTAGCTTCTCGTGGCAGTTGTCCTACAAATATCTCTGAAGTTCAACCACCCAGAGCATCCTTTTCGCATCCTTGTGGATGGAATGACCAAGCACATCCACGTTTGTCTCCAGAGAATATTTGTTAAGTGAATGCATGGATACACACTTCTCCAAAGACAGTGGCATGGAACAGGCTTCCCCCTGCACTGCGTGCTCTGTAGCTAAGGAGGAAACCCTGGCCAGAACTGGGGCCTGGGCAGGAAACGAGAGCAGGTAGGCATTCTGCCCCTTGGAGTGGGCGGTGGGCCGTGCCAGGAAGGAAGACGAACTTACGAACTAAGGCAGCTTATGAACGGTGAAATTCCAGCTTCCCCACCCCGGCCCAGCCAGTGCAGGTTTCCCCCTAATGGAGCTGTGTAAGTGTGGGTGGGCAGGGGTTCACGGTGACATAGGTGAGGGCCTCTGATTCTGAGTGCTGCCGTAACCGAGCACCACAAATTAGGTCGTGTGAGCCACAGACATGTATTCGCTTGTGGTGCTGGTGGCCAGAAATCCGAGGTGCAGGGCTGTGTGGCCTGGAACGCTCCAGGGGAGGAGAGCCTGCCCCCTGCCTTCCTCTTGCCTCCGGGGCTGTAGGCAGTGGTTGGCATTTCTTGGCTGGTTGACTCATCGCTCTGTTTTGGCCTCGGTGGGTGCATGGCCTTCACACTGGGCCTTTGTCTCTTCTGAGCTCGGAAGGACACCTGTCATACAAGGCGAGGGTCCTGCTCTACCCTGGCATGACCTTCTCTTCCCTGCTTAATTCCAGCCGGAAAGACACTGCTTCCAAATGAGACCACATCAACACAAAGCAGGGGGAGGACTCGGGGATCCAGTCCAACCCATAGCAGCACATGGTCCTGCAGGCTTCCTGTGTGGAGCAGGCTTTTGCTTGAGGGCCAGTTGCCAGTCACCCTTAAGACCTGAAGCCAAAGGCCCCTTTGCGGACTCTGAGCCAAGGCGAGGGCTGCTCCCTGGGCTGGGTGCACACTGCGTCCTTGTCGCTACAGTAAGAATAGGTCACCTCAAGGTCGTGAACCTGGGAACGCCTGCTGCCTCTCAGAGCCCCGTGGCATCGTCTCATTCACCTCTGCATCTCAGCTCTCATGAGATACGCATCCGGCACGGTGCGCAGCAGCCCCTCAACCTGCTCATGGGATGAGCCACAGACAGGGAGCTGCTGCTTTAGTGTCTGGACAGGGCTTTAGCTTATGAACGCTGAAGTTCCAGCTTCTTCACCACGGCCCAGCCAGCGCAGGCTTCCCCCTGACGGAAGCCGTTCCCTCCTTTCCCAGGAAGCTCTGCAGTGCCACCTTCTCACTGTCCGAGGAGGAGCTGCTGGCCCTGACGCAGGAGGTCCATGGCTGCTTCACCCAGATGGACCGGAGCCTGGCCCTCCCCAAGGTGCGGGCCCGCGTCCTGCTGCAGCAGTTCCAGTCTGCCTGGCGGGAGGCCGAGCTCTTGAAGCTGAACCAGGCGCTGGCTGCCCCGGAGCTGCAGGTAGGAGGGATGCCTTGTGTTGTCCCCAGCTCCCGACCCTGCCGTGGGATCCTGCGTCCCCACCCTCCCTGAGCACGCTCATCTCCTCATCCCCTTCCCCTCCTCTGCAGCCACCTTGTCCTGGCTGTAGAGTGTGGCTTACACTTCCGGGGTGGTGTCTGGTGCCCTCACCCAGGCTGTGCTGTGTCCACCCACAGCTCTGAACCTCCGCTGCATGCCGGTCACCGCCTTGTTTTGTGCCCTTCTGCAAGAGCCACCTGGCCTGAAACATCAGTTTCCCTTGTGCGCTTACCCTCAGCCACAGCTGGTGACTGATTTGGGGTTCAGAGGCCTCCTAAATGGCACAGAAGATGGGTGCTCCTTTGGCCCAGGAGAGCAGGAAAGGGCATCTCTCGCACTGGGTCTCAAAGAACGACAGCTGGCTTCAGTGAGCCCCTGCTAGTGGCCATGATGCACGCGACTTTGTGGTGCATTTGTCCTCCAGAGCCCCACAGACCGGTCTAGACTGACTTTGACCCAAGACCCAGCCCTGCTTGGGCCCGTGGTTTCCTGGCCTGGTCCCTGTTCCTCAGAGAACATAGTCTTCTCTTAGGAAGCCACGTGCAGCTCTGGGCTCAGGCTCTGCTTGCGGCGAACTGGACCTGGGATTGTAGCGCCTTTGAGCTTGCTGCTTCCCTGGCCAGCGTGATCTGTAGCCTTCAGAAGGCTCCACTCAGTGTCCTGGCTGCAGGGAAGCCCTGCTCGAGCGTCCCTCTAAAGTAATCCTCCCCCCGGCCACCTCTCTGTCCCAGGGTCCGAAGCATCTTGCATCTCGTCCCAGGAGGATCCACACCCTTCCGGGCCTGAGGCAGAGTTTTGTAGTTCTCTGAGCCTTGGCCCCGGTGACCCCCGGGGCTGTGTGAACTTGTGGGGGCCGCTTTCTTACCAGTGTTTGCTCTGGCTCCTCTCTTCCCATAGTCTAAGGCCAGAAAGCCAAGGTCCAAGAGTAAAAGCAAGGTGGACCTTCTGATAAAGTGCACCGAAGACAAGATCCGCCTCTTCGAGGAACAGCCTCCTGCAGACCTGGCAGAAAAGGTGGGTGCCTCTGTGTCATTACAGGCTTCTCTGCACCCAGCAGGTCCGACAGTGACTGTTCTCAGGTGCACAGAGCTTCCAAAGCACTGCACCCCAAAACCTATGATTCCCTCCTCCCCACATCTCCTCTACCTCGCTGTCTGGTGATGTTAGGTGAGTGGGTGACTCACATGTGCTTGTGAGTGCTGTTTTGGCTCCTACCTTCTGCCCTTGGCCTAATGGCTTTTAAAAAAATTTAAACTTTATATTTTTAATGTAAATATATTTTTCAGAACACAAAGGCATGGTAAACTGTTCTAGAATTGGCTCTGGGCAAAGGCAGTGTCCCTTTTCAAGTGTGTTGTGTTTGGTGTCTTAAAGTAGGGGTCCTGAGAACCCCAGGCCAGAATCCATGGCCTTTATGAACTGAGCCACACAGACTAGATTCTCATAGGAGCTTGAACCCCACTGGGAACTGCACATGCTCGGGGTCTAGGTTGTGGGCTCTTTTGAATAAATCCCAAACCACCACTCAGTGAAAAAAATTATCTTCCATGAAACCTGTCCCTGGTACCAGAAACTTTGGGAACCACTGTCTTAAGGGACCCAAGTAGCACACCTGTTCCTACCTAGGCTTTGAATAAGAGTGAGGACCCACAAAGACGGCACATGCTGCTTCTCTGCACCAGCCCCGAGAGCTGGTTCTTGTCACCCTCTAAGGTTCAGGTGGGTCCAGAAAGTGGAAGTGACTGTCAGGTCCTTACGGGGTCAAGCTGCAGCCTGAATGAAACAGGCTCTGTCGCCTGATCCCAGCATCATCAGGAGCCCTTGGGGTGCACAGCCTGCTTCTGTGGGTGAGGAACAGAAGTGGAGCTGCCACAGGACGCCAGAGAAGAGCTGTGCTCCCCAGATGCCCTGTTTGTCACCCAGAGGGGAGGAAGGGATAGACCAAGAAGTAAGAGCAGGTTGGATTGGCGGAAGAGCCTTTCCTCTGTCACCTGATCGTTTGGGACCCTCTGCCATGCAGAGTTTGGGGGGACACAGTGTTGGCCTAGAGGAGCCTGGGCCCCAGGGGGACGTTCTCATGTGCAAGGCCAAGGAGGAGGAGGGTGCGCTGGCCCACACAGCTGAAGGAAGAGTCAGGAAGGAGGGCCCGGCTGTGGAGAAAGCAGGTGCCTCACAGCTCCAGGTGGACCTCAGAGTCCACCTTGACCACCCCAGCCCTGTCTAGCACCTGTCTCTACTCTTCTCTGGTTATCCTCCCTCCCTCCCTCCCTCCCTTTCCCCCTTCTGTCCTACTGAGGCTTGAAACCATGGTCTTTATACTGAGCTACATTCCCAGCCCTTTTTACTTTTTTGAGATGTGGTCTTTCCAAGTTGTTAAGTTGCCTTGGCTGGGCTCCAACTTGTGATCCTTCTGCCTCAGCCTCCCAGAGTGATTTTCTCTACTCTGTGTCTTCCTCGCATCCCCACCAGTGTTCAGCACTATTTTTAGCCTTGTTATATGTAGCGGGCTGCTAAATTCCCTCTCGCTTCCAATTGATTCTCTATGACGCAGGAACATCCTCTTCCTGTAGTGCCTGTCATGTCCTGGGCCACTGTAGCAGGAGGGCACTGGAGTGGCCAGGGTGTGTTGTCCGTGCTGTGGCTCAAAGCCTAGGTCCTTTCAGAGCCTTACCCTAACCTGCTCATCACACCCTCACAGACAGGCACGTTCAACCTAGGAAGCTCCCATGAGGCAGTGGGAGCAAATGCAGAGGGGAGAGGATGGGAGAGCAAGGAGAGCAGGCTGGGTGGACAGAAGAAGAGAGATGGATGACCAGCCTCCCGGGGGCCTCTCCACGGGGTGTGCAAGGGCTTGGGGCTCCCTGGCCACCTGGTAGTGCCCCTTGTCCAAGGCCCCACTGGTTTACGGGTGAGGCGAGCCTTGGTCTACACCACGGCCCCAGCACAAGCCCACCCTCCTCATGGCCCTGTGCTGAGGACACCGCTGTCCACTCTGGTACCGGAAGTGGCCAGCCTCTGCTCCTCAGGGCTTTTCCAAGGTGGTTAGACTTCATTTTGTCCCATACGGTGGTCTAAGAACTCTTCTCTCTTCGTCTTCCAATGTGACTGCATTTAATAGGAGCAGTCCCTGCTTATTTGCTTTCGTGTAGCCGTGGCTTTCCAGATGCCCCACCAAACTGTACGTCGAGCTGTCCCTCCGTGTCTGTGAGGACGTGGTCCCAGTCCCCGTGGTTACTATGGTCCAAGAGCCTCGAGTCCCTTATGTGCCACTGCATGGTGTCTGCGTGTCACTTACAGGCATCTTCCTCAATACTTTAAATCCTCCTCAAACTCCTTACGGCCAACGCGGTACAAATACAATGTAAACTGTCATTCTCTGTCGCTCAGGAGATGGTGACAAGAACAAAGCCTGTGCCTGCTCAGTACGGACACGGGATGTTTGTGAACATTTAGGTCCTTAGCCGGCTGAATCTGCATGTGGAAGGTGCAGAGCAGGAGCCACTGTATATCATATTTATGAGGGCGTTCGCTGAGCCTCTGGTCTGCTCCTTTAATCATCACACAGCTGGGGAGAGGCGTCCGGCAGCTCTCAGTTCACCCCGAGAGGTGAAGCTCTAGGGTCACACCGCTGCCCACCTTCTCACCACCGTGCTGGCCCACCTTCTTCCTGATGTGCTTAAACCCTCCCAACTTCCCCACAAAGTGAGAACAGCCCCCTTCCCCACTTTACAGACAGGGAAACGGTCTCGGGGGTGAGGGAGCGCACTCAGGCCCTGGCAGCCGGACATGGCAGATCCAGCACCCAGCCCTAGCTCTGTCTGTTCTTCCTCCCCACTGGGTGGAGCACTTCCCACAGTGGCACAGTGTGGAATGAGCATGCCTCAGCTTTTCTTCGTCCACAAGGCCCCGACAGTGACAATGACAGTGGTGACCCATGGTCACAGACCTGGTGAGCGGGGCAGCAGCAGGCAGAGAGTTTTAACCACAGAGTGGCAGCGTGCTGTTCTCTTCCGGTAACAGAGCCACTCCCTGTGCTGCCTGATGCAAGCTCCGCAGAGAAAGTGGCTCGAGGCATCGAGCTGTGACCTTTGAGTGTCGGGCCGTCCTTACAGTCGGCCACTTACTCTGGCAGGTGCCCACAGTGTAGGCGCTCTTCGGCCTACCCCTTTGATGCTGCTCCCGACATGGATTGGTGGCAGCTCTTACACTCTGGTGGCTTGGCCCAGGTTTCATTTGCAAGCTAATTGCAGAGGCAGGTGACGGCACTCACTCTGTGAGGACTGGCAGCTCACTGTGGTACCCAGGGGCCTCTGGAGAAAGGGACAATCAAAAATATGTTCAACATTCACCTTAAATAAATTTATGGCTGTGAATCCCCCTCACTTCGAACACTTGTCCCGTGGTTCTTGCCACTTTCTGAAGCAGCTCTGGAGTCCTCTTTAATGAGTGTCTTTAGGACATGAGCAGCATGGTGAATGCTGCTGCCCAGGGCCATTCAAGGGAGAGCCAGGCCTGTAAAAACACAACGCTGTGTCCTCATCCACCCGATCTGGCACCGTGTGACTCCTGGCTGTTCCCCAAAGTCAAGATGACCACGAAAGGGAAATGTTTTGAATCGATTCAGGACCTCAAGACAGCCTCAACACCAGAACTAAAGACACTCACAAGAGAGGACTCCAGAGAGCAGATCCCCTGTCACCTGCTGGAGGAGGAAGGGACAGTGATCTGCTGGGCAGAGGTTGGGTGGGGGAGTTCTGGGTACTGCTGCTTAACGAGATGTTCACCCTTTCTTATCCTCATGTCTAGATGTATCTGAGGCCTACGTTTTCTGAGACTTGAGGGACCCTGATATTTAATTGTCTCCTATTGCTTTATTGTTTTCTTTTCATAGACAAACTCAAACTCAGGCTAGCCAGGGTTGCCTCTGTGGAAAAGATAACAGACCAACCTCAAACGAAATATAAAACCAACCGTGCTGAGTGCTGAGTGGTGTGGGATATTCGCACTTTGGTCTTGTAGATGGTGGGAGTAGGCAGGAGTGTCTTTTGAGGCACACAAATAAATGTTTCTATCTTGAATATCGATGCACTAATGATGCTTCTTGGCCAGGGAGGCATTTCATTCAACAGATACTAATTTGACAAACCTCTGCCGGGTTCACTTTCCTCCTGATGCGTCACGGTGGAGGCAGTCTTCTATACTTTGCGGCCTTCTCCTTTGCTGGGCATCTTAATCCATCCAGCAGAACAGGACCAGACCTACAGTGGGAGCCCTCGGAGCACAGTTTAGAGTTCCCTCTGCCTTCCTCTCTCCGCGTTAGGGTAGAAGAGTCAGAGAGTCTCTGTTGGCCTCTTCCCAGAAAGAACAGCCCTGAGGGGCCATCCTACTGGCTTCCATCACTTGTGCACATTTCTTCAAGGAGGTGTGATGTGGTTGGTGGGATTAAAGAAGGAATAAACACGGAGAGGTGGTAGGAAGTAGGGAGGCAGCCTTACTTTGGAAATGGGGAGGGGATCAAGGAATAGGGAGGATAAAGGGAGTCAAAACCATCAAGGATATAGGTATATGTTTTCCTCCGAAATGAATGTGTTAATTTGTTATTCTGCATTATGTATCACAAACATACCAACAAAAGAACAGGGCAGACCCTACTCTGCTCCCTCCTGTCACTGGGAGTCCCCATTCTCCTCTATTTGGTGGTGAACTTGGCAGAGACCTGCAGTTTAGAGGAGGGTGAGCTGGTTTGGACACTCAGCCTTATCCTCCAGTCTCATTGTCAACAGTGTTCAAGCTGACATTTGGTGTCTGTCTGGCTTAGCTTTGTGTCTAGCTGTGTTTGGACAAGAAAGAGGACCACGGTTAATCGAGCTCCTTAGAATTCCTAGAAGCCTGCAGGTTGGCAAAGGTTGGTTCTCTTGTACGCTGCATAGAAAGAACTCTTCCTTGGAATGCCGCGAGTTGTCAGGGAAAACTAGTAAGGATGCTGTTTGAACTTCCCATTTAAAATAAGAGCATTTGACAGTGTGTTGTTCTGCAAATGAATTTTCATTATTCTAGATGCTTCAGTATTGAATGAAACCTGTCTTTAATACCTCACAGAAATGTAAGTCTGTCCTTTCCCAGGAGTTCTTTTAGACAAGGATTTAAACCTTCTCCAGGTACATGATCTCATAGTGTTGGAATTAACAAATTAAGTTTTCAGAAGAAGAAGAAGGGGAAGGGGGAGGGGAGGGGAAGGAGGAGGAGGAAAAGAGAACTTGGTGGAACTTATTTCACTGTCTACATTGGTCTTACAATTTATGCAAAGGCTTTATGTTTCCCCGACATTTTAGGTGTGCATCTGCACACAGAACTTGGGCTGCCCCTCAGGGCCGGTCACTCTGCCCCCCATCTCCTCAGAGGACAGGTTTTACAGACACTCGGCCCAGCGCCCACCCCAAGGGAAGACTGCAGCCAGGTAGAGGTAGCACAGGGAGCTCCCAGCTCATGGAAGCGTGTGAAGATAAAGGACTCCTGTCCTCTACCCCACCCGTGTTTCTCCTGCTCGGGGACTTCTGCCGGCTCTCGCTGTCCATTGTCTCAGGATGAAATTTGCCTCCCATACCCAGTCAGGACTGTTGCAGTTTTGCCTGTGCTCAGCCTCTAAGGCTCTGTCTTCTCCTCTCAGCTGTGGTCTGACTCATTCTCTCTGAGATCCCTGTGGGCCTCCGGCCCCAGGGCCTCTGATCCTGCTGCCCTCCTTCCGGATGCTCAGACCCTTCAGTGTCCACTTGAGATGTGCACATCTTCATGTTCCCCGTTCCTGTGTTTCTTTCATCTGTTGTGCTACCCGAGCTCTGTCTGTGGACCCCTTATGGTGCCCACCCTGTCTTGCCTTCACTCATAATATGGGCATCCCCTCACCAGCAGTGACGACTGCAGCCAACATTTATTAAACATCCCGGCATGCCAGGCACTATTCTAAGCATTCAATTATTTAATAGCATTCAATTATTTAATAATCAGTTTAACCCATAAGGGATTTCTGCATCCATACGAGACATAATGAGTGACTGAAATTACCCCTTGGCTAAAATAAGAAATAATATAATGTGTGAAGCCATTTTGGGTTTTTGTTTGTTTATTTGTGGCTGTGGGGAGTGAAGCCAGGGCCTTTTCACTGAGCTCTGTTCCCAGCTGCCTCCCCCCTATTTTTATTTTGAGTCAGGGTCTCACTAAGTTGCTAAGTTGCCCAGGTGGGGCTGGAACTTGGGAGCTTCCTGCCTTGGCCTGACAGAATGCTGGGATTGCAGGTGTGCACCACCATGCTGGGAAGCCGTGGTTTCAGGAAAGTAGAGAGTAGTCAAAAGTGATCCCTGGGAAATGAGAATTGAGCGAGTCTACAAGTGTCCCAGCTTCCTGCCCTGAAAGTTTCCAGGCTGACCAAAGTGAGAAGGAACCCAGGGAGGGCCTTGGTGCTCTGTGTTTAGAGGAGGCAAACCTAAGAGGCTGGAGAAACCAAGTCAATTAGATTTACAGGACAAAGGACCAGAAAGGAAGGAGCTACACAGAGAGAGGACTCAGGCCATATCGACTGGGTGCCTGCTAGTGTTTAATTGAGACCTGCTCAGCGCTTGCATATGAAGAAGTCACCTATAGCCAGGGGAAGGAACAGCAAGAGGTGTAAGAGAGAAGTACTCAGTATTTATGTGGGGCTGGGAATCCTGGCAGCTCCCTCCAGCCAGGCTGCAAACCCTCCCAGTTGAAGGGGGAGCAGATATTGGAGTTGAATGGTCCTACTTCCCCAGTGGGAATAATGAGCCCTATGCTAAACTCGGCTCTGGTTCTCAGCAAAAGATCTTAAGAACATGACTGGAAAAGATCAAGTCACATAATTGCATCCCCACAGGTCAAGAATAATTATGGAAATGTAGAAATATCCAGGACCCAAGAAAGTCAAATTAATAACGTCCACAGTCCAGTTAAAAACCACGAGGCATCAATCGTTGAAATCTCTAGGCCACCAGGTATGAGCATAAAGCTGCAAAATACAACCAACCCACAACAAACTCAGTTGTTTCAATTAGCAGAGAATGGCATTAAAACAGGCATTGTAACCGTGTTTTTATAACTTCATTCTGTGTGTATAGAAAAATTTAGTAGAGACCTGAAAGAAATAAAATTCAAATCAAGTGTCTACGGAAGAAAATTCCATCCGATATGTATGTGTGTATTTACACATGTATGCATATATATACATACACACATACTAGAATTAATAGCAGATTAATATTACAGAAAAATATTTTTATCTTAAATACAAAGCAATAGAAAGTGTCTTCAAAAATTGAGCAGAGTACCAGTGAAATGTAGGACAACCTCAAATGGCCTAATGTATAAGTAATTGTATTGTGGAAGGAGAACGGAGAGAAAGGACAGAAAAATATTATACAAATAATGGTGAAATTTTCAAAATGTGATGATAGCTATACATTCACAGATTCAAGAAGCTCAGAGTCAGAAACATAAAAAACTTGAAAAGAGAAAATGGTGGAGTAGAAGCTGTCACCAAACCATTGCTTATCTGGGATCTGGAATTGGTATACCTGGGAAACAACTCCTTAGGGAAGAGAAAAAGATAAGCTCCAGGAGTCAAGAAGGAGCCAGCAGGAAAGATGGAGATCACAAGGAAAACGGAGGAGCTCAAGACAACACAGAGAAGAGAATGAAGTGATCTGAGTCACTAACCCTGGCTCCCAAGGGCAGGGCACCTCTGTCTAGAAACACAAGCCTGGAGAGGGGCGAATCACAGGACTGGCAGCAGCGTAGCCCCTTCCCCCAAGCCATAGTTAATGTGAGCTGCAAATACACGGGTTTTACTCTGAAAGTGACCCCTTCCACGTGGCACTCCAGGGCTAGAGAATGAATCCGCCTCAGCAACCACCATACTTAGGAGTAGTATGATCAGAAGCCATTTGGAGGAGGGGTGATTTTACCATTCTGGGAACAAGACAGCAATAAGAGACAGTCACGCAGAAGGAGAGAGCCTGTCATAGACCTTGAGTTTATCAGGCTCTGGAGACACAGTGACCCTGCCCTCTGTGGTGAGGAGCCAGGCCAGTTGCATGGGTTTTGTAAGGAAGCTGGGCCAGAAAGCACTGGGACTGAATCCATGGGATTGCTTGGCTCCCCTCACTGCCTCCTGCTAACACAGAACTCAGTGGTCTGGTTGCTTTTCTCAAACACCAGTGTGCTCAGGGATACCCCTCTGCATGGACGTTTGCCATGTCCCTGGGTGTACAGACAGAGAGGCCTCTGGAGCAAGCAGGGCACCTCACAGGCCCACAGCTGGAAAAGCTAGCCAGGGATGGAAGTGGCTTGGGGCTCACAGAAGGATGCAAACACTAAAAGTCTCTGGAGTGAATGCAGCCCTGAGACAGACAACACAGGCTGGACCGACTCCACCAAGTGGAAAAGTAAGGCAGGACTCAGCATTCACAAAAAGGCAGGAGTGGAAACAGCAGGGCCCATTTGGGGCCCATTATCCCTTCCTCATGTTTAGTGGATTCAGTACTACAAGCCTTGCAAGAAATACCCACCTACATGCTTCCAGTTAGAGTAAAATTTTAAGAAGAAACAAGATGAGAGAAAAGGACTTTTTCTTTCTTTCTTTCTTTCTTTCTTTCTTTCTTTCTTTCTTTCTTTCTTTCTTTTTCTTTCTTTCTTTCTTTCTTTCTTTCTTTCTTTCTTTCTTTTTCTTTCTTTCTTTCTTTCTTTTTTGCTGTTGTTTTCTTCCTTTTTGCTTTGTTTTCTTTTTTCTTTTTTCCTGTTGCTTTTACCTAATTCTGTTTACTTTGAAAATTAGGTTTCATCTCACTTTTCTCCCCTCATCTTTTTCTTTTTAAAATTTTACTTTTCCATTGTTCATTTTGCCATCCACTTCATTTTTTATTATTACTGTTAATGTTTATTAGCTATTTAGTTTACTCCATGCTATCACTGGTGATTTCTGTTGTTAGCAGTAGTACAGTTGTTGCATTTAGTAGATATTGTTTGCCAATATCTGTTTTGTCTTTGTGTCTATATTATTATTATGCTCTTTTCTGTTGTTAGCAGTGACAAAGCTGTTGCTTTTTACTATGTGCCGATATTTCATTTGCCTTTGTGGCATTGATGTTACTGTGGTTCATTTTCTCCTCTCTAAGGAGTGCTGGGCTCGAGCCCTCAAAAGAAGGCTGGACACTAGTAAGGCCCTCAAATAAAAGTGGAAGGGATATCCATCCCAACAGATGCACAAATCTCAGTGTAGAAACACCAAAGATATGAAAAATTAGGGAATGTGGCTTCTTTAAATTTGTATAATTCGTCGGTGACTGAATGCAAATATATTAAAGTGGATGGAATGCCAGACAAAGAATTTAAAAGACTGACTTACAGAATGGTGGATGACTTCAAAAAAGACACAAATAGCTGAATGAATTAAAGGAGACAGAAGGAACACTTCAACAAAGAGAGATTTTGAAGAAGAACCAAACAGAAATTCTGAAAATGAAAAGCACGGTAGGCCAAATCCAAAATTCAGTGGGAAGCTTCACCAGTGGACGGGACCAAGCAGAAGACAGCTTCAGGGCTGGAAGATGAGGTCGAGGAGCTTTTACACACAGACACAAAGAAAGGAACAAAAATTCCTCAGATTAAGAACAAAACATTCAAGGACTCTGGGGCCACAGTTGAAAGGTCAAGCTTAGGAAATTTTGGTGAAGGAGAGAGAGCTGAAGTTCAGACTAAAGGCACAGAAAATCTGTTTAATTAAATAATAGAACGCTCTCCAAATTTTGGGGAAGTAAGGATGCGTTTATAAAACCCCAAATGAGCATCACCAGCAAAGAACCTCCTCGTGGCGCATTATAGTAAAATGGCAAGAGTAGAGAACAGGGAAAGAATAAAAAGTAGCAAGGGAGAAATGCCAAATTGCTTATAGAGGGGAACCTACCAGAATGGATTTAGATTTCTCTGCAGAAACCCTAATGGCCAGGAGGACATGGAACAGTGTATTTCAAGCCATGACAGAAAATAATTGCCAACCTAGATTAGTATTTCTAGCAAACCTATCATCGGAATTAAAGGAGAAATAAAGACCCTCCAAAATAAGCATAAAGTAAAGGAATTCATGACCATCCAGCCAGTACTGCAGAAGATATGTAACGAAGTCCTATGCACAGAAAAGGAAGACTAGACAAGCTATTGAGAGTTGGGAAAGAATCAAACATTAGAAAAATAACAAAAGAATGTGTGTGTGTGTGTGTGTGTGTTATAATAACCATCCTATCAGATGTGAAGTCATGGTTTTTATTTGCATTTCATTCCTACCCTTTTGCACATATTTTCTTTAAACCCTAGAGCAGTCTCTTGCATTAGATATGGTCACTCATGTGTATTATATTTGAGGAAACAGAATAGAACAATTTAAGAGACATGCAGTTATTAAATACAAGAACCAAATTTGAAATTGGGCACATGAACCTTTATTTTTTTTAATATTAAAAATAGTGGCAGGTGTATACTGTTTCAGCAGTAACCCTTAACTGGATTATTTCACACACATCAGTCTCACATAGTTCTCTTTAAAAGCTTCTCAGAGTGTAAATGTTGTAGTTGTTGCCCTCAGGAGCCTGTGGCTCAGACAGCAGATGTGATTTCTTTGACGTCCCCATTTATTGAGCACCTGCTGTGTCCCTGTCCTGTGGGTACCAAGACAGACACTGCAGACCACAGAGTGTGGGGATTGGATGGGTCATTATGGTTTCTTAGCTTCTGAGGGGAACAAAATATCAGTCCCCGCCACTCGTGGCTGGAAGGAGCCCTCTGGCAGAGAAATGCAAAGCTTTGGCTGTGTGCAGTCAGCATGTGGGAAAAAGCGCATTGCTTATAGCATCTTTCTCAACCCAAAGGGCTTCCTGGGCTTCTCAGGAGCCGCCAGCCACGGGATCAGCTCTGTGGGCAAAGCAAGCCAGTGGGCAGGGAAATGGAAGTCTTTCTAGCCAGTGAGAAAGACCTGACCCCTTTGCTAATCAGATAGGTTGGTGGATTTTCCAGTGCCTGCTGAGAAATTCCTTCTGAGGGAGGAGTTTATCTTTCCACAGTGTCAGAGAACAGTGGAGGATTTCTCTTTGATTCAAATGCTGTGCTCTTTGGCATTGAGCATATTCATTCAGCTGCTAGATGTCAATAACTGAGTGTCTGCTCACTTTTGCTGCAAAACAAGCACTTCCGAAATGCAAGAAGGCAGAGCTTAAAACAACCACTAGTTTGGTTCATGCTTCTGGGTCTGGATTTTGAGCTGGGCTGGGTGGACTGTTAAGCTGTTGGTTTCAGCTGAGCATGCACGCATTTGCCGTCACCCTTGGTCTGCTAGGTGGCTCTGCACCCTCTGTTGGGAGGGGGTGGTCCCTGGTCACCCGGCAGGCAGGCACGTGAGCACCGTGCACACTGCATCCTCGGTCAGCATGAGTGCTGGGATCAGCACGGCAGGGATTCCTGACACTGAAGGGACAGGCCAATGTGACAAACAGGGCCCTGGCTTGTGTGCCCGTGGCAGTGGGATAAGGAAATGAACATGGAGTCAGAGTTAAGCGGACCTTGGCTTGGGTCCTAGTGCGGCTGCTTCCTCAACAGGTGGCATTTGTTGCATTGAAAGCCTGTGGTGGAACATTGCTTGACGCCTGAAAGAAGGGATTTATAGAAGTTTGTTAAATAGGCAAGGTTGACAAATGCAATCAAGGATCATTAGTACAAGAACCTTATTAATGCCCTGTATATGACCATATATAACCCTTGAGTGTTTTTAAAGAAGGGGAGTTATGTCTTAAAAGAGTAAGAAGCTCTGCTTGGTGAATGTCCCACAGAACTTGACCACCTGGAGGGGGTCAGGGGGTCCTGGGCCTCTCTGGAGAGCTGGCTATGGATGAGGTTTCGGAGTCTCTGGGAGAGGGTGATGCCGATGTACTACCTGGGCATTATGAGGAAGAGGGCAAGGGCACCCTGTGGTCCCCCGAGAGACGTGGTGGTGTAAAGAAGGGGTCCTCAATAATATCAGTCTCTGGCTTGGAAGCTTTAAGGGTAGTATCTCCTGGCTGTGGCAAAGTGCTGATGGTTTTTGACAGAGGGCCATAGAAGCCTCAACATAAGGGATTTCCGACATTTCTTTGCCTTTTTTCAAAAGAGATCTAACTGGATAATAGCACTGTAATTCAGACTGCCAATTTCCAGCCGTGACCCTCTATCATCTAGTTTATATTGGGCCCAGCCCTACTGTGATAGAAAATAAGGTATTTCTTTCTCAGGTTATCAGAGCCGCATTGTCATGGGTACAGCCTCATGCTGAGGCTGAAGGAATCAGCGGGATGCGTCCCCTGGTGTCTGGAAGGACTTAAGGAAAGGGCAGAGAAGATCAGGCCTAGGATTCTCCCGAGGGCATCCCCATAGGAGGATGGAGACCCTGGGAACTCTGGGCTGTCCCCCTAAAAGCTCAAGTTTCTTACCAGGACTTCTCTGGGGAAACAGGTGGCACCAGTGCTCTTTAGTTCCTTGCATGTTTGTCTCTCTCTCTCCATAACTCATGACACCAGACAGAGCCTCTGGGGCTGAAGTGGGTGCCTTGACTGTGAGCCTTTGACTGATTTGGTGTCTGTCCCCCATCCTTGGATCCTCAATCAAGAGGAGATGATAAAGAAAGACCGTTGCTGAGAGCCAGCCTAGAGAGGGGAGTTGGGACCTGGGGAGGAGTGATGTTCTCAGTGACCTTCTCAGGTGTTATGTACCCTACCCAACCATAAGAGACCCAAAACATTACAGTGGCACCAGGCCCTTGACCTTGTGGGGGTTGATTTTTCATTTCCGCTCCTTCAGGTATCCTTGAATACCCTCCAGGTGTTTTCTTACGTCTGTAAGACACTCAGAGGGCAGCATGATCTATATAATGAAATGCTTTGACAGTGGTGGGCCGCTTAACAAGTTCAGGCCTGTGGCAAATGCTGGGGCTGTGTAGTAGCCCCGGGAGTACTTGAGAAGTCCTTTGCTGTTTACTCCAGGTGAACACACTCTGATCCTGGGACTCAGCAGCTAAAGAAACCACCGACATGACGGGCTCCTGTAGCCTGCATCAGTTGTTCTGCCAGGAGGGCAGTGCTGGGGGTAGAGGCATGAATGGAGGTGGGTGGGCAGCACTTTAGGTAGCTCCTCCTACCCTGCTGTATGCTCTATGAGCCATCCAGTGTCTTTACCAGCTCTACCAGACTGCCGAAAGGACCGTAACAGGGTAGTTTCTTTATCATATACTGTTTGTTATGAATCTTCCCATATGGGCAGACAGTTTTGTTGGATCCTTGTTTGCTCAACAATATACACCATATTTATGAACCTTGCCTATTTAACAAATACACATATACATGTGGAACTTGACTGGTGTGCAGGGTGTGCCCCAAAAGTATATTCACCCTTAGCATAAGCATGGTCTTCTTTACCTGTGAACACATCAGGATATGGATTTTCTAATGACAAGTTTGTTAGAGTGGGTTTGAATTGATTTTGGACAAACTCACGATTTCAGCAAAGTTCTTTGTGATAGTTATCAAAGGGGACTTATGCATAAGAATTCTTCCTTTACAACCTCCTGCTTTTCTTTACCTTTCCATAGGGCTGACACAATGATACCCATAATGCTCGTGCTTTCCTTGTGTTCCCCTCTTGTCCTTGTGATGGTTTCTCCAAAGACATTGCTAATCAATCACTTTCTACTATCCTTTGTCACCAGAACACCATTCTAGCTTTTGAGTTCCCACACTGTTGTCTGGTCCCACATTGTGTGTGTGTGTGTGTGTGTGTGTGTATGTGTGTGGTGGGGAATGACTGAGTCAATGTAATAGTGCCTTTGGCCATATTTGATCAATAAGGAGGTTTAGAAGGAATAGCTCTTAGGCCCAGTAAAACCAACATTAGCGAAACTCAGGATAGTCAAACATATGTTTGCTTTCCTAATCTTCATCCTCCACAAAACTTTCTCAGTCTACTCAGACCCCCCAGTTTTGACCTTATCCTTTCCTTTTTTCCCATCCTGGTCAGAAAGTATCTTACTGTACAAAATCCTTTCATACTGAAAACATATCTCCATACACATAGCTATCTTTACATCGCCTGTATCCACCTCACTGCTTCCCTTCTGTAACAAGCCTGGTAGATCCTTGAATTCTTGAATGCTTTTGACACATCTTTTCCCCTTTTGGTCTCAGCTAACTCACAGATGTGTACCTTGCAATTAGGATTGGCTCAACAACCTGGAATAGCAAAATTATCTTAGTTCAAATAGAAAAGAGAAAGTAGAGCAAATTAACCCTGTAATTGCAGTTTAAGAACTACCCTAATGCACAAAAAATGTTTTAAGCATGCCATTTAGACTAAAATATCAATTTAGATTGGAATCCAAAAGTAAATTTACTTATTGGCCATGGGCTCCTGTTCATTCCTCAGAGGTTGCAGGAAGCTTGGTTTCCTCCCCTGGAATCCCTAGAGAGAAGTCATCCCCAACTTTGTTACCCACTAGGACCTGATGCAGACTGTATGCTGTCCAAGAACTACTTTTCCCATTTGACACCCAGCTTTGTGGTTTAATGGGATTCCAGATATGAAAGCCATAACTTCTATCTAAAAGCACCAGTTTATCTGATGTCCAGGAAGATAGAGCAATTTGATGGATGGGGATGGTAGAAAAAGAAGAGTGTGGGTGACAGAAAGAGATGTGACTCATAAGAAGTGACTAAGCATGTAGACCCCAAATAGGGAGAGGGATCTGAAAAAGATATTTGTATGCAAAGGATGTAGGCAAGATTCCCAAAACCCAGAAGCAAACAGGGCAAAACATTCAGGCTGTAGGAAAATATTATGCAGTGAGAACATTTCTATCATTTTGTTGCACAAGCATAAAATATAAAACTGGCAGGTGCATGGGAGTTGTCTTGATTGTGTAGAGCCTATTATGTGCCTTCCCATGACTCAGTTATCCTGGCATGTAACCACCTGATCCATGCCCATAAGAGTCCCACCAGATAATTAAGACAGGGAGACAGTAAGACGTGTGTGTGTGTGGGGGGGTCTTCTTACCTCCTGGCTGCCTCGCCAAACGAGATGTTATCAGATGGAGCAGTCTTGGGGAGCTGTTTCCAGGTTCTTGATATCCTGAACAAAGAACAGAGCAGGACCCTTGGAGTGACAAGAGTATGATGTATTAAAAGTACAAGAAGCAAAGTTCCACACCTCAAGGGTGAAGTGGGCCAGTAAAAGAGCTCACAGCCCCATAGGGCCAGGCACTGTGTCTTTTCAGGTCCTGGGGTCTGTGACTGGGGATTGACAGAAGTTGTGGCCAAATGAGGTACCTGCCTTTGCTCACGCATTGAGAGGGGAAGTTTTTGACCATACAGAGCTTTGAAAGGCATCCAAAGCCTGCTGAAGGGTGGGGGTACTAAAACCACAATGCCAATGAGGTCCTGTACTTTTGAGTTTGCTCATGCCTGGGGGGTGTCTTGAGGGGCAAAGTGACCTTTACCTCTTGGTTTTTTGATATTTTGACATAGTCATCCTTGCACTGTCTGGTTTCTTAATTCTTGCCCCCATTACATCCTCCCACAAGTTGGCCCTCAGGTCCTGGCTGGTGCCCTCCTGTTGCCCCTCCTCCCCACCCCTCACTGCCTCTGGTGCTGCTCTGCCCCCTCCAGGTGCGTGGAGAGCTGCTGCGGGAGAGGGTGCACCGGCTGGAGGCCCAGGAAGCTCGCTTTGCAGAGTCACTTGTTGCTCTACAGTTCCAGAAGGCGGCCCGCTCGACCGAGACCCTGTCAGCCTACACTGCCCTGCTCACCCTCCAGGACCTGCTGCTGGAGGAGCTAAGCGAGTCTGAGACGCTGACCAAGCTGGCCTGCAGCCAGATCCTGGAGTCACATAGCCCAGTGAGTGTGGGCCGGGGACGGGGGAGGAAGCCACCATCACTCTTGCTTTCGCTAAACTAGCTCAGGGTCCCTGCCTGGGAGAAGCGGCCTGGAATTTTCACACCTCTGAAATTCAACACATCTTCCGGACAGGCACATGTCAGAGAGCTTCCTTGGGCACTGCTGCCTCTTCTCTAGAGCCCTGACAAACATGTCCTTCCGTTAAGGCCGTTGTGTGTGCAGCTCTACATTGGGGTTATTTATTTGTATACATCTAATTCTTATCAGTGTTCCTACATGCTACATTCTTTGAAGATATGAGAACTATATCCATGAAACAAAGGCTATGGAAATAACTCTTTTGAGGGCTGATTTTAGGCTTTTTGTGTGTAGATTTTAGAATGTTATATACTACCTGTTACTATGATAATTACTTATAAGCAGAGTTGGTGGCACACATGCCTATGATCTGGGAAGCTAAGGCAGAAGGATCTCAAGTTCAAGCCCAGACTGTGTCATTTAGCAATTGAGTGAGACCTTGTCTCTAAATAAAAAATGAAAAAGGCCGGGGATGTACTTCAGTGTGAAGACCCTGGGTTCAATTCCTACTGTCACACACAAGTAATAATAATACAAAATAATAACAACTGTTTTATAGTGAGGGAAAATGGTCTCGTTTAAGCATTAGTAATTTTTAATTATACTTTTTGAGATCATCATTTAAGCACAGTAATCAGCCACAGTGTTATCTGCTTTGTAACTATGCTCTTTGTCATGTACGCTGTCTCCATTATTGAGCCTTGCTGTGAACTAGGTCCTGCCATGCCCGGTCCTTAGGTAAATAAACTGAAACTCGGCAGGTAGCAGGTCACCTTCCCTGTGAAGACCACGTGGCCAATAAATGAAAGGAGCCAGGAGCTGAACCGATTTCTGACTTCGACACTCTGTCATGTTCATGGGTACCCTGTTGAGTTTGCCAGTGGGGTTCCCATCATTTCTTTTAAAAGTAGCAAATGACAGCAAACTCTGAAGAGTCCACCACTATTTTCTGGCAAACGCTCTGTATCCTGCATGTGTCAACTGTTTTAAGGGTAGCATGCGTCGTGGTTTATTCCCAAGCCTCATGTGCTCAGAGGCAGAGCTTTCAGGAGGTGATTGGCTCACGGAGCCACTGTAATCGTTAGTGGATTTGTCTGCTAATGAGTTTATAGCTAAAAGTGCTTTTAGGAAGAGGAGCCTGGTGGGAAGAGGTGGATCCCTGGGGGGCTTGGCCTGGCAGGGTTCATCTCCTTCCCGGCTCCTCCCTCCTGTCTGTGCTTCCTGTCCACCATGCCGTGAGCAGCTGTCCTTCACCAGGCCCTTCCACCATTGCTTCTGCCTGGAGCTGGCTGACCATGCAAAGACCAAAACTTATAAAATGTGGCTCTTCCTTTAAGTTATGGGCACTGGATGTTTTGTCCCAACAACGAGGAAAGAACTAAGACAGCATCAAAGTAGGGTCATTGTTGGTGTTTTAGCACAAAAAGTTCAGGTGCTGCAGAAATAAAAATAACACGTGCTTTTCGTGCTTTGTGAGCTCACAGAGAATATGGCAGATTGGAAGTACATTCGGCCATGGGGTGATAGGGCTCAGTGTTAAGATCATAGGAAATATTAGAGGGGAGGAACAACATGAACCTGTAGGAAGCAGAAGATAGGGGGAAGAGTCAGAGATGAAGCAATGGATGTCCTGATGTGGGGGATACCGAGTGAGGGCTGCGACAGGAAGTCACCTGCTGCAAAGCCTGCCTGTCCCCGCTTTGCTCATGGGTGGGGAGTCCTCCCAGTGAGCAGCTAATGAACGGCCCAGCTAGGTGGGGAAGGAGTCCAGATCAGTACAGTCACTGAGTCAGGGCATCACCATGCGGATAAATTGAAGAGGTTCCAGGTTGGCTATGGACCTGGTCCAAAGACCCATGGTCTCTAGAGAGAAGTACTCTTGCTTGGGAGTGTTGGAATTTTTGCAGATTACGTTCAACTGTGAGCTTTTCAAAGGGGCGAAAAGTCACAGAGCACATTCAGGACCTCTGTAGGGGAGAAGCAAAAAGAAAACAGATGAAGATCCCAGAAGACTTCAGATAGCCAACTTATCAGCACAGAATTTAAAGCAGTGACTTATGAATTGCTGAAGAAGTCAAAGATATACAAAAATATTTTTACATCTTTCTTGGAGCATATAGTGATTCTAAACTTTCCACGTATTTTTTTAAAAGGCTCAAAATAATAAAAAGAAAAACTGGTAGAATGGGGAGAATTGGTAAATCCATCATTGTAGAAGGAAATTCCAGCACACCTATTTTAGAGTGGTTTGGTTGGTCAAATAAAACACAAGATACAGATAAACTGAGCACTGCATACAAAACAGTTTTTAGCATATATTTATAGGACTTGGCAGCCAGCAAACAAACAGTGTATGTTCTCCACCACATACCAGATAATCGGCTGTATTGATACCCTTTTGGCCACCTTTTGACAAATACCAGTTAATTTTAAGGTAAGTTTTATACAGAGAATGACAAAAAGTCTATACTTTGAAAATTTTAAAATATACCCCTGAATAATTTGTGGGTCAAAGGAATAGTAGAAATTTTAAAGTACGTTGAGCAGAATGTGCATGTGGTATATCAAAATACATGGAATTCAGATCAAGCAGTTTTCAGAGGGAAATTTTTATCCTAATCTTACATTAGGAAGGAACAAACTCCCATAATTAATATCATATAAAATACAATATTAGAGGGGAAATAACAAATGAACCTTAGGAAACAGAAGGAAAGAAAACAGCCCAAACAAAATTAAAAATGATACTATAGCGAATCACTGTGTAGTAAATATTGCATTTTTGAAAAGAAAAAAAAGCCTGAATGGAATGTCCAAATCTCTGGCAAAACTACTGAAGAAAATAAGGAACAAAAAATAAATAGTATCAAAAGTTCAAAAAGCAGCAACTATAGCTGCACAGAGTTTTTAAAAATAGATACTATGAACAACTTTTTGTAGAGGAGTTTGAAAATGAAATAAATTCTAGTACAATGTAAATCATAAATATTGACTCAAGTTAAAATAAATTGTATAATCTTAATGCCACGAATGAAACTGGTTCAGGAGTTAAAATCTTCCTGAGCACACAGTTGTGCCAAAGCCTGGTAGTTTCATTGGTGTGCCCTGCCAAGCCTTGAGGCGAACCTATGGCACGTGTCCTGCAGTGGGCACACAGAGCCAAGTCGCCCTGGCATCGCCCCAGCACCTGGGCATCAGGTAACAGTGTACACAGGGGTAGCACTGGCACTTTGTCATAAATAAGTGGGTTCAGGGTTGCAGTTCGGGCATTCCGTCTCTAAAAGGTTCGCCATCTCTGCCTGAAGGAGTTTTGTCAGTCTCGTGTACACATTATTCATTATTACTGGTGTTGGAAAAGACAGAATAGTCCTCAGTTCATTTTATGATTCTCAGTTAACCTTGACACCAAAAAACGGTCCAAGAAAACGATTGCATTTGTGAATATAGATGTACAGTTTGTAAATAGAATGCTTTTCACACAATCCATCCATTTATAAATAATTTAAATACATCAAGGCCAGGTTCAGTTCATCCCAGGGATGTGAGGTTGGTTTAGCCACTTACAAAATCCACCTGATCAGCAGGTTAAAGGGGGAAACAGCCCCTATGATCATTTCAGTGTATTCACGATAAATATTTGATGGGCTGTAAGATACATTCAAGATGAAACTCACCAGCGAACCAGTAGCAGGAGGAAATCTCAATGGAGCATTTACCCCACACCCACAGCACTCGGTAGCTTGGAGGTGGCCAATGCCCCGAATCCCAGGTCGGAGGGAAGGACAGCCCATGGTCATTTGGTGAGTTGGGACACAGGGAGACCCTGGAGCCTCTGGCTTTCAGCTCGCGATCGCCTGCTCACCCCAAGTCCCTGAGGAACACCCAGCGTTCAGCTCTGCAGTGCCGTCTGTCACTCCCTTTTCCATTTGTACCGTCAGAGCTCTCCTCACCAGTCCCTCCGGAAGAGGAGCATCGTCCCAGCGTCCTTCCTTGGAAGCCACAGGTGGTGACTCAGCTGACGCATTAACTAAGTTGGGGGCCACGGGCACCCTGCTCCTTTTCCTTCGCTTTGCATTTGTGGGGAGCTCAGCCTGTTTGGCTCCAGAGATTAGACTGTCATTCTGCAATTGTAAACCACTTTCCTGTTGGGAATGAGCTGCTAACCGTTCTGGAGCATTCAAAAGCATGAAATGAAGTGTTTTGGAAGAAATGACTCCTAAGAAAACTGTATCCAGTGCTGTATCTTCGTTCGCTGAACGATTTCGGCTCATTTTGTGAGATTGGAGCATAGGCGAGGTGTAATTGGGTCCCAGTGCCAAGTGGCAACGGTGGGCGCATTCCAGTAGGGTGTACTTACTGGGGAACAGAAGATGTGACCCTAAACTAACTGCACCCACCGTATCTGTATTTCAGTGGAAAGTGCTGAACGTCCGCTTCCCGGACCTGCGCCTTCCTCCCCTCTTCCCTGTGCTTCACTGCCTGGTCGATTCCTTCTGAGTTTTCACTTCCACCTTCTGCTCAGCTTCACTGCTCCGACAAACCTAGGGCTCCGGAACAGAAGCAGTACCACTCTGCCAGCACGACTCGAGCTCACACAAGGCCAAGGCACCGTGTAAAGTGCCCGAGCCCTATGTCCACCCCGTTCTGCAGGCGCTGGGGGCGGCTGAGGAAGGGCAGTCATTTCTCCAGGGTCTGCGGTGGCAGAGCAGACCCGTTCCTGTGAAGCTGTGGTCCTGTTCCAACATCGTGCCTTCCTGCTCCCTGCTTTCCTGCCCTGTCTCCCCTCCGTGCTGCGGCCACCGGGATGTCTCTGGAAAATAGCTGATCCTCCACAGCCCTCCCCCAGCTCTACACTGAAAATCTTCCCTCCCATTCGCCCAGGCTTCAATGCCCTTTCCTTCCCGCTGCTCCTAGCCCTGGAGATACATTCAGGCATCCTCTTTTGAGAGGCCTCCCCCAGATTGCTTCGCCGCACCTCCTTGCAAACTCCTCCTATGCAGATTCTAAGTGAGCCCCTGTATTGCCCCTCCAGCGCGCGTCTCTCCCAGTTCCCCCACCTGAGTTTCGGTGATCACACATGGTAGTGTTTCCTGTCTCGTGTTTGTGTGCACACAGCTGTCTCGCTCACCACACTGCGTTTGCAGAACCCGGGAGCCAGGCCTCCTTCCCATTCACACCGAGTCCCTTTGCCCAACCAAAGGCCTGACACTGCATTGCCTTTCTCCTTTTCCCTCCCTCCTCCTCCCTCCTCCTCCCTCCCTCTCTCCCTCTCTCCCTCCTCTCTCTCTCTTTTCTCTCCCTTTATTTCTCCTTCCTCTCCCCTCCCTCCATGACTTCCTTTCTTTTTACTCTTTCATCCACCCACGCACCCATCCACCCACCGTCATCTCTGTTCATTCGCCTCACAGATATCCAGCAAGTGCTGATGGGAGGCTGCGGACCTAAGAGAAGGATCCCAGAGTCAGACAAACCCTGAATCTCTCTTGGCTCTGTCCCTGCCCAGCCCCACAACTTCAGGAAATTTACTTCTATTCTTTGTTGCCTCGGTTACCTTATCTACAAAATGGGGTAATTATAAATTTCTACCTTGCGCTATTTTTCCAAGGTTACATAAAGTAATTTATGTAAAAGTACTCGGAATGAAATTTGACATAGCGTAGGCCTCGGTGAGTGCCCGCTGACCTCTTCTTCCTCTTCCTTCTGCTTTTCATTGCTGCTTCTTCCATGAACTGGGCCCCTTGCTTCCTGCTGCAATCAGTATACACCAGGCGCTACATCCCAGAGTTCCTGCCCTCAGCACTTGCAGTCCAGGGAGGAAGGCAGGCATTAAAGCAGTTCCAGAAGTGAGTTTCAGATTCCAGTTGTTCTGAGTGGCCGCAGGTGTGGACACAGGGGCAAGTGTCCGGGATCAAGACCGAGGCGCTGAGAGAACATGCCGTCCGGTGAGGACCTGCAGGCCACACGGTCCCCAGCATGTGTTCCTAACCAGGGCCAGCCCTCTGTGCCCTGCTGCTTTCCCTGGTGACGCTGCCACCGGCCTGCTGGAGGGAGCTCATTGTTGGAGACTGCACAGTTACCTTCCTTCCTACTCGGCTACTGCAGCAGCTAGAGTGATGCTCGTAATTCCAGATCTCAGCGTGTTCCAGAGCTTTCCTAGTCTTTGGGGACAGAGCCTATGTGTGTGGCTTGGAGGTCAGCTCCCTGTGCTGCACCTCTCTGGCTGTTTTCCCTTCTGTCTTGAGTTTTGAGTAGTGTTTCAGAGCCTTGAGGGGCTGGGGCTCCTTTTGCGAGTGTAATGTAAGCTTCAGCCCCTCAGCAGAAAGGCAAGCCATTCTGTGCAGATCAGGAACCTGATCGCAGGGCCAGGACGCTCACGATGAGCCCCGCTCCACCCTAGCCCTCACAGCGCAGCCACTGCATAAATAACTGGTTAAACCAGGTCCTTCTCTCTACCCTTCCACCAGGGAGGGCGCTCTTCTAATTTGGTGGCTTTAGGAATTCAGATTTCCCTGTGTTTGGCCACGCAGTGGCAGTGTGGTATAGTGCTTAAGACCTCGAACCCTGGGTCCAGCTGGCCTGGCCTCAGATTCTAGTTCTGCCACTTATTAATTGTGTCACCTGGCAAATGACTTTCACCTTCTCTGCCTCCATATCCTGGTCTGCAGGACAAGGGAAGCAGGAGTACATTTTCTAAAGGGTTGTTAGAAGGATTCAATGAGACCAGTAAAGAGGCTTCCCGATTTAGGAGGTGTGATCGGAATATACGGTGAATGTTTAAATTTTTCAAAATTTATTACAGTGAAAGACATATTTGCCATGAATGCCCCTCACAATCCTCCCTCTCACTGCCACTTTCTGAGGCAGCTCTGGAATATGTTTTGGTATAATACAGTTCTTGAAATGGAAACATTCATTGCCTATTTCTGTCAAACCTCCCCATGAAACATGGAAAGTTGAAAATGTCGTAGATTGGGATGACACTGAGTCTGTCTAATCTGTGGACTGTCACAGCTTAGCAGGCCAGCACACTGCAGAGAGGCAGGATTTCCCTTAGTCACGAGGCTGCCCAGACCTGCGATGCCTTTGTGGTCCAGCATCGTAAGAAAACGTCATGCTGTATATCTCTAGCCAGGAAGAGATCCAAATCTGAAACTCATAGTATGGTTTGTACTGAACTCCTATTGCTTTGAGTCTGCTGTGAAGTCACAAGTAAGTGGAGCCATTGTAAGCTGGGCACTGCCCATGTAGAGGGAGCCCTGGAATAGGCTGCATGGCTGCTGCATCCAGCACAGCTTCCGCCATGGTGGACACAGGCTGGTGCTCTGCAAAGAGCCAGTGACAGCACCAGCTGCAGACAGGCGACTCAGCCCTGCCCTCAGGGAGCTCACACTGTAGCTAGAGGTACAGCCCCATGGTTCAGGTGACTGAAAGCTATTCACCTTCCCTGGGGACATGGGAGCCCGTCATTGAGGGCTTTGAAAGTCAGATTTGTAAAGAGACTCAGGTGCTCAGGCAGATGGGCCGGGACACTGCCAATGGAGCGAGCAGCAGGTGTGAGGCCACAGGTGTGAGGAGGTGGCCGTCACCTTGCACGGTGGGCACAGCTGCCCAGGGAGCCAGGCAAGCCCTAGGTGCCTGCAGAGATGCTGTGCCTAGGTACTGGACTCACTGCTGCCTCCTCTCCATGCAGGAGCTCCAGGAGCTGGAGCGGAAGCTGGAGGAGCGCCTGGCACAGCAGGAGGCCGCCCAGCAGCAGCGGGCCCTGGCGAGCTGGCAGCAGTGGGTGGTCGACGGGCCTGGGGTCTCGAGTGAGCCAGGGGAGGCAGATTCCGAAGGGCACTTCTCCTCCATCCTGCAGCAGGCCCTGAGCAAGGCCCAGCAGATGCTGGAGCTCCATCAGCAGAGGTGGGTGCAGCATGGCCTGGGGTGTCGCCCCTCGCAGGCATGGGGGCTCTGGCTTCCACCCTGCCTCTAAGGAGCCATCCCAGGGCTTGGACAGTGCTGCTAGCTTTGAAGGACCCCAGCTTTCCTCTTCCCTGACACCCTTCTTTAATTAAGGTCACTGAGGTTTACTAATGTGTTTAGACTTTTTATTTAAAAAAATCGTAGGCCCAAAAGAAGCTGTCAGAACAGTGTAGAGATCCCACATACCCCTTACTCAGCTTCCCGGTCTGGAAACATCAGGCATCATCAGCGCATCATCAAAACCGGGCCCAGACACTGGCCCATGATGAGCTTCATTCAGATTTCTCCACAGACACAGTGCTTCATGTCCTGCCTTTGTAGAATTATGAAACAGACAGACCTCTCAGTCTTGTTCCTTGGCTTCCTTTTCAATTAAACTAGATGATTAGCCTTTGTCCGTGACATTAACAGTTTCGGAAAGAACCATCTTTTACAGCTCTCTCATCTTCTCCTGTGAACCCAACACTGAAGTGGAAAGGGCAGAATGCAAACTGTATACTTGACCCGGCGGGGCTGATTTTGCAGAACACATAAATGAATTGGAAGGAAACAGACCCAGCTTTGATGGGCGTGATCTCTGGGTGATGAGATCACAGGCGATTTTAACTTTTGTGCTCATGCACTTCTGTGCGAGCACAGCAGCGAAACGCAGCTGAGTTCCCTTGGAGGAATTGTGTGAGGGGCCAAGTGTGCACGCTTGAGGTGTGGCGCGGTGAGGCTGGGGTTTGGGGAAGGGCCGCTGCTCTCGAGGGGTGTGCTTGTCAGAACAGCCTTGGTTGGACCTGCAGAGGCGCTGGCGGTAACAGTGGTGGATGGGGGTGGATCCAGGCTGCCAGCTCTGATCGGTGAGGGGAGGCATGGCAGTCTGGATACTTCCGGGGGAGAGGTGCCGGCCATGGCCATCTTGTGGTCACAGCCAGGGCCATCTGGGCACAGGGGCTCTGGGTCAGTTACAGCACAGGGCCAAGGGGTGCGGATCCCAGGTCTTGGCCTTCTTGGTGCTGGCCACGAGGAGCAGGACAGAGCTTTCATAGTGGAACCACAGCTCCTCAGGGCCACTAGAGTGGCCTTGGGCTCCCACGGTGCTTCTCGCTGAGCAGCCTGCCCACCTCGAGAGCTCACCGAGAGCTGTTTGGGAAGCAGACCAGGGGAGGAAGAAGCACTCCACTCATCTCTTTTTATATGTATATGAATGTGTGTATTATTTTTTTATACACACAGGTGTCTGTGAAGATATCAATAAAAAATTGTATTACAGTAAAAGACATGTTGTCACCAATCCCCTCAGAGTACTCCCACTCGCTTTGAACACACTGGTCCCACCTTTCTTGCCACTTTCTACAGCAGCTCTGGAGTCCTCTTTCCTGAGGGTCTTTACGGGATGTGAGCAAAGCTGCACTGAGTGCTGCTGCCACCAGCGCCATCCAGTGGACAGTCAGCCTCATGACAACATGACAGTGTCCTCATGTTTTATCCACCTTATTCACCGTGACTTCGGGGTCTTCCTCAAAGTCAAAAGGACCAGGAAAGGGAAACGTTTTGGATTGATTCAAGACATTGAGGCAGCCATGACAGTGCAACTAAAGACCCTCAGGAAGGAGGACTCCAGAGCTGCTGCAGAAAACAGCAAGAACGGTGGGATAAATGCGATTGAAATAAGGGGAAGGATTTTTCAGGGTAACTAGTGGCGATGTATCTTTTACTCTGATACATTTTTAAAAATGTAAACATTCTCTGCGTTTGTCCGATCCTGCCTTGTATAGATGTATAATTTTTGTATGTATGTTACGTCTTGAAGCTTAGATGTGTGACTCCGTTATGGAAACAACTCTCCGACCTTCCCATAGTTGCCCTTTGTACACAGCTGGACTCACGAGCCTGGACTTTGTCTCCACTGCAGTTTGAGAGAGGAGCAGCAGAGCAGTGCAGTGCTGGAGGATTTGCTGGAAAACATGGAGACTGACACCTTGGCCACCCTGTGCAGCCAGGTGAAAAGATGCCTGCATGCTTTGGGCCTTTCTCCTGCCCATGTAGACTTCCCTTCTCAGAACCTGCAGACGCGGTAGATGCCCTTTGCATCCTCAGCTCACATCCTCAGATCAGTCAGCTGAGACATAATTTTTTAAAAAAGGCTGAGAGTGGCGGCACACCCCTGAAATCCTAGCACTGTGGGAGGCTGAGGCAGGAGGATGGCCAGCTCAAGCTCAGCCCAGGCAGTTGAGTAACTCAGTGAGACCTATCTTAAAATAAAATGATTGAAAAAGGTCTGGAGATGTGGCTCAGTGCAGAGTCCCTGCGTTCAATCCCTAGTGCTAGGTGGGGGAAAGAGAAGGAAAAGGTTCTTTGCTGTCACCACCATGAAGGCCTCCCTGAGCCCTCCTCTCTGGCAGCCCCACCCCACTGCCTTGAGCCCCCGACAGCCAGGGCTGTTCTCCATCTCCAAACTGCATCCAGGCTGTGATGTGTGTGTGGACTCCCATGGCCTGCAGCTTTTGGGCACTGGTCATGTCCACACTGCACAGCGTGCCTGACACCCGTCCAGTCCCGCTCACTGCAGAGCAGTGTCCACGGTGAGGTCAGTGTCGTGGTCCCCACTGGCTTGGGGATGCTCCACTTGGCCGCAGAGCCTGTCTGTTTCCTGGGGCTGCGAGGCCTCCTCAGAGCTGGGCAGG
Organism: Fukomys damarensis; assembly: GCF_012274545.1. Lineage (NCBI taxonomy): Eukaryota > Metazoa > Chordata > Mammalia > Rodentia > Bathyergidae > Fukomys > Fukomys damarensis. The sequence continues at coordinate 4,104,745 of NW_022900947.1, forward strand.
AGGAGGGGAACCTTCCTAACTGTTGCACCTCCACCCACTCTGCTGTGACATGGGCCCCCCAGATGAGCTGAGCACACTTGCGAGGGGAACATGAAGCCTTTCAAGATGTCGTGGGGTGCCAAGGTTGCTGACCACATTTTTTTAACAGCCCTGTGAATTTGGAGGTGTTTTCAGACTGAGCTACTAATTTATTACCCTGAGAGCAGAAGCCTTAAGATGTAGTAAATTAAAACTTAGCCGCACAGTCTAGTGATGGCCAGGGTCTGAGCTCCCTGCCTTGTTCTCAGGAGCTGAGGCTGGCGGCTTACCTCTTGAGGATGACCATGGTGCCCGGGGCCACGCTGGGCCGCCTTCTGAGCGTGGTGATGCCCACGGCCCCGCAGCCGCAGCTGCTGGCCCTGCTGGACTTGGTCAGCGAGAAGCCCTCAGAGCACACGGCGGAGAACCCGGGCAGCGGGGAGCAGCCCGACCCGGGCAGGAGGAGGTGAGAGCTCTGAGTGGCCACAGAACCTGTCCCGGAACACAACCACAGAGGGAAGGACCAGGCCCGTGTTCCTCTCTAGCTGGCTCCTCAGCCACGGCAGGCCTCAGGGTTTTCTGATGCTGCCGCCAATTTATTTTTCAAGTAGAATCAAGAAAATGTACCCAGGGCTGTGAAGGTGCAATACATACCCATTAACTCACTTCTGGTTTGCCCAGAGAATACTGTGTGGCGGAAAAGCAGCACTTTTTTTTTTTTTTTTTTTTTTTTAACGGAGAATGAAAATG
>NW_022900947.1:4105732-4115658 GCF_012274545.1 Fukomys damarensis
TGTGTGTGTGTGTGTGTGTGTGTGTGTGTGTGTGTGTGTTGCTGTGTATGACAGCACGGCAGTCTGTTTGTGTGCATGAATGTATGTACAGGTGCCCCTTGATTTATGATGGGCTCCATCCCCTCTGGGGGAGTTCTCGACCTGAACCATTATGAGGCCCAAGAAGGTGCTCAATCCCAGTGCTTTGAGCGAGTGACAGAACACAGGGCCGGAATGCTCAGGGCCCCTGGTGCCTGTCAGCGGTCTCCTTGGAGAACGGAGTCCTATGGGGCTCCTATGCTGTTCCTTTCTGAACAATAAGACCTTCCTTTCCTGCCATCAGGAAGCATCAGAGCTGGTGGCAAGCCTTGGACAGCACACTGCGGGCAGATCTGAGGAGCAGAGGCCTGGAGAAGATGCTCTGGGCGCACCAGAGAAAGGAGAGGTAATAGGACTGCTCGGGTGCCTGAAGGGTCATTCAAGCTGCCAGGAGCCGGGACAGGGACGGGAGGTGACAGGGACGAGGAAGGCCCTTCCCTGAAACCCGCAAATCCTAATCCCTGGGCCTAGTTCAGAAGCCCAAGGAAAATAAGCTCATATCCATGGGAGAATGTTCTCCTCACATTTGTTAGCATTTAATTAAGGTATTTATTTTAGCTGTTAGCTATTTTAACAGGATATAATTAGAAAAAGAATTATTCTGATTTTATTCAGATTTTATTATGGCCAAAGCCCTTCTTCATGTTGCGTTGAACCTTCTAGAAAGTGGGGTGAGGAAACTGCAGCTCTGGGGGTCCTTGAAGCAGCCAAGACTGTGGCTAGTAGAGGGTGGCTGTGGTGCTTGGGACCCTCTGGCTGCTCCCTTTGTTTCTAGAAACTCCCAGGCTTGCGCTCTTTCTACTGTGACTTTTGCATGCGTGGGCATCAGGGGAGGTGAGGGACAGAGAGGCTTTGGGTTGCTTTGAACTGTTCACCAAGTGTGTCCGGCGGTTCCAGCTAGAGAAGAGTCAGAAGAAATGCAACTTCATAGCCTCTGTGGCTTTAGCAGCCTCCGCCCTGTGCTCAGGAAACAGTGGCTGTCCGGGAAGGTTCTACCCAAACTCTGGCCCTCCCATAATTTCCCAGAGCCCAGGGAGAGGTGTTGACCCTACACGGTGGCTCTTTCGTGATACAGAGCTTGGAGCCATCGGCAAGGGGCTTGTATCAGAACTGGGTCGCAAAGAAATCAGATCATCACAGTGGTCAGGAGAAGCAAATTCAAGCTCAGATCAAGAAATGAAGTCCACACCCCGTGAACTGTAAAGTGTTCCACGGGGCACATTCCTGGTGACACTGATAGCCATGGAGTGTGCCCACTAAGAGGCCATGGCTGTCCTGGTTCGGTGTGGCAGTCTTCACTCCACCCGAGGCACCGTGGACCCATGGTGGGTGGGAAGACAGAACTGTGCAAGCTTAAGGGCAGGACTTGCCCGTGGTGGCACAGAGCTGAGTCTGCCATGTCCCTTCCTTCACCTGCCAGGGGTGTCTGTTGGGTGGGCCCCTGGTGACACGGCCTTGACCTGCTCTGCTGGGGCAGAGACAGAGGGCCCCGGTGCTTGCAGGTGGCGTCTGGCTCTGAGGGGCACTCATGGCATTTCCAAGAGCAGCCAGGGATGTGGAGCAGACTGGGGACGGGATCACAGTCATCCTCCTGCCGTAAACACACTTTGACTGACTTCCAGCCTTTGCTTTCTCCCCCAGCTCCATCCACCTGTTTTGGGCTGTATCCATCAATGTGTACACTGGCAAATCCTCCCAGCATGGCTGACCTCAGGCTAGCCACGGATGGCAGTGGCTCCTGAGACCATGAGGGGTTGACTCAGCACAACACTGTCACAGGCTTCAGCTGGTGTCAGGGCTGTGCTGCTGACCGAAGGGGAAGCAAGTCTTTAAAGTGACACTAGTTGGGGATGTCAGGACGCAAAGGGGATCTCCCGGAGAGCTCTGTCAGACACGAGGAGGGTCCAGATAGTCCCAAATGCTGAATTTGTTCTTTCATTCTCTCTGTAGCATATTGAAGAAGACTTGTCTCCCCATCAGAGACAGGCTGATGTTCTCTGGAAGAGGAAGTTGGCCCCATCTGTCCCCAGAGCCCATTGGTGAACTGGCCTCTGTCACCATCGTAGGGAGTGATACCATTGATGTATTAAACACAGGTGAAAAGCTCTTTATATTCAGAAACCCAAAGGAACCAGAGATCTCACTGCTCATTCCTCCCAGGAAGAAAAAGAACTTCTTGAATGCTAAGAAAGCCAGCAGGGCTCTGGGGTTGGACTAGCCCAAGGGAAAGCTCTGGGGGCATCTGAAGACGGACTTATTCCTTCCTATGCACCTGTGTTTTGCTTGTTCATAAGCGACAACTTGCAGTAGACTGTCCTGGGACAGCCCGTTGCCATAGTATAGTGGGTGGGGTCTTGGGCTGGGGTTGCTCTTTCTAAGCGGGGTGCCACGTGTAACCCAGGACCTTCACACCTGCTGTTTGCTCTGGTTTTGTGAACTTCCATTTGGCTACTACCTGTATCCCGGGGACATGGACACTCCTCCCTCTTTGGTGGTCATGGGCCACCAAAGATCTGGAGGAGACACCTGCCCCTGTCACACCCAGCGCCACACTGTGTGACAAGAAGTCTACGTGTGTGAGGCAAGACTCTGTACATTGAGTTTGTTATGCCCTGTGGTTTTTATAAAAGGGACCTCAGGAAATAAACGTATTTCATGTACAGCTCTTCATAAGTGGACTCATTTTTACTTTCTGTAGCAAAAGCAGGATTCCTGTTTTAGGGCTCCAGGCAGGCCCTCGTCCTTTTCCTGGTTCTGATCGAGGACACGTAGAGGGCTCACTCACTGTCCAACAAATAAATCACAGCGAGTCCCTGTTGTTCACACTGCCCTTCTGTGCCCTGACCCTCTGCTGTCTCAGTGTGGTGGAGGCAGTGACATCTGCCAGGAGCTGGGTGACATCACTCACTTGTGAGCTTTTCTGAGAGCCTGGGAACACACCTGCAGTGGTCTTTTCCTGAGGGCAGGAAACAATTAGGAGGAAAGGGGTCTCTGGAGAAGCCCCTGTTGCAGTAGAGTTGCTGCTAGGCTCTCCCGGCTGCATTAACACACTCCTAGTTGTCACTGACACCCCAGTGGGGGTGTCACCATTCCCGTCTTACAGCCTAGGAGTGAGGTTTACAGAAGATAAGAGACGTGCCTGCAATCCCACCACCCATGAGGGAGGAATCCCAGATTGGAACCTGGGTCCCCTCCCTGCAAAGCCCTCATCCTGGGACTTTCTCTGTAAATCCCTGGAGACCTGCAGGCCCAGTCTAGGTGTGGGATGTTGGGCTAGGGTTGCACTCTCTGGGTGTCATGGTCATGAGCTGCCAGCTGGTCCCATTGCAAGATTAGCAGGTATGCATGCACGAGTGAGCAGTTTGAATTCAGGACAGGACTAGATGGGGCTGGTTTTCCACTCAGAAGGTCTGGGGGAGAGCTAGGACAGAGGCAGAACACTGGCTGTCACACGGGAGCTAATGGAGTAGAAATGACCAATCCTGCTCCACTACTCAGGGGCGGTGTTTTCCCAGACAAGTCACCCGATCTTTCTGAGTTTCATTTGCTTCTTTAACATGAACTCCCTTGCAAGCATGGATGCAACAGGCCCGTGAAGCTCTTGGTGGTATGGGCCTGCCGTACTGGTGTCCTCCTCTACCCTGTGATGGTGACAGTCTGCCTTTCAGGGCCCGCCGTACTGGTGTCCTCCTCTACCCTGTGATGGTGACAGTCTGCCTTTCTGACAATTTCCTGCTTCTGGCAGGACTCTGCTACAATCATGCATAGTTGCAAGTAGACTGCACCTGAGGATTCCAAAAATTAGTGCAGAATTCTCTGCTAAAGGCTGATCAAAGAGGCTGTTAGCAACAACAGGAGGTGCGCGCCTCAGAACCTCATAATGGCTCCCTAGGTTGTTAGGCAGACAAAGATTCCCCTTCTATAGACTCACTGCACAAAGAGACACCAAGACGTGCTGTGGAAAGCCCGTGTTTGTGCAGTCAGCTTTGTGTTCAAATCCAGCCCTCCTGCTTTAGAGCAAGACAGTTTACCCCTCTGACCCTTGGCCTCTTTGTCTGTAACACGTGGCTTTCCACACCCACTTTAGAGATGTAAGGAGTGATGGTACTAGATATTTTGTCTACAGTGTTTGACAGAATGCTGATGCACAGTCAAGGTGTCTTGGTTGTTTTATTGTATCTGTAAGTATTCACAAAGTTAAGTGAGGCTGGTACCTTCATTCCCATTTCTGCTCTGGATGAAGATGGTTTATTCACGCCCAAATTTAATCTCCAAGTCATATGCTAATGCTATTAAGAAGGTGGAGACTTTACCCTCCTGTGGTGTTTACAGGCGAGGCCTTTGCCAGGTGATTAGGATTAGATAAGGTCCTTAGGGCGGAGTCCCCTCATTCAGTCCTGGCAGCTTGTTCGGAAGAGGAGGAAAGGGCGGGTATGAGAGACACCTCCCTGACTGCCGCGGGAGGCTCAGTGCTGCGGCGGTGGGACTCACACAGCCTGGAACTTCAGAACTGTGAACCGGATAACTCCCTTTTCTTTGTAAATGAGGCTGCCTGGGAATTTCATCACAGCAGTGAAAAGCACCCTAGAGCACGTGGAAGCCTGTTGTGGGAGGGAAACTTCGGCAGCTCGGGCAGAGAAGACTTGGACTTGAGTTTTGGCTCTGTTACTTACAAGCTGGGTGACTGGCAAGGTTGCTAAGCTCCCCTGAGGTTTGGCTTTCAGGGCCCTCTGACTTCTGAGGGTACCAGCTAGCTGCATCGGGACACGAACATGTGTAATCGTCCCGTGCCAGAGACAAAGCCAGCTGATGAAAATTCTGTTGTGGGAGTTTGAGAGTGAGATCAAACCTGGCCGAGGATGTGAGGGGCACAGTTTCATGCGCTGACTCCCACATCTTTTTCTACAGACTGCACTTCATGTCCGCTAATCTTACTGTTGTTTCCGAGAGTTTTAAAAGGAGTGCTGTGATCCGATTTGTGCTTTAGGGAGACATTGCTGAAGACCGTGCTCAAGATGAACAGGACGTAGAAGTCATTACTGGAGCTTTTCACTGGTTTCTGTCCTCCCTTGGCAGCTGCAGGGGAGAGAGCGAGGAGCTCAACTCTGCTGCTGCCTTGTGTGAGTCAGTGCTACTGAGGCCTCTAGAATTTGCTAATAGCAACAGCAACCACCACGACAGCCAAAGCACCACAAAGCCGGCACGACGCATTTTGCCTGGTCTGTGTCAGGCCTTGTCCTTTGAAGCTTTATCCTGAAATTTTGTAATCCTCAAAGAGCCTGGGCATGGAGATGTTACCCATCTGACAGGTGGCTGGCAATGGAATAACTCGCCCACTGTTACGTGTGCGTGGTCATCGCTATTCTCACCCACCCGGCAGCATTTCCTCCTCCTCCTCCCCCCTCCCCCCCTCCTTCCCACTCTCTTATCCTCATGCCTACAGTAATATTCTGGAGGAAGGGGATTCCTTTCTCAGCCCCAGGACACGAACCTCACTGGTCCTCAGAGTTTCCTAACAGGTGTGAGAGTGAGAATAGCCACCTTTGCTTTTTTAACTGGAGGTTTAGACTGTTTGTTTTTAATGCATTTATGGATGGGCTGCCATTTCAAGCTACCATAATGCTATTTAGTTTTCTATTCTTCCAGCCATCGTTTGTCCTCTTTTCCATCTTTCCTTTGTATTAATTCAGTGTCTTTAATGACTCTGTTTTATAACCACTGTTGGCATATTATCTCTCCACCTTTTTTCTCTTTAGAGGCTGATTTAGTATTTGCGTCATACATCTTTGGCTTAAAATCTGCCCCTTTGCGTACATGGTGAGACAGTTTCTCCCCATTTCCTTCTTTCATCCTTGCTACAGTTTGGATCTTAAGGATCCCCCAAAGGTCCATTTGGTAAAGGTTTGTTTCCCCCTGCTTGATACTATTGGGGTGTTGGGGTTTTTAAGAGGCGGGGGTTAGTAGGAGGTCTTTGGGTTATTGGGGGTGTGTCCCTGAAGGGGGTTGTGGGAGCCCAGCCCCTTCCTCACTCTTTTGTGATTCCTGGCCATGAAGTCAGCAGCTTTGCTCTGCTGCCTCCTCCCACCGTGATGTGCTCCTCCCCATGGGCCACCTGCTCAAGAACTAAAACCTCCAAAACCGTGAGCTGAATCAAACCTGGTCTATTTGCAAGTGAATTGTTTCAGGTATTTTGTCACAGTAACAGAACGCGACTAATGCAGACCTTTCTGCCACTGTTACCTGCATTTCACTTTTACTTGTTAGGACCCCCACATATGCCAATGCTATGATATTATTAGTATGTGATTAGCTTTTGAACAGGTTGAAATGAGATAAAATGTCTTTCATAGCTATGAAAATGTTTACAGTATCTGATATTCTGAAATACAGATCCATCTATCCAACTGTGCTAAACTAAGAAATACATTTGGTCATTGTCTGCAGTTTTTAGTGCTGAGCTGCACTTGGGCTCCCAAGAATCCTGTGTCAGGTGAGTCTTGTTACTCACAGGAGTGCCACTTTATCACACCTGAGTTTGTGCTATGGGCTGCTGGCTCAGTATTGGGCCCCCGGGGAAGCCTCAGGATGGGGCTGGTCACAGAGGGACCCAGTTGTTAGAAAGTTAGAGCTTTCCCCACCCACATACCCTCCTCTAGCTCCTGCAAAGGGGGTGGGATGGAGATCGAGTTGCATAGAAAGTTTTTATTTCTTTTTGCAGCACTGGGGATTGAACCCAGCGCCTTAGCACGGAGCTGTATCCCCAGCCCCTTTTTTATTTTTTATTTTGAGACAAGCTCTCCCTAAACCACTCAGTTGTCCATGCTGGGTTCAAACTTGTCATTCTTCTGCCCGGGCCTGTCACAGTGCTGGGATCATGAGTGTGCACCTCCATACCTGGCTCCTAAAACTCTTTTAGCACAACGCAAGTCACTTACTAACTCTGAGGAAAACAAAATGTTTCACCAAGGTGGAGATTTAATTCAAATGCACTTCAACTTCAAACAAAACGTTATTATTATGTTGATGGAAATGTCACATGTTGAATACTTAAAATTAACACTTAAAATGATGCTTTAATTACTGCAGATAATCAGACATAAAAGGTGTGTGTGTGGGGTGGGTGTTGTGCTCCTTTGGGAGCTATTCTTCTTCACAAAGTTACTTCTCCCTTTGCCTGGTATTCCAAATTCTGAAGGAAAGCCACACAAAAATGATTAAGGTATCAGCTGTTGGGCTGGAGATGTAGCTCAGTAGTAAATTAATTGCCTAGCATGTGGAAAGCCTTGGTTTCGATCTCCAGCACTAAATTAAAAAAGGAAAGATATTAACTCCTTAATAATCTTTTTTTAGATTTACAAAACCCATAATATCTGTGGACCTTCAGATGACATCAGAATATGTACTTCCCCTCCTCATTCTTTGGTTCTGTGTAGTAACTGACATAAAGAATGTATACTGCTGCGATGTTTAACTTGCAGAAGTAATGTGTGCTGAAGGATCTTCAGGAACTAAAGAGGAGGTTGAGATTGGTTACAGCATTCTGGAGGTGGGAAGAGAGAGGGAGAGGGAGAGGGAGAGGGAGAGGGAGAGGGAGAGAGACAGACCCTGGTTGGTAAAGCCCTGCCCAGCTCATCGCCTCCCTGCCCAGCTCATCGCCTCCCTGCCCAGCTCATCGCCTCCCTGCCCAGCTCATCACCTCCCTGCCCAGCACATCGCCTCCCTGCCCAGCTCATAGCCTCCCTGCCCAGCACATCGCCTCCCTGCCCAGCTCATCGCCTCCCTGCCCAGCTCATAGCCTCCCTGCCCAGCACATCGCCTCCCTGCCCAGCTCATAGCCTCCCTGCCCATTTCCTTCCGTACTTCCTTTCCCTCCCTAAAAAGTCTATTTGTCTACCTATGTTCCCCAAGATGGCCTTTTGTTGGGAATGATAGCTCCCTCATCTTTTCACAGTGCTGCCCCTTGAATAAACCTGATTTCCTTTCCGCCAATTCCTATCTCCCAGGTATTGGCTTTTGAGTAATGAGAAAATGGATTTGGGCCCAGTGATGCATGTGTATAAGAGGACAAAACAGTTATCTCTCATAGTAGAAGGTTAGCACATATATGGACAAGATGTGGATGATAAAACATTGAGAAGTTGCAGTCTGTTCCTTAGAACTGTAAACGCGAGTGCCATTAAAGTAACTAAACGTAAGTGCAATCATCCCTTAGTATATGTGGGAGATTGGCTCTAGGACCAGCACAGATACCAAAATTCATGGTGCTCCAGTCTCCTGTGTACGTTACAGTTTACACCAGTCCTGCACAATCCTCCCATGTACTTCAGTAGTCTCTTGATTACTTATTATACTTAATGGAATCTAAGTGCTATTAACATTGTTGCTATAGTTTATTGTTTAGGCGATAATGACAAAGCAAAAGCATCTGTATACGTTCGCCACAGGCAACAAGTTGGAGGAATATTTCACATCTGCACTTGGTTGAATCCTGTGGATCCAGGAATTGAGGATACCTAGGGCTGACTGTAGGTGCTTTTTGGGAGAAATAAGAGTGGGTAAGAGCCAGAAGGGTCTGCTGTCCTGTGCCATGAAATCCAGTTAACTATATGCCTTTCCACTCGACACATTGCTTTTGTTAAAAACCCGAAGGGCCTTGGTATTTGGAATCAGAGTCCTGGGCTCCTTCTTGGTTCCATCACTTCCTCAGTGACCCGGGACGTGTGATTGGACTCCTCACACGTTCAGTGTCCTCAGCTGTCATTGGACACTAGTGTCACTGACCGTGCCAGCTGGTGTGAAGACCAGACAGACTGCGGTGTCCAGTGCTGAGGACATCTGAAAACCTCAAGTACTTTATATAGTGACACAGAGGAGCTGTGAGGCCAAATAGGAGAAACACACACGGAGTTTGTCTGGAGTCAGACATGGACCTTGGGATCTGTGCAGCCCCGCCATGACCAGGTGGACCCTGAGCCGGCTCCTCCTTCTCTTCCCTCCCTGGACTCACAGCAGGATGAGGCTGTGGACTAGCACCTTTCTATGACCACCATGAGCAGGGAGATAGAAAGCAAACTCCGAGGCTCAGGATCCCACTCCTGATGGCTGGCTGGATGCGTCAGGGATGGAATTGTACTGATATGATAAAAATAAACAGCACATTGTATAGAAGTTATACATTTGTTTCACTGTCGTTGCCCAGACTAAATTACATTCATGAATATTTAATGACATGAGAAGGCTTTAGTAAAAAAGAATCAATGGGGTGAGAGGGTCTAGCCTTCCTTCGGTGTCTGTTCAGGGAAGGAAGGCAGGAAGGAGGGCTGAGCCTTGTTTTTTAAGTGTAAATGTAAAGAAAGAGAAACCTGGAGGAAAGTGGCAGAGTGCTGGCCTTGCTTGGTCACTGGAAGTTGATTACAGGTGATTTTACTTTTCCTTTATTCTTTTCAGTAGTTTCCAGATTTGTTAAAAGGAATATCTATTGCTTTGTCATCAGATAAGAGCACAAAAAATGGTGTTTCAAATCAGAGGTTTTCAGTAGAGAAGATGGCTTTTGTATTTACCCTGTAATCACATTCTTAGTGTAGGAGTGTCTGAAACACTTTTCACACAGCAGTGACGAGCCGTGAAGCCACTCTTCTCCCGTCAGCCTGGCCTCTGTGTTCCGGTGAAGGGGTCTCCAGCCCCCAGACTGTGGACCAGTCCCTGGCCTGTTACAGCTGCTCCCCATAGCTCTACCACCACCTCAGCTCTGTCTCCAGTCAGGTCAGTGGAGCATTTGATTTTCATAGGAGCTTGAACCCCACTGTGGATTTGCATGCAAGGTTTTTTTTTTTTTTTTTTTTTTTTTT
>NW_022900947.1:4115870-4147749 GCF_012274545.1 Fukomys damarensis
TGATGCTGACGGAACTCACTATGTAGCCAGGCTGGTCTCGAACTCATAGTGATCCTCCTGCCTCAGCCTCCTGAGTACTGGGATTACAGGCTTGTGCCACCATGCCTGGCTAGGTTGCTCTCTCTTTTAATCAACCTGAACCCCCACAGCCACCCACAGGAAAAATTGTCTTTGTAAAACTGCCAGAAAATTTGGGGACCACTGATTCCGGAGATTTGAGTGATCTTCAGACACTCCCCATATTGAGTTTCCCTGCATGGAACAGAAAAATGCAGATGAGTTCAATAGATTAGTGTTTACTTTTTTTCTCATAGGCATGCACCCAGCCAGGCACATAACTGTTCAGTCCACACCTGTTGAATGAATGTCTGACTTACTGTTTAGGACGGGACTCTGAGTGGCTGGCCTGCTGAGAGCCGGCACCCTGGCTGGGACTGTGGGCTTAAATGGCACACACATGCATAGTGTGCCAGAGACCTGCCCAGCAGCTCTGCACAGAGGCAGAGGGAAAGGATGGAAGCCACTCCTGCAATCTCAGCTCTGCATCTAGAATGGTGCCCGGCACCCAGCAGCTCACAGTACAGCGGGCAATCGGCAGTTTAGAGTGAGTTAGTGTGCAGGAAAGAAAGGGTGGAGGCTCTGCTTTTCTTTTTGTGTATCCCAATTCTTCCCTTAAACATCTGTATTCTGTCCAAGCAATTTTCTTACTATAGTTACACTAAAACTCCGTGGTCTGGGAAGGCGAGAGGCAGCTGGAAGAGCTCAAATTAAATCTTACAACTCATTAGCATGGACCCGTGTGCTGCCGAGGGGCGCCCCAGACATGGATGGCGGGTGGCTGAGGGGAGAGACGCCCCAGGACCTTGCCTGCAGGGTGGATGGTCCAATTTTCAGAGTTTTGGCCACCTGAGAGGTGAGAGCTTGTGTATGAAGGCAGCTTAACAATCCCACTGAGGCACCTGCTCTGGCAGGAGCCGCACGTGTTCGAGACGGGTCACTCCTTGCTCTGAAATCTGGATGCAGGGAGCCACAGCCTCCACAGGAAGACAGGAGCATCCTGTCGTCCACAGAGGTGTCCTGGTGGTTCTGAGCAATCCGTCTTCAACAGGCCCCAGCCCATTCCCAGACCGACCTGACCTACTCTGTCACTGAAAGTCAGCTTGCATTTGTTTTAATTTTTTCATTTCATCTACTTATTAGTCGTACCTTTTCACAGCACGCAGTGAATGCAGTCATCACGGGGAGCTGGTGCGCAGACACAGCCCAGCTCAGTCCCTTTCAGTTTCCCTCCCTCTCCTCCATTCCCCGATCCTCTTCTCCTATCCACGAAGCCTCTCGGTTTCCGCTTAAATTTTGCTCTTTAAATGACTGAGTCGTTCGCATAAAAGAAACCATGCAATATTTAAGCTTGTGTGTCTGCTTCATTTCACTTAGCCTTCTGGTCTCCAGGTGCATCCACTAGCCAACAAATGATTCCAATTTATCCTTCTTTATGGCACAGTCATACTCCACTGAGTCAATATACCACGTTTTATTTATCCATTATGCTGAAGGACAAAGAGGCTGCATTCAGGATTTAGTTAAAGTTATTGTCAGTTGAGCTGGGTGTGGTGGCACACGCCTGTAATCCCAGCACTCGGGAGGCGGAGGCAGGAGGATTGCTGTGAGTTCAAGACCAGCCTGGGCTACATGGTGAGTTCCAGGTCAGTCTCAACTACATAGAGAGACCCTGTCTCAAAACAAACAAACAAACAAAAAGTTATTGTCAGTTGTACTGCTATAAACACAGGTGTGCACATATCACTGTAATATGATGTCTTAAAAACATTATGTTATCTTATGTATTTTGCTTTATTTTTCACAGCAGTAAGAAAACTACTTTTTAAAAAATACTTTCTTTTATGTTTTTGGTTTTTTGAGACAGGGTCTCACTATGTAGTTGAGACTGATCTGGAACTCATTATGTAGCCGTGGCTGGTCTCGAACTCACAGCGATCCTCCTGCCTCAGCCTCCCGAGTGCACCACCATACCTGGCTATTACTTTATTAACATGTAATTTATTACATTGGAATATGTTTTAAGTACAAATAAAATTTTCCTTTAAAAAAATAAAAATGAAATATACTATATAAACACACCCAAAGAGCCTGTAGATTTCTCATGAATACCCACTATTACATAAGAGATTTTCTTTCAATTCCTACTTTATTAATAGTTTTCATTAGAAACTTACATTGTTTCATCAAATGCTTCCCCTCTAATCTACTGAGAGAGTAATATGGTTTTTCTTTTTCATCTTTCTGAAAAGTGAATTATTTTATTTTTCATGTTTTCCAGTCTTGGGGATTGAACCTAGGACCTTAGCACTGAGCTACATTCCATTCCTTTATATTTTGAGTCAGGGTCTTTCTAAGTCACTAAGTTGCCCAGTTTGGTCTCAGGTTTGTGATCCTCCTGTTTCAGCCTCCTACAGTGCTAGGATTACAGGCATGCACTACTGTCCCCAGCTCAAATAACAGAATTTGAAATACTAAATCAACTTTGCATTCTTGGGATAAACTCAATTTGGTCATGATACACTGTCCTTTTAAAATATATTATTTGTATTTATCTGATAAAGTTCTATTAAGAACTTTTTTCCCTGGATCTAAGTGAACAAGGAATATTGCCCTGTAGTTTTCTTTGTCTGGATTTGGAACCAGGTATTTTGCTTTATATCCCCCAAAAGCTCCATGTGCTCACAGATGGGGCTTTGGGTTAAATGATGGGGATGACAGAGCTGACTTCCTGTGGAGGTGGGGTCTGGTCTGAAGAGGTGTGACCTGGGAAGTTATATCCCTTCCCCAGCTCCTCTCCTCTCTTCCTGTTTCCTACCCACCATGATGTGAGCAGATTTCCTCCGCTATACCCTTCCACCATGCTTTCCTGCCTCAGAACTGGCCAACTACAACTACAGACTAAAACCATGAGCCAAAATAAGCTCCTCCTCCTTTCAGTTGTGGGTGTTGAGGATTGTGTCCTAGTGGTGAGAGAGAGAATAAGACACGAGGGTCCTGCTGGCCTCAGAAGATGTGTTGAAAAGCATATTCTCAATTCACTTTTCTGGAAGAGTATGAGAAGAATTAAAATTATGTACTTCCTTAAATGATTGAGTTCACTAGAGAATTTTGGTGCCCAAAGTTTTCTTTATTGGGAGAAAAATTCAGTTTATTTGATATCTAGAACTCATCTGTTTCTTCTTGAAAATATTAATAGTTTATGTTCTTCAAGGAATTTTCCTGTTTTGTGAAAGTATTGCATTTATTGGCATAAGATTGTTTGTAATATTTCTTTACCACCTTTACATCTATCTATGGTGATGCCACTATTCTGATTCTATATTAGTTATCTTAGTTCCTTTACTCTTTTCCTCATTCTTTAATTAAATTTTAAAATTTTTCTGCTCTTACTTTTGCTGTTTTCTTTATTGAGCAATTTAGTTTTACTTTGCTCTTCTTTTCCTAGTTTCCTAGTGGGGAATCTGAAATCATAGATTTGAGATTTTTTCTCTTTTTCAAATAAAGCCATTCATGCCACAAATTTTACCTTGAATTAAACTTGTGAATATGTTAAGAACATTCAAATTGTGTGTGTGTGTGTGTGTGTGTGTGTATGTGTGTGTGTGTGTGTGCTGCTAGAGATTGAACTCAGGCCTCAGACGTGTGCTCTGTTACTGAGCCATAACCTCACTCAAGCAGCAGAATTTGATAATGTCAGCTCTGGGCAGTGTTTAACTGATTTTTTATCCTGCTAATTTGGCATCTCAGCCTGGTTTTCCTTGGTTGGATGCTCATCGCTTTGGCTTGTTGAGTGCTGGATATTTCTGACTTCCTGAACAATAGGAATGTTTTTGAGTTCTGTTCTAGGAGGTAGTTAAAAACTTGAAAATGCTTTGATTCCTTTTGATTGATTTTTCAAAGATTTATCAAGGCAGGGTTAAAACAGCATTTAGTCTATGGCTAATTATTACCCACCATGAAGACAAGATCTTTCTGAGTTCTCTACTAAATGACAGAGGTGCCCAGCCCTGTGCGAGCTACACACATGGCTCTGCTGAGTTCTTTCTGGTTCTCCCTGATCTCTGATTTTTCTCCCCAGTAACTGCTGATAGTACTCTGCTGTGCAGCCGTGGTGCCTTCTGCAGTGCTCTGGAGCCTGGCTCTTGATACTGCTCCCTCTCCACTCACTGACTGCCCTCTCCCACCACCCTGTGCTGCACAGGCTCTGCATGGGCCCTTTCCCTATGTGGTACTTGGACAGCCTCCTAGGCAGGGCAGAAAGCAAAGCAGTTGTAGGTGCACTCCGCTTGTTCCCTGTCTTTCAGCACCCCTGTCCTTGGCTGCCTAATGTTCAATGTCTTGAGGGTTAGAGTTTTGTACCTTCTGTCTGTTTAAAGACTTTTCTAGGTCAGAGGGTGACTTTGACATCTTGTTGGAACTGCTAGGGTAGTTCTAATTTGCCTTTCTCAGAGCAAGGCTGTATAATTTTCACACTCTTGTTCTTCCTCTGTCAATTGTCTATTCATTTCTTAGCTCTTTTTTATTATCTAGAATTTTTATTCTTCCTATAATTTTGGAAATCTCTATGGAGATTTATATATTAGAGATAATAACTCCATAGTTATCGTGATTTAAATCTCAGATATTTCCCCAGTAGAATCTTTGTGATTTTAACGGTTATGTCTTTTTCACACAAATGTTTTAAAATTTTTTATGTAAAAATATTTTACCTTATTGTTTCTACATTATTAAATATATTTCTTTAAAAAAACATAAATAAGCACATTAGATGGGAACCAAGAAATGCAGAGTAATTACATAAGCACCATGGGAACAAGGTTCTGATAAAATAGGTAGTCTGTTAGCAGTCCTATATTTTTTAAGGAAGATTATCTCAGAAATACATTTGTGTTGAATATTCACATGGACCTGTGTTTGAAATTGGTTCCTAAAGTTTCATAAGGGGAACTCTGTGTACTGCACACCTTCACTCTTCTTCTTGTCCAAGTTCTGGTGGTCTATGGAAGAAATTCCAAGTAAGAGACCCACAGAGGGCAGCCTTGGGGATGGTATAGGGGTGCTGGCCTTGTCTTTGGAATGCCCTTTCCATGTCTGGAAAGTTTCCCTCCTTTGGAGTGTGCTGCAGACAATGTTTATGACTCTGTCACCCTCGACTAATACACTAGATCTCTGAACCGCCCTCCCCCTGTGATGCTGTTAGGAGGTAAAGCCTTTAGGAGGTAGGTTAGACAGCTTTCTGTTATGTGACAAAATACCTGAGATAATTGGAGTAAAAGCAGGAAAGGTTTATTCAGGCTCATAGACCTTCAGGCATCAGTCCATGGTTCATTGGCCCCACTGTGTTTGGGCCTTTGGAGAGTCACATATCATGGATGGAGAAGAAGGCTGCTCACCTCATGGCAGCTGGGGAGCAAAACCCAAAGAAACAGGAAGTGGGGGTTTCAATATCCCCTCTAAGGACATGCCCCAGTGACCCAACCTCCTCCATCTGGGCCTGTGGGCTGAATTCAGTCTTCATCACAGCCTTCAGGGCCAGTGTAGGTCCACACAATGGCAGGAGATGATGAGGTTATAGCAGGAAAGAGGTCAGCATTTGGAATATGCGTTTTTTTTATTTGTCTCAATCACCGGGATGACTTTTCTGTTGAGATACTCAGAGATTTATTGCTTTGGGTTTTCTTGTTTTAATTTTATTGAGTTTATTGGTACATTTTAGGGATACAGTAGAGTTACATTCATTGTTGGGATCATGTACCTCTACATGGCAAGTCTTGATTCTCATTTTTTCCCCTTACCTCTGCCCTCCCTTCACCCCCTCCTCCCCTCCCCATCTACAAACACTTTATTTTCATCTTTTCATTCTCTCACATTTTTTTCTTTTCCCTTTTTGTTCTTCCCCTACCCATCACACCTTCCCTACACCTTTAGCTCCTTCTTCCCATTTCTAAATGTCAGTAATCTTATTAGAATCTTATGCATTGTTGCAGAATATTCACACCAGGGAAACTATTTGGTATTTACACATGTGGGACTTATTTATTTCACTTAGGAGTATATCTTCAATATGTATCCATTTTCCTATGAATGAATCTATTCTCTCGCTCTTTATGGCTGAGTAATATTCCATTTTATAGAAAAACCACATCTTCTTTATCCAGTTTCCAACGGATGGGCAAATAGGTTGTTTCCAAGATTTAGCTATTACAAACTGTGCCGCTATAAACATGGGTGCACATACTTCTCTGTGATATGATTCTTTTAGTTCTCTTGGAAAGATACCCAACAGAGGGATGGCTGGGTCAAATGGAACCTCCAGTCCAAGCTCTTTGAGGTATCTCCATATTGATTTCCATAGTGGTTGCACTAGTCTGCACTCCCACCAACAATGGAGGAGGGTTCCTTTCTCCCCACAACCCCGCCAACATTTGTTATTGTGTGATTTCTTGATAGCAGCCATTCTTTGTGGGGTGAGGTGGAATCTCAGTGTTGTTTTCATCTGCATCTCTCGAATGACCAGTGATGTGGAACATTTTTTCATATATTTTCTTGCTGCTTTCACTTCTTTGTATGAGAAATGTCTGTTCATTTCGGATGCCCATTTTTGGATCGGGTCTTTATATTTGGGGGGACTGATTGTTTTGAGTTCTTTATATATCCTTGATAATAGTCCTTTGTCTGAGGTACAGCTGGTAAAAATTTTTTCCCACATTGTAGATTGTCTCTTAGTTCTGCTAATGGTTTCTTTTGAAGTACAGAAGCTTTTTAGTAAGATGAGATCCCAGTTGTTGATTCTTTCTGCTAGTTCCCGTGCTACTGAGGATTTGTTCATAAAGTCTTTTCCTATACCAATGTCTTCCAGAGTTCTGCCTAACTTACTTTCCAGCAAGTTTAATGTTTCTGTTTTAATATTTAGATCTTTAATCCATTTGGATTTTAATTTAGTGCATGGCGAAAGATAAGGGTCTAATTTTAATCTGTGACAGGTTGATATCCAGTTTTTCCAACACCATTTATTAAAGAGGCTATCTTTCCTCCACTGAGGATGGTGAGCTCCTTTGTCGAAGATGAGGTAGCTGAGTACATCTGCATTTGTTTTTGTGTCTTCCAGTCTGTTCCATTGATCCTCAGGCCTATTTCTTTGCCAGTACCATGCTGATTTTATCACAGTGGCTTTGTAGTATAGTTTCAAATTGGGAATTGTTACACCTGGTGCCATGTGACTGTTGCCTATAATGGCTTTTGCTATTCTAGGTCTCTTGTGGTTCCAAATGAATTTTTGGATTCTTTTTTCTAGTTCTGTGAAATATAGTGTTGGAATTTCAATTGGCATTGCATTGAATGTATATAGCAGTTTCGGTAGTATGGCCATTTTCACTATGTTGATTCTTCCTACCCAGGAGCAGGGGATATCTTTCCATTTTTTTATATCCTCTTCGATTTCTTTTTTCAGAGTGCTGTAGTTTTCAGTGTAGAGATCTTTTGTTTCTTTTGTTAGATTGATTCCTAGATACTTCATTTTTTTGGATGCTATTGTAAAAGGAATTTTTTCCCTTATTTCTCTTTCTGTCTGTCTGTTATTTGTGTATAGAAAGGCTATTGATTTTTGGGTATTCACCTTGTATCCAGATACTTTACTGAATCTGTCAATTAAGTCTAGAAGTTTTTTGGTGGAGTTTTTTGGATCTTCAATGTAGAGTATCATATCATCAGCAAATAATGATAGTTTAACTTCTTCCTTTCCTATCTTTATTGCTTTAATTTCTTTCTCTTGTCTAATTGCTGTGGCTAATGTTTCCAGAACTATATTGAAGAGAAGTGGCGATAGTGGGCATCCTTGTCTTGTTCCTGATTTTAACATGAAGGTTTTCAGTTTTTGGCCATTCAATATGATGTTGGCTGATGGTTTTTCATAAATAGCCTTTATTAAATTGAGGTATAGACCATCTATTCCAATTTTTTGCAGGGTTTTTATCATGAATGGGTGTTGAATTTTATCAAATGCTTTTTCTGCATCTATTGAGAGGATCATATGGTTTTTGTCCTTGACTTTGTTAATATAATGTATTACATTCACTGACTTTCGTATGTTGAACCACCCTTGCATCTCTGGAATAAATCCGACTTGGTCATGATGGATGATCTTCTTAATAATCCTCTGTATTCTGTTTGCTAGTATCTTATTAAGGATTTTTGCATCTATATTCATTAAGGAGATTGGTCTGTAGTTCTCCTTTTTGGTTGTATCTTTCTCTGGTTTGGGAATCAGAGTGATACTTGCTTCCAGGAATGAATTTGGAAGTATAGCTTCTCTTTCAATTTCATTGAAAAGTTTGAAGAGTAATGGTAGTAGTTCTTCTCTAAATGTCTTGTAAAATTCAGCAGTGAATCCATCAGGGCCTGGGCTTTTCTTTGTTGGTAAGTTTTTAATTACATTTTCAATTTCACTGATTGTGATTGGGGTGTTTAAAATGTTTTTATCTTCTTCGTTCAACTTTGGTAATTCATAAGTATCTAGAAATCTGTCCATTTCTTCTGTGTTTTCCATTTTATTAGAGTACAGGTTCTCAAAGTAGGTGTTCATGATCCTCTGGATTTCTTTCGGATCTGTTGTGACTTCGCCTTTTTCATTCCTAATTGCATGGATCTGAGCCTTTTCTTTCCTTTTTTTGATAAGATTAGCTAAGGGTTTGTCAATTTTATTTATTCTTTCAAAAAACCAGCTCTTTGTTTCATTTATTTTTTGTATCGTTTTCTTAATTTCAATTGCATTGATTTCTGCTCGGATCTTTATAATTTCCTCTCTTGTTCGAGCTTTGGGTTTTTCTTGCTCTTGTTTTTCTAGGAGTCTAAGTTTCATCGTTAAGTTGTTTATTTGAGCCCGCTCTGTTTTCCTAGTGTGGGCATTCAATGTTATGAATTTTCCACGTAGAACTGCTTTCATTGTGTCCCAAAGATTCCTGTATGTTGTATTGGCATTCTCATTTATTTGTAAAAACTGTCTAATTTCTTCTTTAATTTCCTCTGTAATCCATTGATTGTTTAGGAGAGTGTTGTTCAGTTTCCATGTGCTTGTGAAGTTTCTATAGTTTCTTGTGCTATTGATGTCTAGTTTGATTGCACTATGATCTGATAATAAACAGGGGATGACTTCAATTTTTTTGCATTTATTTAGACCTGTTTTGTGAGCCAGTATGTGGTCTATTTTGGAGAATGATCCATGTGCAGCCGAAAAGAATGTATATTCTGGTTTTTGGGGGTGGAATACTCTATAAACATCTATTAAGTCCATGTGTTCCAAAGCTTGGTTCAGTTCTATTATTTCATTGTTGATTTTCTGCCTAGTAGATCTGTCAATTTGTGATAGTGGGGTATTTAAATCCCCCACTACAATTGTATTAGTGCTTATTTGGTTTTTCATGTTACTTAATATTTGTTTTATATAGTTGGGGGCATTTATATTTGGTGCATATATGTTTATGATTGTCAGCTCTTCCTCTTGAATTGTTCCCTTTACAAGGATGTAGTGTCCTTCTTTGTCTCTCTTAATGAGTTTTGGTTTGAAATTTACTTTATCTGAGAATAAGATTGCTACCCCTGCTTTTTTCTGGACTCCTGACGCATGGAGAATTGTTTTCCATCCTTTCACTTTCAGTCTATGGACTTCCTTTTGCACTAGGTGTGTTTCTTGTATACAACATATTGTTGGATTTTGCTTCTTAATCCATTCTGCCAATCTGTTTCTCTTGATTGGTGAATTGAGGCCATTAACATTGATGGTTACAACTGATATATTTTGACTTATTCTTGTCATGTTTTTGTCCATTTGTTGACTCTTTTTACTTTTTCTCCCATCTCCTTTTAGTTTCTTGCCTTGCCTATTTGATTTGGTCTGTTGGGCCTCATGTTATTGTGAATTTCGTTGTCCTTTTCTAGGATATTGTTTAGAATTCCTTGCAGTGCTGGTTTGGTGTTCATGAAATTTCTCAGGTGCTCTTTGTCGTGGAAGTATTTTATTTCCCCATCTATTTTGAAAGAGAGTTTTGCAGGATACAAAAGTCTAGGTTGGAGATTCTTTTCTTTTAGGACTTGGAATACCTCACTCCAGGCTCTCCTTGACCTAAGGGTTTGTGTTGAAAAGTCTGCTGTGATTCTAATGGGCTTCCCTTTGCATGTGATTTGTTTCTTTTCTCTTACTGCTTGTAGTATTTTGTTTTTCTGTTGGATTTCTGGAATCTTGATTATTATATGTCTAGGTGTAGATTTTTTTTGATCGTGGCTAGTTGGGGTTCTATATGCCTCACTTATCTGTATGTCTAATTCTTCCCTTCTGTTTGGGAAGTTTTCTGTCATTAATTCTGTGAAGAGCTTTTTTATATCATTTGTGTTTTCTCCTGTTTTTTCATGAATTCCTATCAGTCTTATGTTATTTTTCTTTGTATCGTCTAGGAGTTGTTGGATTGATTTCTCATGATCCCTTACTGTTTTTAATAGACCTCTTTTTTCACGGTCACTGACTGCTATCCTATCTTCTATATCTGAAATTCTATCTTCGCAATCTTTTATTCTGTTGCGTACACTTTCAATAGAGTTTTTAATCTCCTGGATATCTGTTTGAATCTGTTTTATGGATTCCATTTCTTTCCTCTGTTGGGCATTCATTGTTTCCATGTCTTTCTTATGCTGAGTCTTCATGGCTTCTATCACAGTCTTGAGCTCATCTATTTTTTTCTCAGTTTCTGCTCTAGAGTCTCGAATCATGACTTCTATTTTGCTCATCATCTCTCTGGCTAGCTGGGAAATTATTTCTGATTTGAATTTTTCTAGAGCCTGATTGATCAATTTTGTTACCTCCTGTGCTATGGGTCCAGGGAGTCCTGTTGGTTCACTATCAGACTTTTCATCCTCATTTGTCCTACTATTTGCCATTGGTGAACTGGAAATCTGTTTTTGTGTCTTGCTTAAGTGTTTTCTCATTTTTATTTTTATTGTTGGGTTGTCCTTCTTTAATTTCTGGGTATTACTTAAATCTTCCTAATATAGTTGCGTTTTAGCTTTTGAGTTTCTAATGACTCATAGACATCCTCATTTTCATAATATCAGAGAAAACAACTCTTTAAATCAATCACAACTCTTTATCCCAATTGATACATTCATCAGCCCAATAGGATCAGGCACAGCTTGCCAACTGACCACTTGTGGTAGTCATTAATGTATCACCTTTAACTCATGTGAATTAAATTAATTTCAAGAAGCAGCCCATAGTATGTTTGCAGTGAATATGCTTTTCAATATAGCATCTTTACCATTTAGGATGGGGGGTTTGACTTAGAACGAGAGGATTAGATAAGCGAAAGAATTAGAGCAGGTTTGAAGTGAATCCAGAGGTTGTAGAATTACCTTACTATCTTTACAAAGCTATTAACTTCAGGGGGGATAGAGAGAGTGCAGGAATAAGGACAGGAATATATCCCCTTAGCAGTAACAGGCGCTTGCCTTCCCTTGAAGGTACAGAGCCATGAGTGAGGTAAAATGACTGGAGAAAAGAACATAAAGAGAAACCCCTCCTAAAAACAAAAAATAATAAAAGAAGATGTCTGAGTTATTCAGGAGCTGGAATAAAAAGGGGAGATGAAGGACAATATGGTGGACCAAGAGACTGAGTTGGAGAGAGAGGACAGAAAAAAGAAAGAAATTTTAGGGTGGAATGAGGAAAAAAGAAAAAAGAGAGAGAGAAAAAAAAAGAATTTGAAGGTCCTCTTTCAGGCTGTCTCTGATCTCATATTATACCACACGCACAGCCATATGCGGAACCAAATCCCCTGGTCTCAGCTAGCCAATGGCTGTTCCCCACTACTGAGACTGAACACAATCTACAAGGCCTAACTTTAGTTTCCTTACCCTCAGGGTTGAACTCCACTCAGTTCTATTACAGGTTTCCCCTGCCCTTTCTTTAAAGATGTTCAAAGTTGGGAGCTCAGAAAACTACCCTTCATGAGAACCTATGCCTCTGCAGAGTTGGTCTAAGGACTGGCCCAATGAGGAGCTTTGAGAACGGGGGGGAGGGTCGTGGAGGTGTTTCAAGGGCGCCCACGTGGCTACCTTCCTTCCTGGGTCTGTTGTCGCACAGGCCGGGAGGTCGCGCCCAGGCTGGGAGGTTGCGTGCCCACCGTCGGGTGATCTCAGGCAGTCAGGCAGCTGAAGAGACCCCCTCCGGGGTCTTTGTGGCCTTCCTGGGTCTCGAGGTCAGCATTTGACCATGTAGGCTCATTGATCTCACCGCTGGGGTCCAGCACTGAGAGAAATAAGTGCCATCCAACCTGTGGGACTTATTGACAGCAGCTCCAGAGGACGAAGTCTGTAGAAGACATCAGTGATTCTGTTTCCCAGTTGCGCTGGCCACCCAGGACAGACAGGCAACTCAAGGCTCACAGATCAGACACACACCTAGGAGCTTTGGTTTGGATGAGATGACTGGATGAGGGGACGCACTGGGGCTCCCATTCTGGTGAGGACAGCAGGAGGGCAGCAGGGAGTGAATGGCTCCCGGCCAGTGTCCTCATCAGCAGCATGAGCCCAGACATCTGTGCTCAGGTGACACAGTGGTGGGTAGCCCTCAGGGAGGTGGCCCAGGGCATGTGGGCATTGTTCCTGCATATGGAGCCACTAGACCAGGTCCTCAGGCCCTCTGTGGCCCATGAGGTCCCTGATCTCTTTACACTGACAGTGAAAGAACTTCTGATGCATACCCATCACCAAGGCTTCATCCAGGAAACACATTTGATAAGATGTGTCATGAAGGAGAAAGATAAGAAAAATATGTCTTTCCTGAATAATGAAGATGAGACCAAATAAAGCCACTGTGCTATGCTCCCCAGCTGTTTCCTTTGCTCATTCTCGCAGGAGTCTGATGTGTTTTGTATTAAGTGAGCATTCACTGTGGGCAGTGACAGAGGAAACCATGACACAGAATTCCTGGACCTGGGGGACACTCAGAAAAACAAAGCCCCCAGTGCTCAGGGCAACCACATCTGAAAATCACCCTGCATGGGCAGCACAGAGGCGAGGTATTTGAAGTGACTGAACAAGAAGCTCAAACGTGTTACTTTGACAAATTAGCAGGAGGTATTTTCCCCACTCCCACCCAAGGAGATCACAGGAACTATGTTAGCACCAAATGACAGAAGGAAATAGGAAAATTCCAGTGCCCTGGAAGGAAAATCTTCCTAAGTGATATTAACCCCCTCATAGCCACTGCTGAGTTAGGGGCTGGGATACTACTTTAAACCTTGATGGTCTTGAAAATCTTCCCATCTCTTACCTGGATCTGCTGTCACTCCGTTTTTGAAGAAACCCACCCACCCAGCCAGCCATCCACCCATCCATCCATCCACCCACCCATCCGCCCATCCAATGGGTAAGGCAGGCAGTCAATTGGGTTTTCTGCTGTGTGCCAGGCTGCATTCCAGAATTGTGCACACAGCAATGAACACAACGTGGGAAGGCCCACACTTCCTGAGTGAAGTGAGTTCCTACACTTAGTTCTTCTCCCATGGCCTCTGCACTTCTGCAGACAAACGTGTTTCACATTGACACTGAGGTTCAGATCACAAGGCCCACAAGTCATTTTCCACACTCTTCTTTAACCTTACCTCCCCAAGCTAGAGGGATTCTATGACACCGGCTCTGCCTAGGTCTTTAGCTGGCTGGACTGCCCTGAAGCTTCTGGGCTTGCCACCCTCTTTACAGAAAATCTCTTACAGACACCTGCACACATGGTCTATACCAGAGGTTCTAATCTTCTGGATCAGACCAAAGAGCACAGAAGTTAAGCTCTGTGTGCCTCAACCAACCTCAGGTTCATCTACTCACCACTGCAAAGCAATGGGGTCACCGGGCAGCCCTTAGCCACAGCCCACCTGGCTCCCTGCTCACTCTCTCTCTCTGGCTCCAAGGCCTTGGGCAAATGACTGAGCCCCTCTGAGTTTGGCTTCCACTGCAGGGCAGGGAGGTTAACAGTATCCCGCCCTGCCTGCTCCACGGGTTACTGTGAGACTCAAACTCACCAGTGCCCACTAGTGCCAAAGGGCCTCTCACATTACTGTATTTACTGCACTGTGGTTATCATAGTTCACTCTGTCAAGACAGCGTGGAAGCCCTTCAGCCCTGTAGTTCAAGTCGGTGGCAGGCCTGGCCTATGTCAAGGTCTTAGTCCCCATGCGATGGAATTAATGCAATGTCTGTTTGTAAACCAGGGAAACCAGTTCATGGAGGGAGTGGGGAGGAAGGAGAGGAGAAGAGCATGCTAAAAAAAATGAAGATGTTTTGCATATGTGTACCAACTCATGAAGAATGTGATCATTGTGTGTTGCAAACACATGCTAATAAAAATAAATATACCTGTGCCCACAGGAAGTCGGAAATACTTTATAAACAAGACTTTGTCTTACAAGGTGGTCAGATGTCAGTAAACCCAGTCATCAGAACTTGTTAAGAAATCCAGGAGCTGAAATTCCAACACTATATTTCACAGAACTAGAAAAAAGAATCCAAAAATTCATTTGGAACCACAAGAGACCTAGAATAGCAAAAGCCATTATAGGCAATAGTCGCATGGCACCAGGTGTAACAATTCCCAATTTGAAACTATACTACAAAGCCACTGTGATAAAAACAGCATGGTACTGGCAAAGAAATAGGCCTGAGGATCAGTGGAACAGACTGGAAGACACAAAAACAAATGCAGATGTACTCAGCTACCTCATCTTTGACAAAAGGAGCTGACCATCCTCAGTGGAGGAAAGATAGCCTCTTTAATAAATGGTGTTGGAAAAACTGGATGTCACCCTGCCACAGATTAAAATTAGACCCTTATCTTTCGCCATGCACTAAATTAAAATCCAAATGGATTAAAGATCTAAATATTAAAACAGAAACATTAAACTTGCTGGAAGGTAAGTTAGGCAGAACTCTGGAAGACATTGGTATAGGAAAAGACTTTATGAACAAATCCTCAGTAGCACGGGAACTAGCAGAAAGAATCAACAACTGGGATCTCATCTTACTAAAAAGCTTCTGTACTTCAAAAGAAACCATTAGCAGAACTAAGAGACAATCTACAATGTGGGAAAAAATTTTTACCAGCTGTACCTCAGACAAAGGACTATTATCAAGGATATATAAAGAACTCAAAACAATCAGTCCCCCCAAATATAAAGACCCGATCCAAAAATGGGCATCCGAAATGAACAGACATTTCTCATACAAAGAAGTGAAAGCAGCAAGAAAATATATGAAAAAATGTTCCACATCACTGGTCATTCGAGAGATGCAGATGAAAACAACACTGAGATTCCACCTCACCCCACAAAGAATGGCTGCTATCAAGAAATCACACAATAACAAATGTTGGCGGGGTTGTGGGGAGAAAGGAACCCTCCTCCATTGTTGGTGGGAGTGCAGACTAGTGCAACCACTATGGAAATCAATATGGAGATACCTCAAAGAGCTTGGACTGGAGGTTCCATTTGACCCAGCCATCCCTCTGCTGGGTATCTTTCCAAGAGAACTAAAAGAATCATATCACAGAGAAGTATGTGCACCCATGTTTATAGCGGCACAGTTTGTAATAGCTAAATCTTGGAAACAGCCTATTTGCCCATCCGTTGGAAACTGGATAAAGAAGTTGTGGTTTTTCTATAAAATGGAATATTACTCAGCCATAAAGAATGAGAAAATAGATTCATTCATAGGAAAATGGATACATATTGAAGATATACTCCTAAGTGAAATAAATAAGTCACACATGTGTAAATACCGAATAGTGTCCCTGGTGTGAATAATCTGCAACAATGCATAAGATTCTAATAAGATTACTGACATTTAGAAATGGGAAGAAGGAGCTAAAGGTGTAGGGAAGGTGTGATGGGTAGGGGAAGAACAAAAAGGGAAAAGAAAAAAATGTGAGAGAATGAAAAGATGAAAATAAAGTGTTTGTAGATGGGGAGGGGAGGAGGGGGTGAAGGGAGGGCAGAGGTAAGGGGAAAAAATGAGAATCAAGACTTGCCATGTAGAGGTACATGATCCCAACAATGAATGTAACTCTACTGTATCCCTAAAATGTACCAATAAACTCAATAAAATTAAAAAAGAAAAAGAAATCCAGGAGCTGAAAAGGTCCGAGTGGTTGCAGTTTGTGGGGTATAACTGGCAGGGAGGGATGATAAGTCTGGAGGTCTCATGCACAATGTGAGCGCTGCAGTTCACACCTTGTGTAGGCTGGAAATCTGTCAAGAGTCTCGATTCTAGGAGTCTTCTAACATGCAGGGCCCAAACAGCAAGTAGGTGAGGACACGAATATGCTAACTTGCCCAGCTGTAGTGATCATTTCTCTGAGCACATCAAAACATCATGTTGTACATGCGACATACAATAATGAATGAACTAACAAGTATCCCAGGGACTCAGGGACAAGCAGCACAGGAAACCACGCACTTGATTCTGTGGGAAGATTCATGAAATACTGCTCAGGTCCTAAGACCCCTCAGGGCGGCTGGCAAAGTCTCATTTGTGAACTGAAGCATCGCAAGGGAGAATTAATTACTTTTCAGCTTCTGGGGGTTTCCTGTGTAGCTTTATGAGCCTGGCGTCTACTGGAGCCTCCACGTGGTAGAATGGTAGAGGCTTCTTCTTTGATGGAATTGCATATAATGGCAAGAAGTTGACATTAAGTGATGGACCTTAAAAGAATTTAAATGACATAGCTTAGGGCCATTCTGACAAGGGTTAATCAGTTCTCTGCATTTCCATACCCATTGGGGCACCCATACGTCCTAGACAAGTCCTAGAACACATATTTCTAATTGGTGGGGTAGCATAAAAACTTATCCCCACAAAACACTCCTAAATGTTCAGCTCTCGACTTAAGTCATTGTGCAAGCATTTATTAAGCAGCTATTATGTTTCTAGCCCCAGGTTAATGCAGATCCTTAAGATTCAACCTACAGAATAGTAGAGTGACTATTGTTTATAGCCCATATTTTATGAGAACTAAGAGAGAGGTGTTTCTAACACAAATCAATGAGAAATAGTTAAAGAGATGGAAATGCTAATTACCCTGGTTCCATCTTACACACTGTGTAGATGTAGTGAATTATCACCCTATATCCTATAAATGTGTGTGATTATTATGTTAGTCAATTTTTAAAAAAATTTAAAGAAGATGTTCTCAGCCTGAAGGAGCTCATGATCCAGCTGGATTCACACACTTTATGGTATATCTTGGGTATGAATAAATAATAAATGGCAACTGAAATTCACAGGTGGATATGATCAGCAGGATTAGCAGTGACAGAAGACTTTCTTGGGGAGAGGAACAAGAATTACATTGTGAAAAGCCTGGTCTTTTGGAGGCAAAACCCCCAAGTTTTCTTGATCTCCAGGTTTTAAGCTAAGATACTGCAGGAGTGCAGTATAAAGAGACTGGCCCATGCCCATGAGGTGGCAGCCACATAAGTTGCCTTTTCACTTAGCCCCTGAATTCAATGACCTACTGCTCTAGTCACAGGCCTCACTGGCCAGCAAAGATCTCTGGAGGGAGGGCTGAGACCCAGAATGCTGGAGATCACTCTACGGACTGCCCCCACCTCCCGGAGCCAGAAAGAAATTCTCTCACCTCCACAGAAACACAATGTGACAATGTGAGGGTGTCACTGTCCAAACCAGGTGGTGCCTCACGAAGTCAAAAAATGAAATCACAGACCAAGGAGGTCTTTACAAGGAGTGTTTATTGGAAGTGTAAGAAGAGAGAAAGCTCCCAATAGTCTGGAGGAGGTGTAGGAGCATTGCCAAGCTGGCTGGTTTAGATTTTGCCTGGTTTGGACGTCTGTAATAGAAGAATGGCTCTGGATAAATGTATTATCAACAACCTCAGTAACAACAACAACAGCAGCATCAGTACATCAGTACATGACCACTACCTGTTGCAGAAATAACAGTGTAGCAGCAGTCATAGCAATGATAACATCTCCAGCAGCAATAACAGCGACAAAGTAGCATTCATGATAATAACAACAGCAACTATAGTAGCAGCGTTAACAGTAACAACAGCATCTGTAGTAATAATAGCAGCAGCAGCAGCAGCACCACCACCGCCCCCAAGGATGACAGCCCCAACAGCAGCAACCCAAGTAGGAGCGGCAGCAGCCCATTAACAGCAACATGACAACACTGGGTGGTCCTGCCGGAGGATTCTTTTGCCCAGGCTCCATCTAGAAGTGCAGTATGTGTTATTTCCTTGGACCCTCCCAGGACTGGTCTTTGAAGGTGGACTGAGCAGAGACTGTGGGTGAAATGATACCCGTGCAATAACGGGAATTCAGTACGAAGAGCTCAGGTGGGTTCAATGCCTCTATGTTGTGATCCAGGTTCTTTTATCACCTGGGCATCCTCAGGCAAGTCCTTTCACCTGCTGCGTTTCCTCCTTCCATCTCCAAGTGGGAACAGGTATGTGAATCCTGTGTTATGCAGGCTCTCTGGGGTGATGCTGAGAGACACCGGCACCCCAGGGAGGACCCTCCGTGGGAAAGCATCTTGTTGAATCAGATGCGTGCAGGATGCCTGGAGAGGCTGAGATCATGCTGTGTGCTGCCTCTCTTTTCATCTTTCATCCCACTGCTTTCTCCCAGCTGGGAGCTGCTGGCCGTGCCTGGGAGGGTGGGGAAAGTTCACCTTTCATCCCCCAAACTTGTCATCTTCCTCTGTTTGCTAACGCTCAGTTCTGTTTTCTCCAGGAAGATAAAAAAGAAAACAAAAACACCCCTTCACAAACACAAACATCAGAAGCAATGCTACTTCTTCCTAGTGGAATCTCAGGAGACTTTGGTCCCGGGGTGGAGGGACCCGGTCTGTCCCACTGTGGCTGTGTTTGGGGGCTGTGAGCTGCATGTTTGTCTCTGGGAGAACTGGCAGGCAAAGGCGGCCCAGGCAGACTGTCCGCCTGTCATTCATTGTGGGGACCTAGTACCTTTGCATGTGATGTCCCTGAGAAGCTGCATGCTGGGAGTGGCCCAGAGGTGCATCAGTTCACCTCTGCAGCTAATAACAGAAGCCTGAACTGGGAATGTTTTCCGAAAGCAGGATTTGATTTGGCTCATGATTCTGGAGGGTGAAAGTTGAGAACATGCATCTGTGGATGGCCTCTTACAGGCAGGGTCCTGAGGTGGGGCAGGGCATCAATCCAGTGGTGAGTCAGGGAGTGTGCATGTGTGTGTCTGAGCATGCATGTATGTATGACTGCGTATTTGTGAGTGTGGTCTCTCTCCCTCTTCCTGTGAAGCCATTGGGATCGAATCAGGGGTGTTTAGTGGAACCTAATCATCTCCTGAGGGCTCCATCTGTAATCACCTGGATTGCTTAGGGTTTGCTAGAGGAGCGGATTTAATATATACATGATGCAGGAAAGGTTAACCATGGCTGCCTGCACAGTTGGGTGTGGAAAAGGGCTGTCTGCACACCAGAGAGCTGTCAAAGAGTCGAAGGCCTGGAGCTCCCTGCAGAGTCCTGTCCATGTCGGGCGCCTGAAGGGTCTGGGGTGGAAGCCCAGAGATGGACGTGCAAAGATAAAGGCGAAGACTGGAGCCCCTCTGGAGAAGCGGAAGTGAGACTTCCTTCTTCCTGTGCTTTTTGTCACCCAGGCTACAAGTCTCCTGGTCAGTGCCACCTGCCCCCAGCGGGGGTCGTCCTCTTCAGTGGGTCCCTCATCCAGATGCACCCAGAGTTGTGCTAAACCAATCAGCTGGGTGTTTCTTATTCGAGCTGACACCACAGCTAACGATCACACCACTATAGCTGGGTTTAGTTTCCCCTTCTTTGTACTTCTCAGTGGGAACTGAATGTCGATGCATGGTTCCTTGCAAAATGCTCCAGCTGTAGCAGAAAGGAAAAAGCCTACATAGGAGAAGGCTGAAGCAACCCTTAACTTTGGCCAGCAGACTTTGTCTATGAGGATAAGCAACTCAGCCCTCCCTCCGTCTGGATATGATAGCTGTTTTTCTTCTCTAATTTCATGAAATTGAGGCTATATTATTTTGTCAACTGTTATATTTATAATCACATTTTCTTCTGGAGAAGCAGAGCCAGAGCAAAGGATTCAGTGTAAGCAATCCATTCAAGAAATACTTGGGAGGCTGAGGCAGGAGGATTGCAAGTTTGAGCCCAGTGAATTAGAGAGAACTTGCCTCAAAATAATAAAAAAGGGTCAGTAACCTAGGTGAGTGCAAAGACTCGGTTTATTCCCCAGTACCCCCCCCCACTCTCAATGGTTTCTAGTAAGGGAGTTGAGGGAGAAGAAAAGTGGCTCAGTGAATACATGATCTCTGCTGATATCCCAGGCTCTTCCTAATCTTGAGAAGTGTGCAGAGCAGAGGTGAATTTGTGTGGCCCCCGGTGAAGGTGCTGGGCAGTTGTACTTGCACACTGATCAGTACCAGGGCTCAGAGAAGTGGGAAGCACTAGGGGTGAGTTCCAGCTCTTTCAGCTCTCCAGAGAAGGCTCTGGTGCCCAGGGAAGGTTGCAGGGACAAACCATGCGCAGCAAAGCATGCAGCGTCTGTCAGCGAGCTCTCTCTCACCTTTTCACATCTTTCATGACCTTTTTCAAAAGGCTTCAGGCTTCCCTGCAGTGTGCACTGACTTTGGGTGGAGGTGGCCACAGAGGGCAGGGGCTGGCTTTCAAGGTCTTTGTATTAGTCAGCTCTCTTGTCACTGAGACCTATTTCCCAACACCCACAGTTTAAAGGAGAGGTTTGATTTGGCTCATGGTTTCAAGGGATCGAGTCCATGGTCAGCAGGCTCCAAGGCAGGAACATCATGCTGGAAGGGTGTGGTGGAGGCAGGCTGCTCAGTTCATGGTGGTCAGGGAGCAGAGCAGGGCAACCGCGCTTCCTTAAATTTTATCAGCCCCGGCCCCTTCAAAATCTAATCTGCTCCACTGACTTTGCAAATGCAGCTTAACACTAAAGATGTAATCACCTGACACAATGAGAGTGAAAATAAGCTCCGCTTCTTGTCTGTCACTTGAGAGTGGCCCTGTGGACCCCTGTGGGAAATGAGCTGACTGGCTCTTTGCCACTGCTCTCCAGCTTCCGTCTCTGTCTCTTGACTTCTACCAGCTGCATTGCAATCACATCCTCCTTAAGAAATAGAAGGGAAACAAACATCTGCGCTTTGTCCGTGATTTGATTCTAAACATTTCAAGCCAACAAAAGTTTACGCAGCATTGTATTTCCGCGGATGCGATTCTCTAAGGAGCCAAGCAGTCTGCTCAGACTGCTTCAGAAGCAGCCGGGAGAAAGCAGCCGAGGGTGTGGTCCAGGCCAGGGATTGGGGTCCGGTTCTCTGCTTCGGTAGTTGCACAACCTCCTCACATCAGTCCTCATCTCTGTGCCTCAGTTTCCTCCTTATGAAAGGAGAATTCTGAGTGCACCTGTGTCCGCGGCTCCCATGGCGTCTCACAGAGCTTAGCCCATTGTAAGCACTCGATGCGTCTTACGGTTTGAGTTAAAATTATGGTTCCTCCAGGCCTCAACTTCCCCATCAGATTTTGCTCATGGTCTCTTTTCTGGCAGTCTTACGAGACTTCCCTCACTTATTCCTCCAGACCCTTTATGAAGTTTTTTATTTTGGCAATAGTTTTTAATTTCCAGGAACTTCTTACCATTTCTCCATTTTTTTCCCCAGAGTAGCTTGCTGTGTTGTTTTATGGCCGCAATATCTGTGTGAGAATATGAATTCAATCTTTCAAAGTTCTCTTCCTGGAATTGGCTGTTTCCTTTGGGAAGAGCTGCTTTGTGGGGTCTGTGGGGTCATTCTGGTCCCCTCTGTGCTATCAGTTTCTCTCAGTGTCTGGGCACCTTTTCCTGTCCTTTAGATTTGTCAAAAACAGAGCAAGCTGGTGAGCAGAGGAGGCTCTGAGGGCTTCAGCCATGTTTTGGTGTGTGTTGGGGTCTTGGTTTCCCCTGTGGGGCTGGGCTGGCTGCGATTTTTGCACCTGGAGATGTGTCCCGTCAACCAGCAGACTTGACATCCACCTGTACAGATGGGAACAGACAGACAGGACTGCCACCTCCCAAATATAAGCTCTGCTAATACCTACAGCTGAAGGTTTGCCGTTCCTACATGTTTCTTCCTTCTTCCTCAGGAATAAAAGTTTTAATCTTAGACTAATGAAGCTACAGTCAGGAGAGAGTACGAGGAGAAAGGCTGGGTGGGCTGAAGCCTGGTTTTAGACACAGTTTTCGAAACCCTCTTTTTATGAAATAATTTTAATTTATCAAAGGACTTCAAAGATTGCATTACAAAGTTCCTCAAGGCCCTTCACTCACTCCTCCCTAGTGGAAACGTCCTACATAACCATGGCATGTTTGCCAGAGCTAAGAAATCAGTGTTGGTGCATTATTAGCTAGAGTGGACAGGTGATGTGGACTTCAGTAGCATTCTCGCTACTGCCCTTTCTCTGGGCTATGATCTAACCCCGAAGA
This sequence comes from Fukomys damarensis, assembly GCF_012274545.1. NCBI lineage: Eukaryota > Metazoa > Chordata > Mammalia > Rodentia > Bathyergidae > Fukomys > Fukomys damarensis. The sequence goes on from NW_022900947.1 coordinate 4,138,465, forward strand.
CCTCGTTTCATGTGGTTCTCACATTTCCTCAGTCTCTTGTGATCTGTAACAATTTCTCAGTTCTTCCGTATCTTCGTGACCTCGATGCTCAGGTGAATGATGATCAGTGTTACAGCGTGTGTCTAGATGTCCCCGCAAGCCTCATGTAGTTGCAAGGTGGGGCTGAACCTAGAGTGTGTGATGCTGGGTTTAAGGGTGTGTGATTACTAAACCAGTACATGTGAGTGGTTGGTTTGGCACCACCCTAATCCGGGGAGTCTGGATGGGATAAAGAGGCAGAAAGACACCGTTAAGTCTCTTGTTGCTTTTGCTGCCTTCCTCCACCATGAACTGTTGCCCCTCTGCCACCCTGCCTTGGAGCCCGCTGATTGTGGACTGAAAACTCTACACATAAACCTTTCCTCCTTTAATTTGGAGTGTAGGGTATTTTGTCTCAGCAATGAGAGAAAAGTAACTAACACAGTCAGGTATTTTGTGGAGTGCTCCTCAACTGAGGCTTTCTTACGTCTTATGACACTAGATGAGGGATGCGGATGCTTGGGCAGTGGACTGCAGGGATGAAGTATCCTTCCCAGCATGTCTCATCAGGAGTCCCTGACAGCTCCCCAAACCCAGGGCCCACCCTGCAGTGGTGTGGGTGGGCTGGCCTGGGTCAACATCCCAGCAGCACCGAGTCCGCAGTTCTCTCAGAGGTACAAAGTGTAATGCACTGTGCACCATCATTTTCTTTTGTGACCTCAGGGTGTGAGTGTGGGGAAGTCACATGGAGGAAATCATCTAGAAGGCGAGTGACTAAGTTGAAGAAGGCAAGTGACTGAGCCTCTTGGATTTTGATCTTTCAGATATAGCAGGGCTCTCCCACAGCTTAGCAATGAATATAAAAAGAGAATGCTTGTCCATTTTCCTCTGCCAGGACCATCGGAGATCAACACTTACCTGTAGCAGACACCTCTGCCCAGTATTAGCAGGCTATAGTAGCACAGGCTTCCTGCCCCTCCATAATTTGACTGTGTCACATTGGAAGTAGCAGAAGTTGGCTGAGTTCACCCCCAGGCAAGGTCAACTGACTCCAGCTAAATTCTTCCCCTCTGAATTAACCCTTTGTCCTTTTCAGCAAAGATAGGCTTGTGCCTTCATTCTTTAGCCTTGATACTTGTTATCAGCAGATGTCCCGAAGCCTGCCCAGCTTCCCCTCTTCCCATACTTGTAATGAATAAACACTGGATGTCCTGGGAGTCCCTTGTCTTTGCTGCCCAAGGCAGCTTAGATCAGCCCAAGACTCAGTTTCTCTCAAGACTCTGTCTCTTTCTCTTAATTCCCACTTTCCTATCTCTCCAATGTTGTACTGGCTTACAGGAGGCCAGGACCACTGCAGGGATCTCTGGTAATGTCCCCTGACCCTTTCCCTATACTTACCCATTTCTTCCACAATGAGGAACAAGTTCCTTTTAAGATGGGTCAGAACCAGAGCCACCAGTGGGGTCTGTTTCTAAGGGACTGGGCTTGGTACCCGGCACCCTTGAATTTGCTCATGCCAAGTTCAGATTTTGGGAGGACTGGAGGCTCAGACCCTGTGCTTCTGGTTTCAACTTGACCTCCCAGCTGGGCTCTGGGTGAGGAGTCTCAGTATTGACACTGCCATTCATATTCCCACTTTGCTCCTGCTTCCTGCATGTGTGTGTTAGAATTCTCTGGAGGAAGAGGATCAAGAGAAAATATATGCATAATCATGAAAGAGGATTTATTGGGTAGGCTTAAAGGATCAGAGGTAGAAGCAACTGTAATGGCCATCTGTGGGATCAGGTGCGGGAGAAGCCAGCAGCAACTCAGCTAAATGGAAGCTGCAGAACATGAGGGATCAAGGATGCAGCACAAGTCCAAGATCAAAAGCCCTGAAGCTCTCTAGAGAGTTACTGCTGAAAATCTCTGTTGGAAGGCTGAAGAAACTTCAGACATGAAGCCTGATGTCTAAAGTGGAGACTTTTGGATGGCTGTCCAAAGGCAATGACAGCAAAGGACAGGCCTATTTAGGAAGACTGGAGCTCTTTGAAATGGGCACACTTCCTTTTCTTCCCCTTTTTGTTCTATTCCACCTACAAGCCTATTGGTTAGTGCCACCCACATTGGGCGCAGGTCTCCCCTCCCAGTTTGCTGGTTTACATGTCCACCATCCACAGACACACCCAGAACTGCACCCACGAATCCTCTCGGCATTTCCTAATCCATTCAAGTTGACATGGCGTGACTGATGGTCATAGTGAGCTTCCTTGAGAACTCAGAATGATGGTGAGGGATGGGGTCTGAGGAAGATGAGGAAACAGATGGCAAGAGTGGATCCAGGCTTTTCTTGCCTTAACTAGAACTTTAGTAGAGATCTACCCAATCTTAAGCATAATTGGCAGGAGTTGGTCAAAGAGATGACTTAGTCTGTTCATGCTGTTGTAACAAAATACCAGAATGGGTGGGATATAAACAGCAGAAATTTATTTTTCACTGTTCTGGAGGCGAAAACCACGATCCAGGCTGATTGTATCTGGTGAGGGCCCACTTCCTCCATCACACACAGTGCCTTCTCCCTGCATCTTCTTATGGTGGAAGCTGGATTGAGCTCTCTTCAGCCATTTTACAGGTGCACCAATCCCATTTCTGAAGTCCAACCTCTTGACCTAATCCCCTCCCGAGGCCCCACTTCCCAAGTCCACCTTGGTGAGGGGTAGGATCTCAGAGGATGAATTTTGGAGGAATACACACACTTGTACCATAGCAATGTGTGGAATGAATTCCCACTGAGCAAATGCTGTTGAACTGACCACTGAGGTGTGTACAGAAAGAGTCCTAGCATTAGGATAATCACAGATGACAGTTTTGTTGCAAAGGTCTTAGGCCTAACTCTCCCCGTTCTCTGCAGAGTGGAAATAATTAGAGGTGCAGGAAAGGTGGGGGACATAGAGTTCAGAGACCCTTGGAGGAGATCAGTAAATCTGCATGTCTGCATGTCCTGAATAGAGCAGCTACTTGCTGGGTGGACTGAGGTGTCAAACTGACAGGTGTCTGCTAAATGTGGCCCTGGGAGGGGGCAAGGTAGGAGTTTTTGCAACTTCCACGTCCAATGACAACCTCCCTTCCGGCTGCTCTGTGTCGGGCCACCTGAGCCAGCCCCTCTGATGGAGCCCACAGCCTTCAGGAGGGAGGGGACTGCATGTGGCCAGCACAAAACTGTGTGACGAGGACAGTGGGAATAAAACTGTACAGAGCAGAATCACTCTACAGAGCCTGGCCAGGAAGACCTGTGGAAACAAGGAGGGAGGAGACAGGAAGAGGTTGACTTTTCATAACACCCACCTGTCAATGGTGGTTGACAAGGGCCCCACAATTTGGGAAAAGCCCAGCAGTCAGCTAACCAGGCAGAATGGGCCATGGGTTTCCCTGCACCTGGAAACCCCACAACTAGATTGTGAAAGCTCTAAGACCCATGGACTTTTGGAGGCCAGAAGGTGACTGTACACATCCCCTCTGCCCCCAAGAACAGATGAGTATTTTCTAGATCAAGGGTCCACTAACCCCTTCCCTAAAGGGGCAGATGGGAAATATTTTCAGCATCATGTGCCACAGGGTCTCTGGTGCAGCTCTGCAACACTGCAGTTGCAGTGAGAGGTAGAGAAACCACAGGTGTGGTCCGCTTGGCTGAGAGCAGGTGTGCTAGAGCCTAGGTCTGTACTACCCTCAGTGCAGTCCCTGGCCCAGCCCAATCAGCACACCTGGGTGTCACAGACAGATGCAGGGTCTCAGGCCCCCACCTCCCACCCAGCCTTAATTAAGAACAAAGCTGTAGGGAGGAATGTCTGAGAAATAGTTTATTTTCAACAAAGAACGCCACATGGACAGAGCTAGGACACCTGGTGCCGCCAGGGCTGCTTCTGGCTCCTGCCCCCACTCACCAGCACAGCCAAGCACAGAATCTGAACTCTTCCAGGTCACAGTGAAGAGACCGCTGTTATTTGCTCGAGGGGGCAGGACAGTGCCCATGGGGACAGGAGACCAAACTTGTTGCAGGACACAGACGGATGTGGTCAACACAACCCAGAAATAGCCTCATTGTGAAGGGGAAATGGTGACTGCCTTTTAAAACTGCATCATACATTAAAACGTCTCTTAAGAAATATGAGAGGACACAGCCTCAAGGATTGATCTGTCATGTTAAAAAGTAGAAAGTGGAGACTGGATGAAAAAGTAAAATCACAGTAACTCAGCAGGGGTGTGCAGACATCAGTGGCTGCAGGAAGAAAGACAAAAGGAATTGGAAACAAGAGTGAGGCTTGTTTACCAGAAAACTGCCACACCTGGTCTGTGAAATACAGTGACTCCAAACAGTGATGAAGAGGAAGACCATGAAGATCCTGATGGCAAATGCCTGCAAATCGAGGAGTCATTTACTTTTTGAGTGTGCTACATACAGGAAGATCTTATGGAACCACATTTTATTTTAGTTTTTTTCTTTTTTTGTGATAGAGTCTTGTCAAGTGGTTTAGGCTGTCCTGAACTCAAAATCCTCCTACCTCAGCCTCCCAAGTGCTGGGATTACAGGTGTGTGCCTCCATGCCCAGGCCCCATTTTTATACTGATTTTAAAATGAGTTACTGGTCTCCTATGTGATCATGTGACATTTGCATGATCACGTGACTTGCCTAAGATCTTCCAGCAGGTCAGCAGCAGGACTGGATTCTGCTCATGAGTCTGATTGCAAAGCCCTGCTTTACCTTTTCAGCCTCAGTGTCTTTCAGTTCAAGGGCGAGTTGTCCCTGACCTTATCATAAAGTAGCTGGCCTTTGACTAAAGCCACTTTCCTTCCAGAACAGACTTTCTAAACACCCATGCTTCCTAAGTTACTAAAAGGAAGCTGTTCCCATCATTGCTCATCAGATAGTCTGGTTCTCTTGCAGGCTGTCTAGATGACTGGCATTCTGGGAAGGGGGTCCTGCTGCAGGGCTGAGCTTTGGGGGAGCTCAGAGGACACTGTGGGAGTAACCGCAGACCAGTGAGGCAATTCTCATCTGAAAGGGCACTAGTGTGGCATCCCAGACCCGGGGGGGGCACAGGGGTGGGGGACTGCTGACACTCATAGGTGGGGCATCCTTGTGGATCCAGGGAAGACCACACCTGGGAGTCCGGCTGCTCTACGTGCTGCACTCTCTGCAATTGCCTGAGAGTCTGTGCCAGCAAAGAATACAAATGAAGTCACACCAGGGCTGCTCCAGGATTTGGGAGCAGTGTTTGTGGGAGGGCAGACATGTGAATAATTAAGATGCCCTTGGGGCTGTAGATTTCCAAAGTACCATCTAGCAAGCTAGGGCCAAACTTCGAAGTGCAGATGGGCTCATTGTGTTGGGGGACGGGAGTGCATTCATTATTAGGATTCTATTTTGCAAGTACAAACAATTTTATAAATGCCCGAGAGTTTGCATATCTTCTATCCAACTAGATTCTCACAATAATCTTGTAACTGGAGGTGGGGAAGAGAGCTGTTTAAGCTCCTTGGCAGATGCAGAAAACTGAGGCACAGATAGGATGTGACTTGTCCGCGGTCACAGAGCAAATCAGCTGGGACCTGAACCCAGGCTTCCCAGCTCCAAGTCCAGGGCTCTTTCTGCATCTGAGGTTTTTAGGGGGAGATGGGGACCATCATAGCACAGAGGAGGGTTCTGGGTGGGCAGGGCAGAGAGGCCTGCTATCTCCTGGGAAGCTGCATGTGGAGGCTTAGCTGTTGCAGCCCTGGGGGCAGGTGTGGGCCAGGATGTTGTTGTTGCAGCCATCTTGGAGCTTGCTCTGGGCCTGGCTCCCAGCTCGGTCTTCAGGGTCCAGGAACTGCCCACTGTGTCCCTGCTGCCTCCTGAGCCTGCAAACAAGTACAGGACAGATGTGGGTCAGTGGTGCTTTGTGCTGCAGAGCTAGAGTATGGCCATATGCTCAGAGACACACTTGTGCAGCAGAACATCAGAAACTACATCAGTCAGCTTCCTGTTCCTGTGACAAAATACCCGAGTGTAGAAACTGAAAGGAGGAGATGCTCCTCCTTTATTTTGGCTCATTGTTTCCCAGGCTTCAGTCTGTGGTCGGCTGGCTCCTGGATCTATGCTGAGGTACTATTTTATGATGGGAGGAAAGCTGTTCATCCTATGGCTGACCTTGTGAAGAGGAGCCTGAGAGGAAGGGTCTGGGGAAAAGACATAGCCCCCAAGTTCACAGCCTCATAACCTACTCCCTCCCATTAGGCCCCACCTCCACAATTTCCATCACCTCCCAGTTGCGTCTCCATTAGTGGGCGAATCCTCCAATGAGTGCAGTGTTGTCATGATCCAGTCACCTTCCAAAAGCCTCACCTCTGAACATGGGAGATTTTGGCGGGGGACATTTTAGGTCCAAACCATAACAGAAGTCTTCAGCTAGAGCCTTCCCTTGCCTTGGAAGCACATCACAACCATGGGGTTTGGGGTGGTGGGCTCTGGTGCACTTGGTGGATTAATACCCAGAGCCCCAATTTCTCCAACTGTGAAATGGAGATGGTTGCTCCTACCTCACAGGTCCTGATGAAGTTTATGGGAGGTCAGACATGCAATTTGCCCAAGTTCATGGTTTGCAAAGAGAGCTGATGAGCACTGTGCATCATTCACTCACTGTGTCCTTACTGAGTGCTCACTGCTGTCACAGCCTCCAGCTGGGAGCAGGATACTCTGGCCACAAAACGGCCATGCTTCTGTCCTCACAGAGCTCACTGTCCAAAGGGCAGAGGGCACTGATCAGAGAATCCCACCAACAAATATCTCAACAGTCAGATGCAAAATGCCCACTGCAAACAGGGCCGAGGGAGTATGATTGTGAACACTGTGTTTCCTACAAGCCAGACTTATGGTCACATTCTGCATGTTGGAAGAGTTTAGATTCATTACATGTACCACAGCTGTCACCACATGTGCAGGGTGCAGGCAGGAGAAGGAACTGAGACATCTAAAGGGGCAAGGAAGAGCTTCTGCAGGGAAGAATTCTGCCTAATCCCTGGCTCCCAACATTTCCTGCTTGGGTCACATGAGTCAAGTTGCTCAGCTTTTCCTGCCTCAGTTTCTTTATTAAAAGATAGAGATTCTACTGCTCACTTTGCAGGAGGCTGGGGGATAAAAGAGGATGTATGTAGAATATCAAGTCCAGGGCTGAGATGAATCATATTTACTGCTGGTTCTACTGTGTTCTGAAAGACAGGCTTCAGCGGGACTGACCTTATCTTACAGGTTGAGATCTATAATGTCCCCCTAATCTCATGTGTGTCAAAGGGGATTAGATCATGGGGAGCTAGATCCTGTGTGGATCTGGGAAGTTTCTGCAAGAGGCACCCTTGAGCTGGGCTACAAGCATAGGGTAGGCGTCCACTGTTGGACAGTGTGCAGTGTGGGTTGGTAGGGGAGGGAGGGAGAAGTTTGACATGAAAGGACATGAGTGGGGAAGGCTCACGAAGTACAAAACACTTCAGTAATGAGTTGATCTTCTCTGGAGCTGACTGCTTCTGCCCCCTCACTTATTCTTTGGGCCAGAGCTACTTGGAGAAGCAGCATCAGCTGTCTCAAGCCCTCCCTGCTCTGAAACACTCCTCTGAGCACTGTCACATGAGCATGGAGGCCTCATGCAGGGAGTGAAGGAGATGCAGGTTATGTCCCTTGCAACTCACCACCAGTTGCAGTGTCTGAGCAAGGAGACAGTCAAGAAGGAAGTGCCCTTCTGTGGGTATCCACCATCTACCCACAGACCTACAAAACTGGGGGGCCAATCTGTTTCTGGGAGCCTCTAAAGCCCATTTCCCCCACTATATCCACACTCTCCACCTCCCACCCAACCACGTACCATCTATTCATCACATAAAGGGTGATCAAAATATACAGTGAATGTTTAAAATTTTAAAAATGTATCACAGGGCTGGGGATTTAGCTCAGTGGTTCTGTTGCTTGCTTTGCAAGCACAAAGTCCCGAGTTCCAGCTCTGGTACCATAAAAAAAAAAAGGTAAAAAAATGTATCACAGGAGGACTGCCCAGCTGCATGGGGAGCTCGCTGCTCCCCCACCCTCCAGTGCCCTGGGCCTTCATTGGAGCAGACCTGTGAGGACTGCCCAGCTGCACAGGTGCCTCTGCAGCATCCCCTGTCCCTCTGTGCTCTCGGGAATCTGGGTTGTTCCAGTACCTGGATCCACACTGCAGAGACATAGATGGTCATAAAGGCCGTTTCACTGAGCTCCAGAAGATAGAATGCCATAAAGGCACATCAGACCTCTGTAGTAGGTAAGTTGGAGGAATCACCACCTCCCATTAGAACAGTGGCTATCTTCAGGGGAAGGGCACTGGAACCTGCAGTGGAACCTTGCAGAGTTCAACTCTACAGGAGGTCAGAGGAGCTCAACTTGGGCCTGGCAGCCAGAGTTCAGCCAGAATCTCAGGGGTCTGCCATTGGCCAGCTGAGACTAGCTGACTTAGTTCTGCACATCGCTGCCCACATTGTCTACTGTGACAGCAGAGATATATCCTGAAAGAGGCTCTTCAAATTTTTTTTCTCTTAATTTTAATTTTTAAAATTTTATTTTTTCCCATTCTTCAAATTCTTCCTGTTTTCTTTCTTCTTTTTCCCACTCAGTCTCTTGCTCCCCCACATTAATCTTCATCTCCCTTTTTGTTCAGTTTCTGCCCTAATTTGGATTTCTTCTTTTTCTTTTCTTCTCTCTTTTTCCTTTGCTCTATTGTCATTAGTTTCAAAGGAAAGTGAGTACAATTTATAGCTTCCCTTTTTCTGCTAAGTTCTTCTATTCTTGTCTTTGCTCTTGCACTCTGTCTTTCCCTCTTGTCTTCAACAGTCTCCTAGAGTTTGCGTGATCATCCTGTGTCCTCTGGCTTCACTTGAAACCTTCTCCTATTCTTTTACCTATCTATTCCTCTCCTCTCAACTCCTTCTTATCTGATGGGTAAAGTTGCTATACTGAAGAGTATATTCACTATAAGTACATTTTGGGATGGTCCTTATTTTTTACTTAATTCACATGGTTAAAGGTGATAGATTAATAACTACCTCAAATTGTCACTTTCTAAGCTGTGCTTGATACTGTTGTGTTGCTGATTATATCAATTAGACTAAAGGGTTGTGATTGATTTAATGAGTTGTCCTTCCTGATATTATGAAAATGAGAGTGTCTCTGAGTTATTAGAGATTCAAAACCTAAAGAGCAGCTATATCAGGAAGATCAAAGTACTATCCCA
>NW_022900947.1:4147801-4158642 GCF_012274545.1 Fukomys damarensis
CACTTGAAACTCTCCTATTCTTTTACCTATCTATTCCTCTCCTCTCAACTCCTTCTTATCTGATGGGTAAAGTTGCTATACTGAAGAGTATATTCACTATAAGTACATTTTGGGATGGTCCTTATTTTTTACTTAATTCACATGGTTAAAGGTGATAGATTAATAACTACCTCAAATTGTCACTTTCTAAGCTGTGCTTGATACTGTTGTGTTGCTGATTATATCAATTAGACTAAAGGGTTGTGATTGATTTAATGAGTTGTCCTTCCTGATATTATGAAAATGAGAGTGTCTCTGAGTTATTAGAGATTCAAAACCTAAAGAGCAGCTATATCAGGAAGATCAAAGTACTATCCCATGAATTAAAACAAGAAGTACCACCAACAAAAACAAAAATGAGAAAACACTTAAGCAAGGCACAAATACAGACTTCCAATGGCAAATTCTAGGGAAATGAGGTGGAAAAGTCTTACAATCAACCACCGGGACACCCTGAACTCATAGCACATGAAGTAATAAAACAGATCAATCAAGCTCTAGAAAAATTCAAAACAGAAACAATTTCCCAGATAACTATAAAGATGGTAAGCACAATGAAAAACATGATTAGAGACTCTAGAGCAGAAACAAACAAACCAACAAAAAAATAGATGAGTTCAGGTCCATGATAGAAGCCACAAATGCCCAACATAGGAAAGAAATGGAATCCATGAAACAGATCCAGATATGCAGATTAAAAACTTTGTAGAAAGTATTCAAAGCAGAATGAATGAATGTGAAGATAGAATTTCAGATATAGAAGATAGGATTGTAATCAGGGACCACAAAAAGAGAGATCTCTTAAAAACAGTAAGGGATCATGAGAAATAAATCCAACAACTCCCAGATGATGCAAAGAAGAATAATATAAGACTGATAGGAATCCATGAAGTAGAAGGAGAAAGAACAAATGACTTAAAAAAACTGTTCACAGAATTAATAACAGAAAACTTCCCAGAGGGGAAGAATTTGACATACAGATAAGTGAGGCATATAGGACTCCAACCAGCCATGATTAAAAAAAAAAATCTACACATAGACATATAATAGTCAGGAGCCTGGAAACCCAACAGAAAAACAAAATACTGCAAGCAGTTAGGGAAAAGAAACAAATCACATGTAAAGGAAAGCCCATCAGAATCATAGTAGACTTTTCAACACAAACCCTCAGGTCAAGGAGAGCCTGGAGTGAGGTATTTCAAACCCTAAAAGAAAAAACAACTTCCAACCTATCCTGCAAAACTCTGTTTTAAAATGGATGGGGAAACAAGATACTTCCATGACAAGGAACACCTGAGAATACCATGAATACCAAACCAGCACTCCAAACAATTTTAAATAATACCCTAGAAAAACACAATGAAGATCACAACACCATGAGGCTCAACAGAGCAAATCAACTTGGCAAGGCAAGAAACTAAAGGAAGAGGTGGAAAAATTAAAAAGAGCCAACAACAGGACAATAACATGTCAATGATAAGTCAATACATATCAGTTATAACTATCAATGTTAATGCCCTCAATTCACCAATCAAAAGAAACAGACTGGCAGAATGGATTAAGAAGCAAAATCTAACAATATGTTGTATACAAGAAATACACTTAGTTCAAAAAGAAACTCATAGACTGAAAGTAAAAGGGTGGAAAACAGTTCTCCATGTGACAGGAGCCCAGAAAACACCAGAGGTAAGTTATCTTATTTGCAGACAAAGTAAATTTCAAACCAAAACTAATTAAGAAAGACAAGGCCACTACATCCTTGTAAAGGGAACAATCCAAGAAGAAGAGATGACAATCATAAATATATATACACCAAATGTGAATGCCTCCAATTATATAAAACAAATATTAAGGGACATGAAAAACCAAATAAGCACTAATACAACTGTAGTGGGGGAACTAAATACCCCACTATCACAAATAGACAGATCATCTAGACAAAAAATCAACAACAAAATAGTAGAACTGAACCAAGCTTTTGAACAAATGGACTTAATAGAACACCCCACAAAATCAGAATATACATTCTTTTCAGCTGCACATGGGCCATTCTCCAAAATAGACCACATACTAGTTCACAGAAAATGTTTAAATAAATGCAAAGGAATTGAAGTTATTCCATGTATATTATCAGACCATAGTGTAATTAAGCTGGAGATCACTAGCATAAGAAACCACAAGAACTTCACAAACACATGAAAATAGAACAACACTCTCCTGAACAATCAATGGGTCATAGAGGAAATTAACGAAGAAATTAGTCAGTTTTTACAAATAAATGATAATGCCAATATAACATACAGTATCTATGGGATACAATGAAAGAAGTTCTATGTGGAAAATTCATAGCAATGAATGCTCACATTAGAAAAATAGACTGAGCTCAAGTAAACAACCTAATGATAAATCTTAAGTTCCTAGAAAAAGAAGAGCAAGAAAAACCCAAAGCTCATACAAGTGAGGAAATTATAAAGATCAGAGCAGAAATGAATGCAATGGAAACTAAGAGAATGATACAAAAAAAATCAATGAATCAGAAGAGTTGGTTTTTTGAAAGAATAAATAACATTGATACACTTAGCCAACCTTGTCAAAAAAAGGAAAGAAAAGGTTCAGATTCATGCAATTAGGAATGAAAAAGGTGAAGTCCCAATAGATACAGCAGAAATCCAGAGGATCATCGGTACCTACTTTGAGAATTTGTACTGTAATAAAATGGAAAACACAGAAGAAATGGACAGATTTCTAGGTACTTAAGAATTACCAAAGTTGAACAAAGAAGACAAAAAAATTTTAAACACCCCAATTACAATCAGTGAAATTGAAAACGTAATTAAAAAGTTACTAACAAAGAAAAGCCCAGGTCCTGATGGCTTCACTGCTAAATTCTACAAGACATTTAGAGAAGAACTATTGCCATTACTCTTTAAATATTTCAATGAAATTGAAAGGGAAGCAATACTTCCAAATTCATTCCTGGAAGCAAGTGTTAGTTTGATTCCAAAACCACGGAACCAACCAAAAAGAGAACTACAGGCCAATCTCCCTAATGAACATAGATGCAAAAATCCTTAATAAGATACTGGCAAACAGAATACAGAGGGTCATCATGAAGATCATACACCTTGACCAAGTTGGATTTATGTCAGGGATGCAAGGATGGTTCAACACATGTAAATCAATAAATGTAATACACTATATTAACAGAGTGAAGGACAAAAACCATATAATCATCTCAATAGATGCAGAAAAAGCATTTGACAAAATTCAACACCCATTCATGATAAAAACCCTGCAGATAATTGGAACAGATGGTCTTTATCTCAACTTGATAAAGGCTATCTATGAAAAATCAACAGCCAACATTATATTAAGTGGCCCCAAACTGAAAACCTTCATGCTAAAATCAGGAACAAGACAAGGATGTCCACTTATTCACACTCCTGTTCAATATAATTCTGGAAACATTAGCCACAGCAATTAGACATGAGAAAGAAATTAAAGCAATAAAGATAGGAAAGGAAGAATTTAAACTCATTTTTTTGGCTGATGATATGATGCTCTACATAGAAGACCCAAAAAACTCTACCAAAAGACTTCTGGACTTAACAGATTCATCAGAGTAGCAGGATACAAGGTCAACACTTAAAAATCAATAGCCTTCTTGTACACAAATAACAGACTCACTGAGAGAGAAATTAGGGAAATAATTCCTTTCACAGTAGCATCCAAAAAAAAAAAAAAGAACTATCTAGGAATTAATGTAATGAAGGAAGCAAAATACCTGTGCACTGAAAACTACAGCGCTCTGAAAAAAGAGATAGAAGAGGCTATAAGAAAATGGAAAGATATCCCCTGCTCCTGGGTAGAGAGAATCAACATAGTAAAAATGGCCATACTTGCAAAACTGCTATACAGATTCAATGCAATCCCAATTGAAATTCCAACAGTATATCTCACAGAACTAGAGAAAATAATCCAAAAATTAATTTGAAACCAGAAGAGACCTGGAATAGCAAAAGCAATTCTAGGCAACAGAGACATGGCAGGGATATCACAATCCCCAGCTTGAAATTATATTACAAAGCCACTGTGATAAAAACAGCATGGTACTGACAAAGAACAGACCTGAGAATCAGTGGAATAGATTGGAAGGTACATAAACAACTCCAGATGTACTCAGCTATCTCATCTTTGACAAAGGAGCCATCAATCCCCAGTGGAGGAAAGATAGCCTCTTTAATAAACTGTGTTGGAAAAACTGTATTTCAACCTGCAAAAGATTAAAACTGACCCTTATCTTTCACCATGCACTAAACTAAAATCCAAGTGAATTACAGATCTAAATATTAAAACAGAAATACTGAACTTGCTGGAAGATAAGTTAGGCAGAACTCTTGAAGTCATTGGCATAGGAAAAGACTTTATGAACAAACTCTCAGTAGCACGGGAACTAGCACAAAGAATCAACAACTGGGATCTCATCTTATTAAAAAGCTTCTGCACTGTAAAAGAACCACCAGAAGAGCTAAGAGACAACCTACAATGTGGGAAAAATTTTTTTACCAGCTGCTCCTCAGACAAAGGAGTATTATCTAAAATATATAAAGAACCAAAAAAAAAATCAGGCCCCCCAAATATAAAGACCCAATTCAAAAATGGGCAACTGAAATGAACAGACATTTCTCAGACAAAGAAGTAAAAGCAGCAAATAAATATACGAAAAAATGTTCAACATCACTGGTCATGCGAGAGGTACAGATGAAAACAAGACTGAATTCCACCTCGCCCCAGAAAGAATGGCTGCTAGCAAGAAATCACACAATAACAAATGTTGGCGGGACCCCTTCTCCATTGTTGGTGGGAGTGCAGACTGGTGCACCCACTGTGGAAATCAATATGGAGATACGTCAAACAACTCGGATTAGAGGTTCCATTTGATCCAGTATCCCTCTGCTGGGTATCTTCCCAAAAGAATTAAAGCAATCATACTACAGCAATATATGCACACTCATATTTATAGTGGCACAGTTTGTAATAGCTAAAACTTGGAAAACAGCCCAACTGCCCATCAATTAGAGACTGGATAGAGATGTGTTTTTTCTATAAAGTGGAGTACTATACAACCATAAAGAATGAGAAACTAGAGTTGCTCATAGGAAAATGGATGCATATTGAGGCCATACTCTTAAGCGAAATAAATAGGACACACGTGTAAATATCGAATGGTTTCTCTGGTGTGTAAACCTAAAAGTGTAAGTAAGATTCAAGTGGTATAACTGATAATGTGAAATAAGAAGAAAAGGGCTAACTGGGAAGGGTAGGGGAAAGGAAATACGGGAAAAGAAAAAATATGAGAAAAGGAAAAAATGGAAACAAAGGCTTTGCAAATAGGGGAGGTTGGAGGGGGTGAAGGGAGGGCAGGGGAATGGGGAAAAATGGGAACCGAGATCTGTTATGTGAAGGTACAAGATCCCAATGATGAAAGTAACTGTACCATGTACTTAAAAAGTACCAGTAAACTCAATGAGAAAAAATGTATCACAGTAAGACACACGGCTATGAATCCCCCTCAAAATCCTCTCCACACTTCAAACACTGATCCTGTTCTTGCTGCTGCCCAGAGCAGTTCAGGACGTCCTCTCTCCTGGATGTCTGTGACGTGAGATCAAATCTTTGTGAATGGCGCCGCTGCCTTGCCTTCGTCAGGAGCCCTGTAAAAGCACGACCACGTGTCCGCACCCACTTCATTTATCAGATCTGGCGCCAGAAGACTTCTGGGTCTTTCTCAAAGTCACAGTGACCATGAAAGGTAAATGCTCTTAATCAATTCAGGTCATTGAGGCAACCATGACAGCACGCACAGCTGAAGACCCTCGTGAAAGTGGACTTCCAGAACTGCTCCAGAAAGAGGCAAGAATCCTGGGATGAGTGTGTGTTTTAAAGGGAGGATTCTGACGAAGATTCATGGCAGCCTACCTTTTACTATAATTTTACTTAAACATTCACTGCGTTTTTCAATCACACTTCATATAGCCACGCACAAACACCTCTCCCATACATTCATTTTCTATCCTCTTATTCCTAGGTCTGTCATTTACTTTTCCAGCTTTACACTTGTACACCCTACCATCCATCTATCCATCCATTCCCATATGTCCATCCGTCTGTCCCACACACACTTGTCTACCCCCATCTTCCCACTTGCCTGTCTGCTACTCAGCCATCTACCTATTTTCTCACTGGCACATTTACCTCCCATGTGCCCCTCATCCACCAATCTACCCACCTATCTACCTCTCCACCCACCCGTTCATCATCCACCCATCCATGGCGACGTCCGTTCATCCACCACTCACCCGCTCATTCACCATCCCTCCCTCCCATCCATCCCTACCCCATGTAACCCCCCATCATTGCCCTCTTTCCACTCATCCTTTTCTGCACACCAGGCCAGGAGACAGGACAGACAGCAGACAGGGAACACTGACCACAAAGACATCTCTACTACAAGGAAGTAGGTGTCACAGTATGGCTTGGAACGCCACTTACTAGCCCTATGACTTTGGGAAGCTGGATTCAAACTCAGGGCTGCCTGTCTCCAAGACCTCTGCTCATTTTGCTGTATCTTGTGCTGCTCATTCTGCACCAGGAAAGAAGAGAGTGTGGAATGATTTCCCCACGCTCCAAAGGAGTTAGGTTCACATAGTCCAGTGGGACCAAGACATCTATACAAAGTATCGCAGCTGGCTCTGAGAGCTCACTACAGCTCCAGCCCCCAGCCCCACTGTCTTGCAGCCCTGAGGAAGTGAAAAAGGATGCAAATACACACACCAGTGGACGCAGCTCACTTCTAGTGTTGCAAATCAGCTAGTGCTGTCTGCAGGGGCTGGAACATTTCATTTCTCAACCGTCCAATAAAATCAACTGTCAGCTTTGTGACCGGAATTCTGAGGGGTGGATGTGAATGGTCTCAACTGTTTGAACCCAATGTGGAGGTGCCAGAAGGAAGTGCTCTGTGACAGGGAACCACAGCCAACAGGCTGAGACCCACAGCAGTCAGGCTGGGAGTAGTTTTCAAAGGCAAGGGACTATGGAGGGGTAGAAGAAAAAGGCTAGCAAACAAATTAATTTCAAATCCAGCTGTTGCCCACACTCTGCTGGGGTCGGATTAGTGCCCAGGCCAGCCTGCAGCCAACTGCAGGATGCGGATGAGGCCCAGTCTCTGTGTGAGAGCCCACTCTGTTTCCTGGTGCTTACACACCTGTTCACCTGTCTGTGTCACTTCCTGAGCCCATGACATTCTAGAGTGGTGTACAGTGCGGCTCTGGGGGCCAGGGCACTTGCATCTGAGTCCCAGCTCTGCCACTTACTGGCTGTGCCCTGCAGGAACTCGGCTCCGTTTCTTTCAGCCTTCTTTCTTCATTTGTGACATGGGGCAACAACACCTCCTTAAAGAGGAAGAGGAGCAAATGTGCACCATCTGCCTGCCCTGGAGGGCTCCTTGTGCGGGGCAGCTGCTTCATGGCGATGCCTGCCATGTGGATATGCTCCTGTTTTACACATGGCAAAACTGCAGATCAGCGAGGTGTAACTTCCTGCTGTCACTCCAGTGCCTATCTCCTGACACCAGGTAGGCAGTGGAAGGGAGACACAGCTGGTTTTGTAGGCTTTGTCCTGAAGAAGACCAGGGCAGAAGACCCAGAGGAGTGTGTGGGGTACTGGGCTGAACATGCACAGTGCGGGAAACAGAATTAAAGGCCGAGCAGGAGGAACTCCCTGTGAGCCGGTCTGCTGTCTGTATGGATCTCTGTCCACCCACAGGAAAGGGCCACAGTGGGCCATCTGTAGCCCACGGGCTCCAGCACAATGACCAGCCAGAGGCAGGGGCACAGTCAGGGTGCTGGGGTGATGGGTGGCTGAACGCATAGATAAATAGCTCCGCCTGGCTTCGCCTTTCATGTGTGCCCAGGCTGGCAGCTCAGTCTCACATTCCCAGGGGAAAGGAGTCTGGCTGTAATGGAATGGAGCGATGTGGTGTCTTTGTGGGACAAAACTAGATTGCCACTTGCAGAACTGGAGAGCTGGCAGCCCCCGTGGGTGTCAGTTTGTGTTTGAATGAGTTCATGTGTGAAGAATGTTAGCTCTCGCGGCCAAAAAAGCGGTGTTAGCTTGTTAATTATTTTCCACGTGTGTACGTGTGTTGCTTAGAAAAATGAAGACAAGATAATATTTGACACAGCACTTAATTAAGTGGCACTACATTGGACTGATGATTTTATGCACGATTAATATCCGAGAAAATATGTGTGGTGCTGTCACAGGGGCTAAGTGCTTAGCATGTGTTGCCATTTATCCTTACAACAGTCTTCCTCAGTTGATATTAATACTGCATTTATACAAATGGGAAACTGAGGTAGTAGTGTGAGGTCTAAGGCCACAAAGCTAACAAGGATCAGGACTCAACCCTAGACAATTTTGTTCCTGAGCCTGTACTCTAGCTGTTACGCACCCAGGCTGAACATCCCTCAAGGCAAAATGTGAAAGCCAAATGTTCCTTTGATAGTTATTTGGGACATCAAATTGAATGGATTGGGAAACACCTAGCAGATCAATGGAGCACAGGCCTGGTTATGTTTGGATGATTGACACACATGAACTGAACACTGAGGAGGTAAGACCCGCCCAGGATGTGGCCGGCACCAACCAATAGGCTTGCAGCCTGGATCAAATAAAAAGGGAAAGAGGAGCTCCTTTGAAGGAGCTCTGTGCCCTCATCTTTGAAGTTTGTCTCCAGTTCCTTTCCAGGGCGGGCCCTTCAGCCTTCCAATGCAGGCTCTGGCTTTCTGACACAGACTTGCACCTGATGCCGCAGTGAGCTCCAGGCCTTCGACCTTTGACCCCAGCTCTCCAGTGCAAAGATGACACATTTGTACTCTTCCACCCCTGATTCTGCAGGCGGCCATGGTGAACCTACCTAGTAAACCCACTTAAATCTGTTCCTCTAGTGAACCCTAAGTGATACAGTTCTAGAATCCAAAATTTCTAAGTGCCAACAAGAGTTCACAAGTGAAATTTTCACACCGTGAAACTTTGTTTCATGCTCAAAATTATAAAAATATCGTGTGCCCTTACCTTTAGGCTATGTGTATAAGGTGTATGTAAAACACACATGAATATTGTGTTTAGACTTCAGTTCCATCTCCGAGACATTTTGTTATGAATGTGCAGATAGTCTAAATTCAAAACAATTTGCCCTGTGGTCACAAGCATTTTGGGTGAAGGAGCCTCAACCTGTCCTCTCTATAGTTAAAGAGAAACAAAGAACAGAGTTGAAATTACTGGAAAGTTTTACCGAACTGAACAACGATTTTCTGGTTGAGGATGGAGGGTGGACATTGAAGGGGAGAGAGCAAAACATCACGATCCTTGTGTGGGCATTCCTCCTGTCCCCCCTCTGGCATCCCCCGCAGAGGCTCACGGTCTCCCCACCTCAGCTCCCCACTCCCAAGACAGCACACTATGCCTCTCAATGGCTCAAATCCAGAAAATTCCTTCACCCTGGATTCAAACTGAGAGATCTACAGCCCGAGTGGCCTTCTGATGGCCAGTGCCCCACCGGCCTTCTGTCTACAGTTCTTGGGCTTCCAGATGGGCATGACAGCGAGAAGCAGAGACCTGGAAGAGCAGGGGGAGTCAGGCTTAGTTGTGGCCTCGAGCCCCTGGGAACACTGGAAGGTCACTGCTCCAGTCAACAGGGCCCCTACAGGGACACTGCCACCTGCGGTCTCTATCTCTCCCTGCCCAGCCTCTTAGGTGATCATATCTTGGCTTCCATGAACCCCAGGTTACTGCACTAGCCTCTATGGTGCCCCCTTCTCATTGAGACATAAATGGCCCATTGTAGATAAACTCTCTGTAGTGTTTCTTCTAGGACTTTGATGGATACAACCTCCTTCCAGAACCCCCGGGACTTCTATTCCTCAAGTGAAAACAGTATTACTGGCGGTTCCTCTCTGACATCTCACGACTTATTGGAGAGATTGTCTGGGATGAGATTTCTTACCCCTCAAATTCAATAATAGCTTTTGGCCAAGAGCATTGAAAGTTTGCTTTATCCACTATTGCCTGAAGCAAAACATGTTTGAGGAAGCCTTTGGAGGGAGTCAGCAAAGCTGTGGCATGTGGCATGACCTGGGAGGCCACCACCCTCTCCTCTCTCAGCTCTTCTCCTTTGCAAAAGAAGTCAACTCTGGTGGAACTGAAGGGGTGGCAGAGTCAGGATTCTGAATAACAGGGGATTAAAATTTCGTGGGTGTCTTCCATCCAGCCCTTTCTCCTCTGACAGCTGATGGATGGTTAGTCACTAGCTGCTCACCAGAAGTTTCTGTCACATGGCCAATGGCACCTTCTGGCTCCTCTGGGATGGGTGGGGCCATGTGGCTGGCCTTGGCCAGGGAGCAGAAGTACCATCTGCTCCCTGGGCATGGGGTGCACACCTGTAATCTCAGTACTTGGCAGGCTGAGGCAAGAGGACTGAATGTTTAAGCCCAGCCTAAACAACTTAATAACTTAGCAGGACTTGCTAAAAAGGCAGAAAGGTCTGGGATGTAGCTCAGTGTGAAGGCCTTGGGTTCAATCCCCTGTCTCCCCTTCCCTCAAGAAAAAGAAGAGCCCCCCCCCCAAATGGGCTGGGGATTTAGCTCAGCGTTTGGTGGCCTGCCTTGCAAGCACAAAGACCCAGGTTCAATCCCTGGTAAAAAAAAAAAAAAAAAAAAAAAAAAAAAAAAAAAAAAAAAAAA
>NW_022900947.1:4158961-4180548 GCF_012274545.1 Fukomys damarensis
AAAAAAAAAAAGATAAAAAAGAAAAAGAAGAGCCAAATGCTCCTATCAGGCTGGACTACTGATCTAGCAACACGGGGCTTCCCAGGGTTCCTCCCTCTGTCACGATCATCCCACGCTCCACGTGTCACCCGGAGGAAGAGCAAGAGGAAGAGGATGTGGGAGCAGCTCCCCAGCTACCATGGACATACAGGGTGAGTGAGAAACTAACTTTGTTGTTGGAAGCTGCTGAGGACGGGGGTTGGTATCTGGTCATAGGGCCAAGGTGTTTCCGTCAGAGACTCCTGTGACACAGGTAGGAGCGAGCACTGTGATGGTCAAGGGCCTGAGTAGTGATCCCTGATGGAGCCACTCCTTCGATGTGTGGGCAGCTGGCCCTGTGCGAGTCCCCACCCCAGCCCCATTCACGTTATGGTTGCTGTCTGGATGTCCTGAGAACCTCCCTTCTGGCCGGTGATTAGATTGTTGAGGTTTGTAGCTGACTGCTGTTGGGAGGCAGGGTCTGGTCAGAAGTGGACCACTGTGGGTGTGGACTGGGAGGGTTTACCTTCCTCCAAGTTCCTCCTTTGAGCCCACTCTGCTTCCTGTGCTATGCTGTGAGCTACTTTCCTCTGCCAGGCCCTCTGCCGTGCCACCCGGCCTTGGAGCCAGATGACT
This sequence comes from Fukomys damarensis, assembly GCF_012274545.1. NCBI lineage: Eukaryota > Metazoa > Chordata > Mammalia > Rodentia > Bathyergidae > Fukomys > Fukomys damarensis. Next base: position 4,159,616 of record NW_022900947.1, read on the forward strand.
ATGGACCGAAATGTGGGCCAAGATAAACCTCTCCTTTCTTGAGTTGTGGGTGCTGGGTATTTTGTCTCAGCCACAAGGAAAATAAGTCAGACAATCCACCTGCAGTTTCTGTGTGCCACCTGCCTGGAGGTGGAGGAGAGGAGCCCTGGGTAAACCCAGTGAGGACAGCGCCCACTGATTCTTTCCTAATCTGCTCCAGCTGTAGTTGCTCCGTCTTCTCTCCTCTGTCTGTGCAGCCATCCTCCATCACTGCTGCTCGGAGGGAGAGTGTGCTGCCACTAGGCTTACATTAGGACAGTGTTATAGGCCTTGCCTCTCCTCACATCTGTTGGCCTAAGGGTGGGCACCAGGCCCAAAACACCACACAGAGTCCGCCTCCAGGGACTCAGGGGCAGCACCTGACTCAAGTGAGGACAAGCAGATCCATCCCTGGGGCCTTGGAGTCTGAGATCAGGAAGCTTCCTCTGCTTTTCTTCAGCTCCCTGCTTTGTCTAGGGCACCCCCCATTGCACCCCATCTCTTCCCACAACTGTGTGATTCTTCCAGTCAGTTCCCATTTCAACTAAATGGTTTGGCTTTTGTTTCTCTCCCTCACAGCCATTGCAGTTGCTCGGAATCCACTCTCCGTGCTGGTATCCAGCTCTCTAACCTCCAAGTGTCCTGGTGTTTCTAAGCTGAGCAGTGGGCTCAGGGTACATCTCCATTTTACTGCGGCACTGTGCGGTGTACAAAGTACTTTTGCCAATAACCCATTTTCATACTTAATACAATTGCAAGGCCACCTCATATTTTTCAGCAAGCTTCACTGAAGAAGCTATCATCGCCTTCAGTGTCTCACTGGTTATTCACAAAAACCCTGGGAGAAGGCAGAAGGGCTGTATCTGTGCTTATCCAAACCCTTTAGTGCATGAAGCCTCAGGTTCAGAGATGTTGAGCCACTTGTCCAAGGCCACGCAGCCACCTGTCAGAACCAGACCTGGATGCAGATCCGACTGTTGGTGGAACCCTCTGACCAGGTCTTTTTGGCAAACCTCAGGAAGTTAAAGCAAGGAGCTATCAGTCTCTGGCTTGACACACGCTGTTAAATATACAGCTATTATTTCTACGTCCATGTGGTGCTTTGGCACTTAAAATAGACTCCTTCACACAGGATCCATCCAGGTCCACATCCTAGTGTCTTTTCCCCCAAATGCTTAATAGTGGGGAGGAGGTTTGCAAATATTTGCCGATAAACAAGAGGGATACCTCGTTGGGACTCTGCATGAAATCTCTCTCTGGCTGACGGTCCTGTCTGTCGTCACCAGGATCTGTCCGTCACACTAATGCTGATGCCATGTCCTAGGAGTCCTGAAGCACAGGGAAGGCCTCATGATTCAGAGTCCCAGGTTTCATTTCAGCTTGGTCAGCGGGGGAGCAATATTCCGTAAGATGGGAGGTGGTGCAACTTTGTCTGTGGGCCGCCTTCTAGGGAGGTTTAAATCTAGTGCACAGAACCTGCAGAATGACTCGAAGGCCAGCTGGTAAGAATAAGGCACATCGCAGGGGTTCCTCATTTACCTACGTACTGGCTTAACAACTGTTTGGACCTACATCAGGGGTGCGCTGCTTTGACTTACCACCTGCCACTCAGACTTAAGACTGGTCTTTTTTGAGTGCACTTCTGTACATCTTGTTTGTAGAGCCTCAGCATCTTTTCTTGGCCCAGTACACCTTGTTTTTAGAGCACTGTAATCGTTGCTGGTTGGACTGTACACTGCTGTAGTTTTATGTTCTGCTGTACATTACAGCACTGCACGTAAGAATTATGCAAATAAAAGCAATGTCATCAAGTTGGAGTTCCCTTTGACCATTTCTCTGTTCTGAATATTGCAATGTACCTACTACAGACGATTCCTCATTTAGTGACCAATTCATTTAATGACTGAGTCAGCAGGAAAAGAACACGGTCGTTAAATGAGAAATGTCTGTGTAGTCACTAATGATAATCTCTATTAAAACTGAATGTGTATATGAACTCTCTAATTTGTGTCAGTGCTTTCTAAATTACTGTGATTTTTAAATTTACCTTACCTCTATTATTTGTAAAATAACTTTTCTGGTAATAAGAGGCATGTTCATATTGGGGGTTGAAATTTGGGAGAAACCAAGAGTTTTAATGACAGCAGCACTGCCTATCACAGAGGTGTATCCGTCAAGTTGTCTAGGGTTCCTTGGACTCCTTAGCAAATCTCCACAAACTGAGTGGCTTAAAACAAAATACCTGACACCCACAACGTAAAGGAGAAGTGGTTTAATTTAGTTCATGATTTCAGAAGGTTCAGTCCATGGTCAGCTGGCTTCAAGGCAGAAACATTATGGCGGAAGGGAGTGGTGGGGCAGAGCTGCTTGGTTCATGGCAGCTGCAAAGCAGAGGAAGGACATGAGCGAGAGATACGGCCTCCAAAGGTAGCTTTAGGGACCCACTGTCTCCAACTGGGCCCCACCTTCGGGTGCCACATTCAGCTGTAAACAAGTGGATTAATCCACTGGCATGTGCTGCTAGCACCCTCACAGTCCACTCACGTCTCCAGGGGTTTCTTAATCCAGCAGAGTTGACAACTAGGATTAATTTACACAACGATAGTCTAACAGTTCTGGAGCCAGAAGTCTGAAGTCAAGGTGTTGGCAGGGTCGTGCTGGGTCTGAGGGGTCTGAGAGAAATTCTTCCTCCTCCTTCCACTTCTTGGTGGTGGCCAGTAATCTCTGTGTCACTTGGGTTGCTCTGCTCTTGCCCTATCTTCACATGGGCTTCTCTCTGGTGTGTCACTGGATCTAGGGCCCAGGCTAATCCACTCTGCCCTCATAGTAACTTGGTTATTCCCACAAAGATGATTTCCAAATAAAGTTGCAGTCTTAGGACTTCCACACACCCTCTTCGGGGACACAGTTCACCTTACAACAGAGGGGTCTCAGTCAGACAAATACAGGTTTTTCACAAGACGCTTGGGTACACAAAAACCACTAGGTTAAGCTGTGGAAATCAATGTTAAGGGCTCACCGGAGAAGTGAGAGGTGACCATTGCCCCTAAGCCCCTATTTCAGAATGTGGTTGTTTATGTCCATATTTCACACTCATTCCTAGCTGTCTCACTAGTTTCCTTCACTTGGATACCTGAATGAAAGCTTCTATGTTTGTAAAATAATTAAATGTGAAAATAAGAATGATGCTGTATAATGAGAAAAATACGGGCTCGAAATGCCTAGAGCCGCATGGAATCCCAACTCCACATCCCTTCACAGTGACCTCAGGCACAGGGCACACTCTCCCTGGATTCAACACACACTTTCCCATCAGGGTGGTGGTGAGGATTCATCGTGGAGCAAATGGGAACAAATGCAGAACACGGCGCGCAATGCATGGCTTAGAACAGCTTTTCCAGACACTCAAAAAAAAAAAAAAATGACGGCGAGCATTTTCAGGTCCTTTCCATCCCCTCTGTTTGTCTTTCATTGGCTGAGATCAGTACACCCGGATCAGCCGCTCTCTACACCAGGCTGCGATTTCTGCTGATGGAAACCTGAGTGAAGTTGTCATGGGGCCCCGATTCTGGTGCAATTTCTTGATTTTCAGTGTTCCCGGAACTATTAAGAATCTGCAGTCTAAGTAGCCTTTTGGGGCTGCCTTCATCTCTGCCTGCAATTCCCCCTGCTGTTTCGGGTCACTGGGCTGATGGTCTCTGGCCCTTTCCCTGCAGATGGAAAGGCCTGCAGCCTGCTCTTTGTCACTGGGGTCCTAGGAAGCTTGGCCTTTGCACTTGTCATCCTGGCCTTGCTCTTCCCTCACTTGCTGGGTGAGGCACCATTTGAATCACAATTATGTTTTCATCAGTCTCAATGCCTGGGAAATGGGCATTAAACACTTGCTGACAGAACTGTGATGAGAACAGAACGAGACGCCCGCTGCAGGTGACTCCCAGGAGCCAGCACACAGAAGGCGGCCTTCCCTGTTTATCTTCTCTGATGCAGTCAAGGGTTGGGCTGCGATATTTAGCTCTGTGACTGGCCAGAAATTACATGCTCTGGCTTTGATTTCAGAAGACTGGATTTTCAGTTTGCTACTTCTTAGTAATAGAGCTTGGAGGAAGAGCTTTCCTTATTTTACAGGTTAGTGTGCAAAATGCCAGTGGGGTTGTTGAAGAGGTAAAATGGATGTGAAAACATTTTGCAAACAGCACAGGTCTTGGTACAGTCAAGAAGCCACTGCTATCTGGCCTGTCAGTTGAAGCAGGTGGGGCCCCGAGCAGCCCAGGACCTCATCAAGTTCCCAGCATAGCAGCAAGAGCAGAACCTGACCCTGTCCATCCAGTGTCCACGCCCGTGATGAATCACACCCCTCAGACCTGCTCAGCTTCAGATTCTTGTGGCTCCAGGGCTCCAGCACAGGACCCCTATCATCGTGTCAGGTCCTCTCAGGCTCTCCACGGAGGCGACCTGGGCAATGGAGTCAGTAAACTTGAAATACATAGTGACTGTTTATCTCACTGGCCCTTGGCCTGGCCTGAAGGCTGGCTGTGCTTTGCTGCTCCTGTGCCACCAGGGGAGAAGTAAGGTGAGAGCCTGTGGTCACGTTAATGGGCCCAGCCTTGCATGCCAGATGCCTGGGTTCACCACCAGGTGGTACCCTCAGGGACCAAGGTGGCTGCTTATTCTATATGTGATCTGCACAGTGAGAGGCCACCCTGAATTGTGACTCACGGCTTGGACTCTGGAGCCAGACTGTCTTCACGGAACCTCACCTTAGTGATGGCAGAACTGTGACTCTGTGCTTGAACTTCCTCACCTGTAAGATGGGGAATCGAGATGACCATCTTTCAGGACGGATGCTCAGACTGAAGGCACAGGGCGGGTGCTCACTATGAGCAGTGCCGATGGCTGTCTGAGCCACAGAAGCTACTGCTCCCCAGACGCATTGGAGAGAAACTGCAGACATTTGCGGTGGACAGTGACCCCCTCCCGCAGGTCACAAGCTCCTCCCATGGGGCTATGAGCTCCACGAGGGAAGGGTCTTTGCACCACAGTGCCTATGCACCTGACCTGGGGGATGCTAACGACACACCTGCTGAACAACTGCATGGGGTGGAAAGAGCCTGGAACATATGGAACGGGAGGTTCGCATTCAAGTCTTTCCTATTGCAGTGAAGAGGCACAAGACAGTGGGAATGTGAAAGAGAGGAACCTTTCTCTCCTTGGGGTCAGTAGGGAAGGAAGCAGTGGTTGGGTGGTTTTTGCTTGCCAAGAACTCTCGGAAATGTCTGGAGACATTTTTGGTTCTTATCGAAGAGATGTTACTGGTTTCTAGTGCGTACAGGCCAGGGCCACCAGGAGCAGTCAAGAGAACAGAGAAGCTGCAGTGGAGGAGCAGGACCCCCAGGTCAGGTCAGACCCCCATGTGACAGCGCCCCCCAAAGTTATGTCCTTTCATGCCTCCTGCAGTCACCAATACCCTTCTATCCACTGCCCTGTCTGAAAAATGACTTCCTCTCTCTCCTTTGATTCTGCCAGGCTCATCACCAGTTACCATGCATCTCACAAGGGACCCTTGGTACAGCCAAGGGCTCTGCATTTTCCTGGTCACCAAACATTCCACCTGAGGAAGGGAACACAGAATTGGCTGAAGCTACTATAAAGCTGGGTTTCTGCTCAACACAGCCAGACACAGCCCCTAAACGACACAGGAGGGATAGTTCATTCTCATTTCCTTTGAAAAGGAATCAGTTTGGATTTTGAGGAATCCACATTGAAGCCTCTTCTGGCACACAGCTGAATGTGAGCTGCTGCCACCATGTGCTTGGGTTCCCCCCACAGCCTTTCACAGACCCCATTTGCCAGCCTGGTATCTCTGTGGTGCTCAGTTCTGCTGGCCAGAAGCCAGGCTACTCAAACCCACAGCTGCTGACCCAAAAGAGCTTCCCAGGCCTGGGTTTCTCAAAGCTGGCTGGGCAGTGGGGGATGGCAAGGAGTTGGAATTATTCACAACAGCCCCACTTCCCATGTCCCATGGGCTGTGGCCACAGGAGTCCTTCACTTCTGTAGCCTCAGCAGGGAGTCAAGGAGCTGTGGTCCTCTGGCAGGTGGGGCTTGGGACGTGTGTCTGGGCTGACCTTGCACCCACCAGCCTAGAGAACTGCAGTTGCATGGTACAAATGACAGACTGCTAACTCTGTCACCTCCCCAGGTCAATTCTGGTAGAGGAGCTCTCTCCTGCCCTCTTCCTGTCCTACCATTGCCTGACCCCAGCAAGCTCAGGGAGGGAGAATGCAAGCTTCCGTCCTGCAGAGTCCCTGAGCCTGCCATGCAGTCTCCTTTCTCCGTGTGTTGGCCTCACCCCTCATATGCCTTGCCTAGGACCAGTTGGGCGTGAGGCCTCCACACCTTCCCCCAAGGAGCCAGCTGTGAGACCCACTGCCGGGACTGCCTTTCCCTGTCATCTGCTATGGGCCAAAAGCAGGTAAACACAGGTGATGGCACTGACCCCGCTGCCCTCCATGGGACCCTGCAGGATCATCTCTGAGGTCCACAGCCTGACTCTGGGGCAGGTCAGATGGGGTCACCCTGTCCATACCTTGCTGTGGCAAATTAGCCACAGGTATTTGGACCCCCAGATACCAACATCTGCTGGGAGCAGGACTGAGTCATCTACTTCCTCTGCTGACCAGCACCTGTGAGGGTCAGCTGGTGGCCATGGGGGACTCCTGAAGAGCCACTCCAGACTCTGTGCCCTGTTTCCTATGAGCCCAGGGTGCAGAGATATAGGAACACTAGCCCCTACACAATGAGGACCTAGTGTGCACCCTAGGGTGCTCCTGGCCCTCCAGGCATGGCAGCAACCACCTGGATGACTTTTTATAGCCCCAGCATTGTAAGAGAGCCATTTCCCTGTGGACACTGGCCAAGAGGCTCAGCAAGGCTAAGGACCCTGCTTCAGGTCCCTCTGGCAGGGCAGAGCCAGGTGGCCCCAAGTGGTTCTCCATGAGGGCTCCTGACACAGGTTCCTGTGTTCGGCCATCTCTACTGTCCTGGGACAACCGAGACCCCTAGAGGTGGGGCCTCTCTGCGGGTCAGGCCACACAGCAGAGGCAGGATTGGACCCCAGCTCAGTCTCATTCTAAATCCAGTAGCTGCATTCACATCAGAACCCTGTGTCTCACTCTGCCTCCTCTTCCCTCTCAACCTTGGGGAGAGTCCACCAGGGGCCTGAACTGTGATCCTCCTGGGGATGTGGCATGGGGGACTTACTTCTCTCTGTTGAAGATGATGAATTCCTTCCTCACCGTCTCCAGACACTGCTGCAGGTGCCCATTCTGCCAAAAAGCACAGAGAGGACTAAGTGATAGAGTGCTGTCCAGGGACTTCTGGCCAAAGGGCAAGGATTGATCTAAACAGGAGTCACCACTAGGGGCTAGGAATGAGCTCAGGGGCCAGAGCAGGTGCTGACTGCAGGGTGGCCACATCCCAGGGAAGGCTGACTGACAAGTGTTTGTCTCAGTTTTAAGCCAGTGCAAAAGCCATGTTAGCGTGGAAAATGGCCAGCAGTCCTGGCCTGGCCTCCTGGCACTTGGCTGTCCGCTGGGCCTGCTTCAGACACCCGTCATGCAAGGATCCATTCTTCTTAGGGCCACTGATCCCCTGTGACAGGTGCCCCCAAAGACCCCCAAAGGCAGGGGGTAGATGGTACTCAGGGCAGGAAGCAGTCTCCTCTCTGAACCCACAGGCCAGTTCTGCAGTGGGCATTGCTGGCCAGGGCTTTGGATCCATGAGACTTTTAGGGGCTGGGAAGATGTTTTAATTTCTATTAAAGTAGGAAGGCAAAAAGGAATTTGCAGCATTGAAGATTGTATTCATCTTTATACCAATGCAGTCACAAAACGAAACATTTATTTTTTACAGAGGAGGGCACTATTGTGGACTAAACTGTGTCTCCCCAGATGTGTTCAACTGCTAAGCCCTGGTATCTGTGAGTGTGGCCTTATCTGACATAAGATCTTCACGGGTGTGATCGTGGCCATAGCGGGTGAGGAGGGGCCCCAGAGCCAATGACTACCATCCTGATATGAAGACCGCATGAAGCTCCAGAGACAGGCCAGGTGGAGTGGAGGCAAAGATGGTGGCTATGCGGCTGCCTCCCCAAGGGGCATCATGGTTCTGCAGCGAAAGCATAAGCTGGAAGGGACAAGGAGGGCCCAGCTCTACCACCTTTGGAGAATGCAGGTTGGCATCTCCACTGAGGACTTCCGGCCTTCAGAATGGGGAGGGGATACAAGCTGGTTGTTTGAAGCCACCAATCTGTGGTGCTTGGGTATTAGCCTGGGTCACTAACTCAGAGACCCTTAAAAGTGCCAGGGCTCAAGAAAGTCACAACGCGGTCCTGGGGCCCCTGCCGTATACAGTTTTCCTAATGGGTGCCCCAGGATTACTGTTGTTGCCCAGCACTGGTTCTCTTAAGGTTGCTGGAGCAGACCCCCCGCCCCCGAGCTAAGACAGAGGGATGACTTTGGCAGGAAGGGTGAAGTGAAAAGCCCTGTGTCTGGAAAGGTGGCCTGCCAGTGTTGTGTCTCCCGCCCACTGACCCTGAGAGGAGCTCACCAGGGGACAGGTGTCCTTTGTGCCATCTTTGGACCTGTGCTTTGCCAACCTCTTCTTCTTTTTGTGAAGTGGCTTGGATTCTAGAATCATTTCCTCGAGTTCAAACGTGGGGTCACAGTTCAGTCTGCCTTTCTGAAGGGAGGAAGAAAAGAAGACATGGTTGGTTCATATCTCACCAGCCACTGAGTTCTTCTCCATTCACTAAATCACCCGCTCAGCCATCCCTCAGATAATGATGAACTCCCTCTGTGGACGCATTGCTGCATTTTCTTTCTGGTGATGAAATCAACACATCCCAGCATCCACCCTTGATTTAGAGCCATCATCCCATCGCCATTCCTTAGTCTCACTGCTATGCACGATTTGCACGTGAGACTGAGTTCTGTTTTCCAATTTGATTTTTTTCACTGGATATTTGATCATATAGGCATTCTCAGCTCATTAATCTCTTTAAATAATTTAATTAAAACACCATTTCCAGTCAACATCTTTCCAGCTCTCTGTCCTGGTTTACCGTTTCCCCACAGCTGGAGCTAGGGACCCCTGAGGCCTGACTAGGCTGCAGGTCTGGGCTCCCCCTACCTGACTTCTGGACCCCAGGCTCCTGTGGGCTATTAGTGGTCCCAAGGCCTGCCTTGGTGGCTGTGCGAGGATGCCCATCCCCTCGCAATGTAGTCCAGCAGTTACAGCAGCCCTGGAGTCACGCAGGGAGGCCTGGTGCTGTGACCAGGACCTTGACAGGTCCATGGCTGCCTCAGATTCCATTCATCACCTGCAGACGGAGAGCAGCGCCTGTCCTACAAGGTGGCTCACGGCATTGCTGCCAAGTGCTTTGGGTGGCCAGGCAGGAGGCAGGTCCTTCTGAACTAGCTGCCCTTCAACCTGGAGGGGCCGGGCCTGCTGTGCCCCGTGGGTGAGGTGGGATGCATACCTGGGGTTGGGCAGCCTCGCTGTGCACTGCACCCTCACTCTCTTGGTAACTCTGGGAAGGAGACGGGTGCCAGCTCCGGCCTGACCTGAGGTAACTGATGCTCCCCTTGCTGCTTCCAGCCCTCGAACCTCCTGCAGGATTCTTGGCCTCAAGCCCAGCTCTATATGCGCTGCTGCAGCTTAGCTGGCCTGGGCTTGGCTAATTAGTGGCTGGGTACCGGCCAGTGCCGGAGTCACAGCTTGAGGGCGAGAGGAGGACTGTCTTTGCAGGTAGATGTCAAAACCTCTCTGGGCTTCAGGTGCCACGGCCATAAAATGACAGCAGCAACACAAATCTGTGAGGCTAACGTAAGGCAACATAGGAGAAGCTCCGCCCTGGCTTCCTGTCCCAACACCTGCTAAAGCTGTGGTTACTGTTTCCTTCGGGGCCATGGAGTGATGTTCCGTATCATCCCCTGGCTTCCTCGGTCCGAGAGACAGGGCCCCATCTGCCTGATGGGAATCCTCACTGGGTTCCCTGGAGCCCAGGACTCTCCTATCCCCTGGAGGGAACAGGCTTCTCCCATCCCCGCCAACTTCTGGAACATGGGTAAGACTCTCCTCCCCTCATTACACAGTGCCATCCTCTGCTGCTTCCCTTTCCAATGAGCAGCTCGAACTTCAGACCCAAGTCTCTCCTGTCTCTTTCATCTCCTGTCCATACGTCTATTCATCTGTCCATCCGTCTATCATCCGTCCATCCGTCCATCATCCGTCCATCTGTCTGTCCGTCCATCCTTCCCTGTCAATGGAGGCCCTGCATCCAGTCTGCCTGAATGAAGCTCTTTCGGTTTCTCACCAGGCAATCTTGGGCAAGCCCCTTAACTTCAGCAGAATACTAGCAGGATCACCTCTCAGGACTCCTGTGAAGCTTCTAAGAGATACCGGGTGTGACGCTCCTAGATCAATGCCTGGCACGAGCACAGGCACGGTCCTGCTGGCTGTTACCATCCACTCCATGCATCTGTGACAAGCACACACTGAGCCCTCCTGTGCTTTCTAGAGCCACCATTGTGCTGGCGCCTCTCTAGACAGAGGCAGCCAGAGCAGCGTCACCCCTCATTCAGCCCAGCCACCTTGTCTGGCAGGAGGGAGAGGCTCAGATGCACTGCAGGGAAGGAGGTGGGGGACTGGTCACACCTGGGGCAACTTTCATGCAGAAGGCCTTGGCTAAGCCCCTCTCCGGAACACAACCAGGGAGAGCCAAGCAACCAAGCAGCAGCAGGGGTGGCTGAAGGCAGCTCGTGTGTGTGCATCTGAGGGGGTGAGTGAGTGTGCACTTGGAGGGACTGGGGAACAGAGGCTGGTGAGTGTCGCAGAGGCTGGTGCTCACCCACAGAAGGCTCATCCACTAGCTGACAGGGCCACATGCTGGCCCCAGGGCCCCAGGGCACCCCGTACACAGCCCAGCGCACCCTGGACCCGGCAAGAAAGCAGGAATGAGGACACACGCATGGCTGCATGGAGAGCTGGAACCCTGGGCCTGCAGGTGGCCAGGCCTCAGAGGTGCCAGGCATTTCTCCGGAGTGTCTAGAGCGGGGAACCTGAAGCAGGCAGCCCAGGGACGGAGGGTGCCCTTCCAGAGGGTCTGAGAGTGAAGACAGCAGCTGGGCATGGTGGCACATGCCTGCTAGCCCATCATTCTGGTAAGCTGAGGCAGGAGGGTCAGAAGTTCCAGCCCAAGTCACCTTGGCTCTCAGGGAAACGGGAAACCTCAGTGCTCTGGTGGCCATAGCTAGCAGACGGCTCCCTGGCCAGCTACAGGGCCCAGGCTTCCCACCCAGATGCTGAGGGGCGGCATGCCACCTACAGGACCCCACTCACATTGGGCACAAAGCCAGGCATCAGCGCCTTCTCGAACACAGCATCCCAGTTCATGTCGGCCAAGTAGGGCACACTCTGAATGTCACTGAGGCTGGACAGGCGGCTCTCGGGGTCCTTGGTCAGGAGCTGAGGTCAGAAGACAAACACATCACCGGAACTGTGCACAGTGGTCCCACTGGGGATAGCTGGAGCATCCTGGCATACCATAAGCAGCACCATCTGCCTGTTACTCATAGCCAGGGGACAAGCTGCATCTGCAAGGTCACCAGATAGGGGACTCGGGGCAGGGTCTAGATTTTCTAGACTTTCAGCCTCCATGTTCTCTCTCCAGTATCTGCAGAGGCTTCAACAGGAGAAAAAGAACCAGCTGCCTTGTCTTAACATTGCCAACTTGTTCATGCGAGGTACCACAGCCTCATAGCACATTTTCCCTGACAGCTATGAGGTGACTTCTGTGACCTTCTGGAGTGGCCTCATTTGCACCCAAGGGGATCACTTTGAGCTTCAAATTGAGTTTCTGCTCAAAAGGGAGATGCAGTATGAAGGCAGCCACAGACCTGGCTTATGTCTGAGGGGCTCTTATCCTTTCCAAACATTCCAGCTTGCCAGGTGCAAAGGGCCCAGCTGGGAGCTAAGAATGCAGGAGCAGGGCTGTACCCCTGGGACCGTCACCTACAAGCACCCATCTCCACGTGAAAGTGGGAAGCACAAGGGCAGCTCCTTTGCCCCAGCGTGTGGTCAGGGTGAGACCCACCAGGGACTCATAAGGGCTTGGCGCTTGCTGAGGAGCAGTGTGTCACCAGTGGGGACCTGGAAACTGGATCCCCTACCCAGCGGTTTCACTCCACCTGTCACCTCTCATTGTGGGAGTGTCCCAGGTACACCCACTGAGCAGGCTGGAGCCACATCACCTGAGGGACCCCAGAAGGGCTGGCACCCACTGCCCACAGTGGCCTCTGTTTGGGGGCTGCCCCAAAGGTGCTGGTGCACACTCCCACTGCACAGCCATCTGGGAGCCACCATGGACGGCTGTTCTGAACGCTCCCTGGGACTCGGTGGGGACGCTGGGAGGGGCAGTGGGCTTCCAGGTGCTTCAGCCACCTCAGAGCGAGGCCCACTGCCTCATTAGAGCCATGCGGTGGGTCTCCCTGGGGGTACCTGGGCTTGTATCAGACTGAGAGCTGGCCCCAGGGTAGCAGGACTTGGGCTCTAGCCCTGCTGCTGCAGCTGAGCAGCTCTGTGGCTGTGGTGGAAGGGGCTCCCTTTCCTAAGCTTGGATTCTTTGTCTCTCCTATGGGGATAATGACACCACCTTGGTCACAGGGCTGGTGGGGTCGAGTGGGGAGGAGCCCCACAGGCCCAGGACACATGGCCCTCCACCCACACTTATCATTCTTGCATCAATGGCTGTGCGAACCACACCCAAGATGCTGGTCTGCACATTCAAACGGAACCTAGAGGGGTACTGGACCTCTTAACTCTGCCAATCTGGGGCTGGCACCAGAGCCATGGGAAACACATCACATAGAGAGAGGGGCCCAGCCCAGGGTCTGACTTGGGGGTCTGGGGGGAAGCTGGGAAACATGCAACAGGGGACACTGCTGGACCAGGTACCACATTTTCAACCTGCACTTTATTCTACCCACAAAGACTCCTGCCAGAAGCCAGGAGGTGCCCAGTTTCTTAAAGCTCAAGGGTTCAGCTCCAGCCATGGACACGGAGTATTTCTACTTCTTAGGAGCTGGGAGTAGAGGGAAGAGAGCCTGGGATTTGCTGTTGCACAGCGCACACTCCCTGCCATCAGTCTTGGGTCCAGTGGCATGGCTTCTCAGCCTCAGAACCCAGCCCCGAGGTCTCCACGTCCCCGTGCCCCGTGTCCCATCACCACGTTCCCTGCATGCCTGGGTCTACCCTGGACGACCCTGCGGGCAGGCTGTCCTCTTACCTTCTTCAGCAGGGCCACCATGCCAGCGCACCACGTGGAGGAGTAGTGGACCCGCTCCACCTTGAACATGTTGAGGGTCTCATCGGTGGGCGTAGACGAGTGGATTTCATAGGGCCTCTGCAGCCAAGGGACAACCCAGAGTTAGAGCAGCAGTGTGACACCGAGGGATGGCTTAGCCTCCCTTCAGGTCACAGCAGGTGGCCCCCTTTCATGGCAATCTGGTGGCCTGGACCTGTGTCCCCAGAGGAGCCGGCATGGGCAGTGCAGGAGCCCAGCAGGAGGGTGGTGTTTCTGGCGCCACAGGAAGTCAGGCGACTCTTTGAGGTCACCTTTTCCATCACTGACAGAGGCAGACAGAATTCACACCCAGTTCTGGTCACAGGCACCCAGGAACACCTCCAGGATAGCTCTCACCTTCTGGCGGGCCTTGGCTGCTACCTTTCCCTGTTCTGGCTGGACTGCCTGTGAGTGGGCAGGGATGACATGTACAGATGACATGAAGGGACACAGGAAGAAGACAACCACATATAAGCCAGGGAGAGGTGCCTAGAACAGCTCTCCACTCACGACCCCAGGAGATACCAACCCTGCTCAAGCCTTGGCCTTGGCCTCCAGCCTCCAGAGCTGGGTGATGATAGATTGCTGCTGCTTGATCACCAGGCTGCGGGGCTGTTATGGAGGCACAGGAGATGAATACAACCACCCCCACCACGTTCACATGCAGAGTTCTGACCCAAGGGTCTGGCCCTCTGTTCTGAGATGTACTGCTAACCTCTGCGGTCAGGTCCCAGGGGCATAGGGCAGACGGTCCCTGCTGCTCTTGCCTGGTGTGATGGGGAGACAGGGAGCAGAGCTGTTGGGGTGTGGATAGGGTGCTGGGAAGAGAGCTGTGGGGAGCCAGGATCCTTGGGAGGACCCATAATCTCTATGGGGTGTCTTGTCTGGGTGGCCAGAGCTTGGGACCATCATGGACACAGTCGGGGGCTGATAGAGGGGTTTCTGGACCTTTGGGACCCAGTCTACCCATCTTTCTCCTTTCAGTACACTATTCTTCCCACCCTGAGCCAGCCACCTGGGGATTCTGGGAGCGTCTCATCTCATTCTCATTAAAAAGTCAGGAAACCAGACTCAGAGATGAAATGTCTTTCTCAGTGTCCCAGAGAGATACCGAGTATTTGACCAAGCTTTGTCTGCAATGCTTCCAGAGAATTTTGAATCTTAATACTCTGGGGCAGAGCCAGCTGGAACAAAGGCAGAGACCTCCCCCACCATGGACACTCATCTCTGTTTCTTGCCTGGCCACTTCGAGACCCTCATTAACTCTGTGTTTCCATCAGGCCTCCAAGTGAGCCACCCTCTCCCTAAACTATAATTCTCACCACTTCTGCAAGGAAAGAGACCAACAATGACAACGATAGTCATGAGGATTATAACATACCACAAGGCCAGTGTAGCAAATGCATGGAAAAATAAGCCTGGATCCAAACCCAAACTTTTAGGCATACAATTGGAGACATTATATAATTGGAGAAATTCTCACACTGGATGGTTTGGCATCTCCCTAATCCTAGTGGTCTGAATAAGATAAAAGGGGCAGAAAGATGCTGTTAAGGCTCCCTTGTTGCTTTTACTGTCTTCTGCATGCCATGAATGCTTTCTCCTCTGTAACGCTCCTCTGCCACGTGCCACTCTACCTTGGAGCCAGCTGATTATGGACTGAAACCTTTGCAAACTATGAGCCAAATAAGTCTTTTCTTCTTTAACTTTGGGTATTGAGTATTTTGTCTCAGCAATAAGAGAAAATAACTAAGACAGAATTTGGTACCAGGAGTGGCGTCGTTGCTATGACATTACCTGGCCATGTGGCTCAAGAGCCTTTGGAACTGGCTTGTGGGAAGAGGAAGAGTTAGGAAAGGTTGGAGTTTCTGGCTGAAAAAGTGGAGCTGGACTGCCTCGGGCCATACCATATGGGAGATTCTGGTCAGAGCCCAGAGACCAGAAAGCCGGTAAACACCAGGCTCAGGAGGTTTCTGCATTGGCTGCTAGACTCCAGATGATGTGTATTATGGCTTGGCAGAAAGTTTGTCTGCATTTTGCTGTGTCCACAGACTTTTCCTGGGACTGAGACTAAGGGCAGTGGACTAATTAATCTGGGAGAAGACATTTCAAAGCAGTCTAATAGTGAGGTGGTGGCATTTTGTCTCAGCAACAAGAGAGAAGTAACCAAGACAGGCCTCCTCCTCCTTTTGTTAGCTTCAGCCTAGCAACCAGGTGTTAATTCTGCACTCCAACAGGCAGGGGGAGCTCTAGACACCCTTCTTCTATGCCCTGGCCTCTCTTCACCCTGGATTCTCCACTTATACAGCTGACTTGGTCAGAGTGACACAAGAGAAGGAGGTGGTGGTGGTGGGTAAGCATGTGCCACAGAGTGAGCCTTCTGGGACCCCTTCCAGCCATATCAGGAGCATCACATTCAGGGCCTCAGTTAATCCTGACCCCCTGGTGTGATCCAGTGTGATTACACACTTGGTTAGTTAATGAACTGTCAAGAGGATTAGTAAAGCACAGCTATGGGTGTGTCTGTGTGGGTCATGGAGGTGTGGTTTGTATACTACATATGCTCCCTGGCCTTCTCCTCTCCGGCACTGTTCGCCTGCTCAGCTTCCTGCCCACCATGAACTGCACAGCTTTGCTCTGCCATTCCCATTTGCCATGATGTGATATTCTTGTCTTGGAGCCATCCAACCATGGACTAAATCAAAGCACAGCTATGGGTGTGTCTGTGTGGGTCATGGAGGTGTGGTTTGTATACTACATATGCTCCCTGGCCTTCTCCTCTCCGGCACTGTTCGCCTGCTCAGCTTCCTGCCCACCATGAACTGCACAGCTTTGCTCTGCCATTCCCATTTGCCATGATGTGATATTCTTGTCTTGGAGCCATCCAACCATGGACTAAATCCTCTGAAACTACTGGTGTGATCCAGTGTGATTACACACTTGGTTAGTTAATGAACTGTCCAGAGGATTAGTAAAGCACAGCTATGGGTGTGTCTGTGTGGGTCATGGAGGTGTGGTTTGTATACTACATATGCTCCCTGGCCTTCTCCTCTCCGGCACTGTTAGCCTGCTCAGCTTCCTGCTCACCATGAACTGCACAGCTTTGCTCCGCCATTCCCATTTGCCATGATGTGATATTCTTGTCTTGGAGCCATCCAACCATGGACTAAATCCTCTGAAACTGTGAGCCAGCCAATGACACACTCCCTCCTTTAAGTTCTGCATTTGTTCCGGCCCCTCATTTTACTGCTGGGAAATGGGTGCCCAGCAGGGAAGGGTCTCACACAAGGTCCATGGGTGATAACCACCTGGTCAAACTTTAAAGTGCTATAGAGTAGGTTTTCTGGGACCACTTCAAGCCCACACTGAGAGCATTCCTTTGTGGTAGTGACTTCTTTTTGTGCCAGTGACTAAAAGAGGACCAACACATCCAATAGTCTTTGCTCTAGGGCCTAACTCTATCATTTGGAGAGTGCTAATTTAGACAGGACACAGGCCTGTCAGTGGGCCCCTCTAGGGTGGGAGTCCCATGGGCAAGGGGGAGGAAGCTGCTGTTTATAGACTGCTGGCTGCAATGAGGTACCTGGTAGAGCCACGGTCTAAGCGTGTGAGATTCCTGTAAGGTTCTTTCTCTGTTACAAGGAGGCAGCTTTCAGTTGAGCGGGTAGGCTTCTAGAGCTGTCCAAAATGAAACAGACTTTCTGGAGGGAAGGAGCTATCTGAATCCCAAGGGTAATCCACTGACCTTGCTTTTGTCTTCCAGAAGGGACCTGTGGGGGCATGGTGGCTGACATGACCCGGCAGGTAGAGGAAGGAGGTGTAACTTCTACATGCACATAATCCATGGCTGAGGAGGGGCATTTCTCCCTGTAGCTCTTGGGTTAAATCTTTCCCAGCATGAAATATCAAGATGAAGCTACTTGTACAGTCCTGTTGCCCTTCGGCTAGAAGATTAAGCCAGGCAGCAGCACTTGGGAGGAAAGTTTATGCTGGTTCCTAACAGGTGGCCTCCATTCCTCACTTTGTCCCTGCACCATCTAATTTGGCTCCCAGCTGATCATTTGTTTTCTACTTTTTGCTGAAAGTGGCATCTGAATCTTTGAGCAGAAAATGCAGAAGGATTAAAAATGAAGGAGTTCATTTTTGAAGCATCAAGATCTATTCCACCCTCGGGGGTTTTTGAAAGCTCTCATCTCTGACTGTCCTGACTCCTGAGGAGCGACGGCCACAGGCATTTCAGCCCGGTGGTGTCCCGTCAGGCCTAGGGCAGCGCTGGCTGAGGTCACGGTGTGATGGATGTATGACTAACACCCCTAAGACACCTCTGGCCCTTGTGTCCTCTGCCCTGCTAGGCATCAACAGAACCAGAGGAGCCAATCAGAAGCAAGCAAACCCATGGGACATTAATTCTTTCATTCAGTGCCTGAGAAAATGAACAAGTTCATCTTGTCTTTGCTTTCTAGACACTGCCAAGTACAATAATTACATTTTGAGGAATTCAGAGATTAAATGGATGAAGAATTGAGACCAAGAGTGGGAAGTATTTGCCTGAACTAGAGGGTGATAAATAATATTTGCATTCAGACAGCTTATGGTTGATAAATTACGGTCATCATTCATTCAGCCCCCAATCTCACCATGTCACCCCACAGCGACACAGCTGCCTCACCCTTGGGAAGGGTGCGTTCTGCTGACATGAATATGCACGTATGCAAATGACCTCAAAGCAGTGCTGAAATTGCAGCCTGTGGGCTCTGGAGCCATAGAGAGGAGTAGAACACAGACAGTGCCTCCCCCATCCCTGGACAGGAAGGGCCTTATCATCACTGCTGTACCAACAGGAAGGGATCCCAGGAGGTGTGGTGACAGCATTTTCAAAAGCTACTTGTGCAACAAAAACATGCCTCAATATTAGTTTTAGTCATAAACTTTCTGCTCAAATAGAAATACGAGTGATTAGTCGCCAAGCCACTTCTTCAGCCATCTCTAGCTATTGCCTGTAAATGAACTAAAATAAAGCCAGGTAGTGAACAGCCCAGCTCATTTATATAGGGCACTGGGTAACAAACACATTCTGGGGAAGATGTGGCCCAAGCAGTGACAATAACAACAACAGAAGACAGAAAAAAGAGAAAGGAAAAAGAAGCACCCTCTTTCAATCGATGCAGTTACAGAGCTTCCGGCCGGGCTGGGAACCCAGGCTGGAAGCATTGTGCTGTGGATTTAAAGGAAAGAGGGTCTGAGAGCTTGGGGCCAATGTGCCTTGGGGTTCGACCTGGCACTGATCGCCTGCGGACCTTGTGTGAGGCCCTCCCCTCTGGGTGCCCCTTCCTCAGCAGTGCGATGAGGGGCCGGACCAGTGCCTGCCGGTGGGGTTCCGGACACCTGGGGCCTGCCCAGGTGGCACAGAGGCCAGGCACTGAAGGCAGAAGCTGGTCCTGCTCCTTCCCCACCCGCCACCTAGCCCACCACACTGCACGCCCTGTGCCCGTCCCAGATGTCCCCCGAGTCTCACCCAGCCCCGCAGCAGCTCATAGGCCGTGATGCCCAGCGACCACCAGTCGACGGGGTACGAGTACCCAGGGCCTCCATCCACGTACACCTGGAAGACTTCTGGGGCTGCCAGAGATAAGATGAAGAGAACATCATTGTACGTCAGTGTACAGCCACCACCCCTGCAAAGGAAAAGCCACGAACCCCGAGATTTTGGACAGCCTAGCCAGTACTGCTCCCACCATGCCTGCAGCGCCTGCCCTCAGAGAGCCAGGAGCAGGCTGCAGAGTAAGGAGCTGGTGTCACCAGAAGCCCCCTGTGACGTGCCTTCTGGGGAGCACACATGGGGCCCAGGGAGGGGCAGTCCACCCGGTGACAGTGGGGCCAGAGCTGGAGGGGTTGGGTGAGCACAGCGTGAATCAAGGTTGCTGTGGAGAGTGGGTGAGCCATGATCTGCAGTGAAAAGGAAGAGACACAGCGGGGTGGGAAAGACCTGGGGGAATCCACGCTGCTTCCAGCCTGTCCACAGGATGCTCTGTGCCGCCCCTGCCTACCTTGGGTGAGGTCTCGTGTGGACCACCAGGACAGGTGACACCACAGGCACCAGAGGCAGACAGGTGGTGGGCAAAGGATGGGGCAGGGAGTGGGAGCAGTTGCTTCGGTGGGGGGGCTGTGTTCCCTTTGGGGGCAGAAACACTTGGGAACTAGATACAGAGGACGGTTGGGCAACACTGCAAGAGTACAAAATACCACTGAATTGGACACTTTGCAATGCTCCGTTTAGGTTACATCGATTTCACCACGACAGGAAAGAAAATGAAGGATGGTCCACATGTGGTGCACCCTGAATATTTTGGGGACCGAGTGCACCCTGGGGTCCCAAGCAGGAGCACATCCCAACGTCTCCCTGCTCACAATGGCTTCCCGGATGATTGTGCACGACGCTGATACTCCTAGTGCATTAACGCAAAGACAAAATTCCATTTCACAGTTGTCAGAACAGCCGCGGTCCCTCCCATTGTGACCGAAGCCATCCCCACTCCACTCCCAGACCGAGTCGGTGCAGGGAGGAAGGGCTGGGTGGGGACGGGAGGGACAGCAGGCGGTGGGGCGGGCAGCTGGACACTGGGGCCGGATCCGTGGATTCTCCATTTGCTTTGTATTTTACAGCGTGCTCTCTCGCTCACAGGCCACCTTTGTGGGAAGAGCCTTTGGTGACTGTTAACCGTTTGACACAGGATCAGGTTCAGAGAGCAGTGTAGGTGTGAAGGAAGCCAGAGAGTACACAGCCAGGGAGTACACAGCTGAGAAATGCCTTACACTTTTGCATTATCCCTGTTTTTAAATTTTATTTGTGCATTTTAGATATACATCATGATGACATTCACTGTAGGGAATTTGCATCTGTCATCATATATATTGCTGCTTCTTTTTTTCCCATTCCCCTCCCCTCCCTTCAACCCCTCTTCCCCTCTTTATTTACAAAATCTTTGTGTCGCTGTTGGAAATAAGTCTTGATTCACCATTCTTTCCACACAAAGCCATCCTCAGGGTACGCTCAGGGATGATGAGGTTAGGGGTTTCAGGAAGTGTGCCTTTAGGTGACGTGACACAAAGGAACCACGGTGGCATGCTGGGAGACAGGAAGACAGTTG
Organism: Fukomys damarensis; assembly: GCF_012274545.1. Taxonomy (NCBI): domain Eukaryota; kingdom Metazoa; phylum Chordata; class Mammalia; order Rodentia; family Bathyergidae; genus Fukomys; species Fukomys damarensis. Next base: position 4,180,181 of record NW_022900947.1, read on the forward strand.
GCTTGGCCTGAGCAGGGTCCAACAAGCTCCTTAACCTTTCTTTTTGTAAATGTGGGTAATCGGAATGGCCTATCATTGGCTTCCCCATTGCCGAGCGTGACGCTCTGCACACATGGGGCATGGTTGATCGGGCTCAGACTGGGGACCGTGCTAAGCACAAAGGAACCACGGTGGCATGCTGGGAGACAGGAAGACAGTTGGCTTGGCCTGAGCAGGGTCCAACAAGCTCCTTAACCTTTCTTTTTGTAAATGTGGGTAATCGGAATGGCCTATCATTGGCTTCCCCATTGCCGAGCGTGACGCTCTGCACACATGGGGCATGGTTGATCGGGCTCAGACTGGGGACCGTGCTAAGCTCCACACACTCC
>NW_022900947.1:4180766-4232004 GCF_012274545.1 Fukomys damarensis
CCTGCAATGAGTTGGGTGCTGGGAGGATGAGGAAGTTGAGGCTGAATGGAAACACCCCAAAAGACGTGTCCAAAGCCTGAGCCATGCACCTGTGAATGGGGCTGTATGTGGAAATAGGGTTTCTGCAGATATAAATAAGTTAAGGGTCTCAGGATAAAAACCAGCCCATTTATTTTTGGCCCTCAAACCAGTGGCTGAAGTCTTTGTAAGAGAAAGAACATAGAGATTGGAGACAGAGGCAGAGACTGGGGTGTTGCATCCTCAAACCCAAAGGGAGCACCGGGAGCCCCCAGAAATTGAAAGAGGTGGGCAGGATTCTCCCAAGATTGTCCGAGGGAGCCTGGCCCTCCCCACACCTTGATATGGGGCATCAGGCTTCAGGACTGTGAGCAAGTGAATTTCTGTTCTTTCATAACACTGTGGAGATTTGCTTCTTGGCCACAAACAACCCCTGCAAGGGTAAGAAACACCCATGTCAGTTACCTGGCCAACCGGACAGAGGCAGGGTGAGTGTGTCCGGGTTTTCTGACAGTGGGTTCTTTCCTCCATTCAAGGGACGCCGGGAGGGACTGAGTTGCCTGGGACTGGTGTCCCGAGGCAGCCTTCCACCTGGTGCTCGCCCAGGTACACAGCAGACACTTAATAAGTGGGCATCTATATCGGCTCTTTCACCCCTGCTGCCATGCGTTTTGACAGTTGCCTGAGAAGTAGAAACACCTGGCAGAGGTGACGGGTGCTTGGAGAACCACTGTGTCATGTCCGCTCCTTGTTAGCGACTTGCCTTGGGCACCTCTTTACCATCTCTGGGGCTGAGTCCAGACCTCCTGGTGCTGGCTCCAGGCTTCGGAGTGTCCATGCTTGTCACTGCCACATGTGGCTGGCAGTTCTAGGTGGCTCCGCTTCCTCCCCAGCTCCCACACCTGCTGGCCTCTCCAGGCTCTCACCTAGGTTCTGATGGCAGCCTCCGCTCCTGTCTCCTGCAGACCCCCTCATCCATCTCAGCTTCCCGACGTGAGATTCAGGCCACAAAGGATGCTACTGCAGGACTTCCTGCATAACCGGCTTCACACACCAATCCTGTAACACCACCAGCTCTGGAGGCTTGCTGAGGCCAGAGGAAGGAGAAGACTGAGGTTCAAACCGCCCAGGCAATGAGGCTTGGCCACTTTTTTCCCTGCGGGGCTCCTCAGTCTGTCACATGACAGTGTGCTTTGGGGGCATCTCAGAAGAGCCCAGTGGAACAGCAGGTGTGGTGTGGAAATGTGTTTGATCATCCCAGAATCTTTTCTGCTCTTCTTCTTTGGGGCCAGGGACTGGCGTGGACTAGAAGGCGACTCCAGATTCTAGAGCCCAGCACTTGGGTTCCCTCAGCATCTGCATGGGTCTGGCCCCAGCTGCACAGCAGTCAGCAGATGCCTAGAATTCCAATAGCAACATGTCGTATGGACACTGTTTATTCCTATGCACACACACCCATGATAACTGATGACCCAGTTAGTGTAGTCAGGGGTTAAGAGTAATAACTAATTACAAAGCAGTGCAAGTCTAACAATAGGTTGCAACAAAAGTTATGTGAATGTGGCCTTTTTCTTTCAGGAAATATCTTATTGTATTGTACTAACTCTTCTTACGATGCGAGACAGAAGCCCACATGATCGGAGGAAGTGAGGTGGATGATGTAGGCATTGTGATGTGGCCTTAGGCTACCAGGAAAAGGTTACTGAACACAAGCACGGAGGTCCTACGACAGCTTATCTTATACCTCAAACAGCTAAGTGACTAACAGGAAGGTAAGGTATATAGCAGGTACGCACTGGACAACAGGGATGATTCACCTGGGGCTAGGTGGAATGAGATTCTATCACATTATCCAGAACGGTGCACAGTTAAAACCTCTGAACACTTTACTTTTGGAATGCTTCATTTAACATTGTTTTGGACACCCAGACCTCCTGGTGCTGGCTCCAGGCTTCGGAGTGTCCATGCTTGTCACTGCCACACGTGGCTGGCAGTTCTAGGTGGCTCCGCTTCCTCCCCAGCTCCCACACCTGCTGGCCTCTCCAGGCTCTCACCTAGGTTCTGATGGCAGCCTCCGCTCCTGTCTCCTGCAGACCCCCTCATCCATCTCAGCTTCCCGACGTGAGATTCAGGCCACAAAGGATGCTACTGCAGATTTGTTCTCTCTGCCTCTCTTTCCTAAGTGCTGGACTCTGTCAGCAAAGGGGTAGCAGCAGAATTGCAACCTCCGGGAATTTGTGTTTTCCTGTGAGTTGCTGAGTGCGTGGACTCTGTCTGTGCTGTCACTGTTTCCTCCCCAGCACCTCCCCATGTCTTCTTTGCCCGCCCCTCTCTCCACCTCCTATTGTCCTGTTGTATTCTTCTCACCAGTCTGCTTTCTCTCTCGACTCCAGGCTCCTCGAGGGAAAGGACTATTTATCTTCTCTGGTGTTCCATTTAGGAAAATTTTGTTGACTGAAAAAAATGATCATGGTAAGAACGGCACAAGCTTACATCATTCTTCCTATGCACCGAGTCCTGTTCTGACCTTTTCCCATACCGCTAATAAAAATAGCCAGTCTTTAAGGGGCAGCTGCTGTGGGCCAAAACCTTGTTTCAAGAGCTTAGCAAGTATTAGTTCATCTTCACACCTACGAGAAATCTGGTTTAGCTGCTCAGGCATCCCACTGAGGAAGGAACCAGATGCTCTGGGCCAACACTCATGGCTGGGACGAAGGAGTCCAGGGTCACTGGGATAACAAATGACAACTAAGTAAATACAAGGAGTAGCCTGTGCCCGCATCTGGAGAGGATGTCCAGGCTTCAGGATTGGATTCGCCTTCTTATATCATGGGTATACAGGAAGAAACAGCAGCAACTTCTTCTGGTGCCCTTTTTGGGGGAGGGAGAACTCCCACCACTGTGTCTGGAAATGACAATGTGGAAAGCACAGTGTCATCGTGTGCACAGAGTTTGTGCAGAGCTTTGGAGAGCATGAAGATTTGTTCGTGTGCCACCTCTCCCATCCTTGAGGTATCCTAGGCCATTGTTGTTAGAAACTGAGGTCCAGGGAGGTCAAGGGCACTTAGAGCCATGGAGATGGTGAATGGAGACCCTGGATTTAAATGGCACCCCTAAAAGCTGAAGCCTGTGGCTTGATACAGCTGCTCTATTATTACAATGAAAAGCTCTGTTTGTAGCACCAACAGTTGCCACATTAAAGCGGCTGTTTGTTGAGCATCTGTCCTGTACCGGAAGCACATCACGATTCTGTGTGTTATTACTTTCTCCCTCGAATGCAAATGTGCAGAGCACTACTGGATGCCAAGGACAATGCTGTCTCATGGGCTTTGCCTCATCCTGTCCCCAGGAGGACCTTAGTTGTGAGAGGGCAATTACTATGTCCATTTCAGGAAACCGAGGCTTGGGGAGATTAAGCCACATGCTCAAGGTGATCCAGACACTGAGGCTCTGAGCCTTAAGTGAACTCAACCTCTTCCAATTTCCCAGGGCAACCAGCGTGACGGCCAGAACCAGCTCTCCCTCCTGCAGAGACCACTTTTTCTCCACCAGTTTAGGCTACCTTTATGTGTAAAACAAAAACCATCCACACACAGCACTGTGCATCTTTTATGTGTCTTATATTCGAAAATCTTTCTGTGACCAATGCGGTAAATCTCATAATTGAATTGGAACCAAACCCAAGAGGACTTATGAAGATCTTGAAATGGTGCAGTTGAGGAAATTACCGTTTCGGCATAACCCAAAAGAAAACAGAAGTGTTTTCACCACTCATGTTCACGTTAATGAAGATAGCCTGAAAGCCTATGGAATCCGGCCCTCAATCATGCTCCCAGTGCAGTCTCTTCCCTTCCGTGCCATCTCCCCAGGGCCTGCAGCAGTGCCGGGCACGTGCTGTGTGCTTGGTAGATTCCCACACACATGCTGGTTGGGCACAGGTGCCATGGAACTTTGGCCGTGCCCAGCGTGGCTCAGGGGTGAGGAAAGATCATCCTCACCTCAGCATCTCAATCAGCAGCTGAGCAAGTAGAAAATGGAAAATGAGTTTGAGTCCAAGGGACACCAGGGATTCTCATAGCTGGCCTTCCAGTAAAGCAAGAACATGCAGAGTCTCCTGAAAGAGGTTGTCTTTCTTTCCCTCAGAAATGTAAATACGCATTTGGTGGAATGTGCCACCCATGCAGAGTTTCTTTCCTCATTAGACTAAAAATATGAAAAAATACAATAACCTCCTCAATTATTGCTCTCAGCCTGCTGCTTTGGCTCTGTGAATATTGCTGGGGGCTGGATGGCTGCAGCCGAGTGTGAAATGCCATTCAGCGTCCAGCCTCCACAGGCGTCCTGGCCCCAGTTCTCCAGGTCTGCACTGCCTGCTGGACCCTGAACGCTGTACCACGGATCCCAGCCAGCAAGGGCCTTGGAGGTCAGTGTTCTCCTCCCCCAAATGTTACGCACACGGAAGCCAAGGCCTGTTGGAGTTCTTCAGTGTCATCTGGCCCAGCCAGGATTAGAATTCATTTCTCCTTCCCACTGATGCTGTCACGGCAAGACCAGGCCCCCAGCTTGAAGCCGCAGCCTCAGGATGGCCAGGACTGTGCAGCCAGCCCCTCCTGGATACCTCCACATACAGGCCCTACAGACACGGCACGTCACCCTGCCCCAGCCGGAACACAGCCAGGGAGTACACAGCTGAGAAATGCCTTACACTTTTGCATTATCCCTGTTTTTAAATTTTATTTGTGCATTTTAGATATACATCATGATGACATTCACTGTAGGGAATTTGCATCTGTCATCATATATATTGCTGCTTCTTTTTTTCCCATTCCCCTCCCCTCCCTTCAACCCCTCTTCCCCTCTTTATTTACAAAATCTTTGTGTGGCTGTTGGAAATAAGTCTTGATTCACCATTCTTTCCATACAAAGCCATCCTCAGGGTACGCTCAGGGATGATGAGGTTAGGGGTTTCAGGAAGTGTGCCTTTAGGTGACGTGACACAAAGGAACCACGGTGGCATGCTGGGAGACAGGAAGACAGTTGGCTTGGCCTGAGCAGGGTCCAACAAGCTCCTTAACCTTTCTTTTTGTAAATGTGGGTAATCGGAATGGCCTATCATTGGCTTCCCCATTGCCGAGCGTGACGCTCTGCACACATGGGGCATGGTTGATCGGGCTCAGACTGGGGACCGTGCTAAGCTCCACCCTCCTCAGTCCAGACCATCAGCCTCCCAACTCTGTAGGTTTTGAACTTTGTGCATCCTTCTTCGTGTCTCTTCCTGTCCATCCTAGGTCAGCCCAACTCCAAAGTCTGTGAGCTTCCTTTTCCTTAAGCCTCTGTAGAGCAAATATTTACCAGTTTTCCAGCACACACAGGGCCTGGAGCTGTGCTCTTCAGGATCCCTCCTGGATGCTACCACCAAGCCCAGAGCTGAGCTCAAACCCACAGAGTTGTCCTTCCCTGCACGAGTCAGGACCTGTCCTCTTCCTTCTGTCCCCGGGGTTCTGGACAGGGGCCACATGGTGCCGGACTGAGCTTCCTTGGGCCTGGACAGCAGTTAGTCTTCCCACGAGCTCCAACAGCTCCCTTGGGTTCAGGAATGGGTGTGTGTGCCTCGGTGACACCCATGAGTCCTCCTCATGCCCAGCAGCCCAGAGTCTGCTTGGCATTCGAGGGCAATGCTGCAGGTGATTTACCCTGCTCCAGCCATTAGGAGCAGTCAAGTGACAAATACCTGCAGTTATAGGGAAGGTGACATTCTCTCCTCCCTCTCACAGTTGGGGCTCATGACACGACATGAACAGCATTTATGTCATAATCCTATGGCACCAAAATTACCACTCTGGTGGAGCAGAGCCACAGCACTTAGACTTGAGGGCAGTCGTGCAGGGTTAGAGCTGGGAGGACAGTCAACCGCCCTGTTCTTGATGACACCCTCACACAGGTGGGTGGGTCAGCATCAGCAATCGGGGTGGCTGGGGGCCGTGCCAGGGTGGATGCCTGTTACCTCTTAAACCTGCAATGAGTTGGGTGCTGGGAGGATGAGGAAGTTGAGGCTGAATGGAAACACCCCAAAAGACGTGTCCAAAGCCTGAGCCATGCACCTGTGAATGGGGCTGTATGTGGAAATAGGGTTTCTGCAGATATAAATAAGTTAAGGGTCTCAGGATAAAAACCAGCCCATTTATTTTTGGCCCTCAAACCAGTGGCTGAAGTCTTTGTAAGAGAAAGAACATAGAGATTGGAGACAGAGGCAGAGACTGGGGTGTTGCATCCTCAAACCCAAAGGGAGCACCGGGAGCCCCCAGAAATTGAAAGAGGTGGGCAGGATTCTCCCAAGATTGTCCGAGGGAGCCTGGCCCTCCCCACACCTTGATATGGGGCATCAGGCTTCAGGACTGTGAGCAAGTGAATTTCTGTTCTTTCATAACACTGTGGAGATTTGCTTCTTGGCCACAAACAACCCCTGCAAGGGTAAGAAACACCCATGTCAGTTACCTGGCCAACCGGACAGAGGCAGGGTGAGTGTGTCCGGGTTTTCTGACAGTGGGTTCTTTCCTCCATTCAAGGGACGCCGGGAGGGACTGAGTTGCCTGGGACTGGTGTCCCGAGGCAGCCTTCCACCTGGTGCTCGCCCAGGTACACAGCAGACACTTAATAAGTGGGCATCTATATCGGCTCTTTCACCCCTGCTGCCATGCGTTTTGACAGTTGCCTGAGAAGTAGAAACACCTGGCAGAGGTGACGGGTGCTTGGAGAACCACTGTGTCATGTCCGCTCCTTGTTAGCGACTTGCCTTGGGCACCTCTTTACCATCTCTGGGGCTGAGTCCAGACCTCCTGGTGCTGGCTCCAGGCTTCGGAGTGTCCATGCTTGTCACTGCCACATGTGGCTGGCAGTTCTAGGTGGCTCCGCTTCCTCCCCAGCTCCCACACCTGCTGGCCTCTCCAGGCTCTCACCTAGGTTCTGATGGCAGCCTCCGCTCCTGTCTCCTGCAGACCCCCTCATCCATCTCAGCTTCCCGACGTGAGATTCAGGCCACAAAGGATGCTACTGCAGGACTTCCTGCATAACCGGCTTCACACACCAATCCTGTAACACCACCAGCTCTGGAGGCTTGCTGAGGCCAGAGGAAGGAGAAGACTGAGGTTCAAACCGCCCAGGCAATGAGGCTTGGCCACTTTTTTCCCTGCGGGGCTCCTCAGTCTGTCACATGACAGTGTGCTTTGGGGGCATCTCAGAAGAGCCCAGTGGAACAGCAGGTGTGGTGTGGAAATGTGTTTGATCATCCCAGAATCTTTTCTGCTCTTCTTCTTTGGGGCCAGGGACTGGCGTGGACTAGAAGGCGACTCCAGATTCTAGAGCCCAGCACTTGGGTTCCCTCAGCATCTGCATGGGTCTGGCCCCAGCTGCACAGCAGTCAGCAGATGCCTAGAATTCCAATAGCAACATGTCGTATGGACACTGTTTATTCCTATGCACACACACCCATGATAACTGATGACCCAGTTAGTGTAGTCAGGGGTTAAGAGTAATAACTAATTACAAAGCAGTGCAAGTCTAACAATAGGTTGCAACAAAAGTTATGTGAATGTGGCCTTTTTCTTTCAGGAAATATCTTATTGTATTGTACTAACTCTTCTTACGATGCGAGACAGAAGCCCACATGATCGGAGGAAGTGAGGTGGATGATGTAGGCATTGTGATGTGGCCTTAGGCTACCAGGAAAAGGTTACTGAACACAAGCACGGAGGTCCTACGACAGCTGATCTTATACCTCAAACAGCTAAGTGACTAACAGGAAGGTAAGGTATATAGCAGGTACGCACTGGACAACAGGGATGATTCACCTGGGGCTAGGTGGAATGAGATTCTATCACATTATCCAGAACGGTGCACAGTTAAAACCTCTGAACACTTTACTTTTGGAATGCTTCATTTAACATTGTTTTGGACCACAGGTGACCAGGGGTACCTGAAACATGGGGAAGTAAAGAATGCCCGGGGACCAACGCTGTGCGCCCTGACTGCCCCTGGCCATGCCAGGCTCCAGCTTCTCATGCTTTGTGCTGTTTGTCCTGGCACGCCCCATCTTGGTCTCTCTGCCTCTCTTTCCTAAGTGCTGGACTGTCAGCAAAGGGGTAGCAGCAGGATTGCAACCTCCGGGAACTTGTGTTTTCCTGTGAGTTGCTGAGTGCGTGGACTCTGTCTGTGCTGTCACTGTTTCCTCCCCAGCACCTCCCCATGTCTTCTTTGCCCGCCCCTGTCTCCACCTCCTATTGTCCTGTTGTATTCTTCTCACCAGTCTGCTTTCTCTCTCGACTCCAGGCTCCTCGAGGGAAAGGACTATTTATCTTCTCTGGTGTTCCATTTAGGAAAATTTTGTTGACTGAAAAAAATGATCATGGTAAGAACGGCACAAGCTTACATCATTCTTCCTATGCACCGAGTCCTGTTCTGACCTTTTCCCATACCGCTAATAAAAATAGCCAGTCTTTAAGGGGCAGCTGCTGTGGGCCAAAACCTTGTTTCAAGAGCTTAGCAAGTATTAAGAGGTCCTACGACAGCTTATCTTATACCTCAAACAGCTAAGTGACTAACAGGAAGGTAAGGTATATAGCAGGTATGCACTGGACAACAGGGATGATTCACCTGGGGCTAGGTGGAGTGAGATTCTATCACATTATCCAGAATGGTGCACAGTTAAAACCTCTGAACACTTTACTTTTGGAATGCTTCATTTAACATTGTTTTGGACCACAGGTGACCAGGGGTACCTGAAACATGGGGAAGTAAAGAATGCCCGGGGACCAACGCTGTGCGCCCTGACTGCCCCTGGCCATGCCAGGCTCCAGCTTCTCATGCTTTGTGCTGTTTGTCCTGGCACGCCCCATTTTGTTCTCTCTGCCTCTCTTTCCTAAGTGCTGGACTCTGTCAGCAAAGGGGTAGCAGCAGAATTGCAACCTCCGGGAATTTGTGTTTTCCTGTGAGTTGCTGAGTGCGTGGACTCTGTCTGTGCTGTCACTGTTTCCTCCCCAGCACCTCCCCATGTCTTCTTTGCCCGCCCCTCTCTCCACCTCCTATTGTCCTGTTGTATTCTTCTCACCAGTCTGCTTTCTCTCTCGACTCCAGGCTCCTCGAGGGAAAGGACTATTTATCTTCTCTGGTGTTCCATTTAGGAAAATTTTGTTGACTGAAAAAAATGATCATGGTAAGAACGGCACAAGCTTACATCATTCTTCCTATGCACCGAGTCCTGTTCTGACCTTTTCCCATACCGCTAATAAAAATAGCCAGTCTTTAAGGGGCAGCTGCTGTGGGCCAAAACCTTGTTTCAAGAGCTTAGCAAGTATTAGTTCATCTTCACACCTACGAGAAATCTGGTTTAGCTGCTCAGGCATCCCACTGAGGAAGGAACCAGATGCTCTGGGCCAACACTCATGGCTGGGACGAAGGAGTCCAGGGTCACTGGGATAACAAATGACAACTAAGTAAATACAAGGAGTAGCCTGTGCCCGCATCTGGAGAGGATGTCCAGGCTTCAGGATTGGATTCGCCTTCTTATATCATGGGTATACAGGAAGAAACAGCAGCAACTTCTTCTGGTGCCCTTTTTGGGGGAGGGAGAACTCCCACCACTGTGTCTGGAAATGACAATGTGGAAAGCACAGTGTCATCGTGTGCACAGAGTTTGTGCAGAGCTTTGGAGAGCATGAAGATTTGTTCGTGTGCCACCTCTCCCATCCTTGAGGTATCCTAGGCCATTGTTGTTAGAAACTGAGGTCCAGGGAGGTCAAGGGCACTTAGAGCCATGGAGATGGTGAATGGAGACCCTGGATTTAAATGGCACCCCTAAAAGCTGAAGCCTGTGGCTTGATACAGCTGCTCTATTATTACAATGAAAAGCTCTGTTTGTAGCACCAACAGTTGCCACATTAAAGCGGCTGTTTGTTGAGCATCTGTCCTGTACCGGAAGCACATCACGATTCTGTGTGTTATTACTTTCTCCCTCGAATGCAAATGTGCAGAGCACTACTGGATGCCAAGGACAATGCTGTCTCATGGGCTTTGCCTCATCCTGTCCCCAGGAGGACCTTAGTTGTGAGAGGGCAATTACTATGTCCATTTCAGGAAACCGAGGCTTGGGGAGATTAAGCCACATGCTCAAGGTGATCCAGACACTGAGGCTCTGAGCCTTAAGTGAACTCAACCTCTTCCAATTTCCCAGGGCAACCAGCGTGACGGCCAGAACCAGCTCTCCCTCCTGCAGAGACCACTTTTTCTCCACCAGTTTAGGCTACCTTTATGTGTAAAACAAAAACCATCCACACACAGCACTGTGCATCTTTTATGTGTCTTATATTCGAAAATCTTTCTGTGACCAATGCGGTAAATCTCATAATTGAATTGGAACCAAACCCAAGAGGACTTATGAAGATCTTGAAATGGTGCAGTTGAGGAAATTACCGTTTCGGCATAACCCAAAAGAAAACAGAAGTGTTTTCACCACTCATGTTCACGTTAATGAAGATAGCCTGAAAGCCTATGGAATCCGGCCCTCAATCATGCTCCCAGTGCAGTCTCTTCCCTTCCGTGCCATCTCCCCAGGGCCTGCAGCAGTGCCGGGCACGTGCTGTGTGCTTGGTAGATTCCCACACACATGCTGGTTGGGCACAGGTGCCATGGAACTTTGGCCGTGCCCAGCGTGGCTCAGGGGTGAGGAAAGATCATCCTCACCTCAGCATCTCAATCAGCAGCTGAGCAAGTGGAAAATGGAAAATGAGTTTGAGTCCAAGGGACACCAGGGATTCTCATAGCTGGCCTTCCAGTAAAGCAAGAACATGCAGAGTCTCCTGAAAGAGGTTGTCTTTCTTTCCCTCAGAAATGTAAATACGCATTTGGTGGAATGTGCCACCCATGCAGAGTTTCTTTCCTCATTAGACTAAAAATATGAAAAAATACAATAACCTCCTCAATTATTGCTCTCAGCCTGCTGCTTTGGCTCTGTGAATATTGCTGGGGGCTGGATGGCTGCAGCCGAGTGTGAAATGCCATTCAGCGTCCAGCCTCCACAGGCGTCCTGGCCCCAGTTCTCCAGGTCTGCACTGCCTGCTGGACCCTGAACGCTGTACCACGGATCCCAGCCAGCAAGGGCCTTGGAGGTCAGTGTTCTCCTCCCCCAAATGTTACGCACACGGAAGCCAAGGCCTGTTGGAGTTCTTCAGTGTCATCTGGCCCAGCCAGGATTAGAATTCATTTCTCCTTCCCACTGATGCTGTCACGGCAAGACCAGGCCCCCAGCTTGAAGCCGCAGCCTCAGGATGGCCAGGACTGTGCAGCCAGCCCCTCCTGGATACCTCCACATACAGGCCCTACAGACACGGCACGTCACCCTGCCCCAGCCGGACACCTCCCCCAGACAGCCCTCTCTCGTGTCCTCTCAGCCTCAGCCCGTGCCCTGCTCTGCTGGAATTCTGACTTCAGTAATGTTGCCCTCCACTCCTGTCCACCTCTGTGCTGGCCCTTTTCCATCTCTGCCTGGACTCAGGCTCTCACTCCCTGGCTGGCCTCCAGCCCGGTGCCATTCACCCACATCTCCACCTGCCCTGAGAGACCTTTGCAAGTCAGTGGATCCACGAATGGAGAGATCAAGGCTGCAAAGGTGCCACTGCTCAGCCTCAGCTCCATACTTGTAAGTTTTACCTTATATTATTGTTGTATTACGAATGCCCCACTCAAATCACACGCTAGAATCATTAAAAGTTTTCCTGTTTCCTACACAAAAAAATTTCACAGTGCTGGTCTGAAAACTTCCTAAAAACAGGCCCCGGCCATCCCAACCACAGCCTCACATCTGGCTCCTGTCCTCATTACAATCACGGTGCCAGCTTCAAAGAAAAGGACAAGCATTCTTTTAAATCTTTTATGCTTTACCTTCCTGATAATCTTTACCCTGTTTCATGAACTCCTATTCATTCTTCAATACCCAGGTCAAGTTTCACTTCTTCTTGATGAGTATTTGAGTCCTTTATTATGATTCCTCCATTCTCCTCTTTCTTCCTCTCTTGATCTCCATCTATGTTTTGGACTCTTTCCCACTCTTGTCTATTCCCTCTTGCAGTACCGCTCATGCAATATTCCAGTAAATGGAATTCATATCCCCTGCCCCACTGGGCTGTGAGCTCTAGGAGGGCAAGGACATGACTCAGTCAGCCCCAGGTGTTTGGGGTTATCACGAAGCTGATCTAGAAGCAGATGCTCAGCCCATTCCAGGAGCAAAGACATTGACATCCCAGAGTCCTGGCTGCTTTGGCTGCCTGTCACTCACTGGGCAGATTCTTCAGCTGTGAGCAAGCCTCAGAGTCCACTGGGTGAAGTAACATAGGTGATAACATGTGCTTAGTCCTGAGACGCATAGAGCAAGTTCCCGGCAGGTTCGAGGTGGTTTTAAATCCATCAACACATCATTGTGTGGCCGGTGAGATGCATACCTGGGAAGTACATGCTGCACACATTCCCCAAACGACTCAAGAGCTCAGTCATCATTCTTTGCACTAAAGTGAACCAAGAAGCTGTGGGTTGCAGAGATAAGCAGCAGGCCCAGACTCTCTCTGAATCCTTGAGGGTAATTTAATTTTCTCTGGTCTTATCTTGTGGGATGAACTGAGGTATCACACTTGCACATATTAATTTGAGATAAAAGAAACTACAGCACAAGCCCGATGATTTCCCTTCCTAGGGGTGCGGAGAGCATCAACAGTAACAGAAAACTGGTTTCATTAAAGTGTAAGAAACTGCTCAGCACTCGACCATTAGGATTTCAAAGTCTGTGTGGTAAGAAGAGGAGGAGGGGAGGTTCATTTGGCTGATGGCTACATAGGAAAGCTCTGAGGAGATGCAGAAATAAATCCTGATCAAATACCAGAAAACGATTTCATGTTCAACCTATCCGATTCAGCTAGCAGACTGAAAAAAAGGTCTTTATGGACACTGATGTCCTATCTGGGAGCACAGAGTAGAATCAGCGCATTTTCCAAAGTTAATATGTGAGACAAGCTGGAGATGAACTTCGAACAAGCATTTCATGATAGTAGAAAACTTAATTTCCATACTGGTTGAATATCCCTTCTCCACAATGCTTGGGACTAAAAGTGCTTCAGAATTTATTTCTTCCCCCCCAGACTCTGGTGTATTTTTATGCACATTATGAGAAATCTTGATGATGGGACTCAGCTCTAACATGAAATCCACTAGGTTTTAAACACTTGTCACACACGTAGCCCCAAGGTAATGCAAACAACATTTCTAATGCACCTGTGTTTTGATTGCGATCTCTCATGAAGCCAAGTATAGATTTTTTTCACTAATGGCATCATATGAGCACTCAAAATATTCTGGGTTTTGGAGTATTTTGGATTTCACATTTTCAGAGTAAGGATGCTCAACCTGTAAGGCCACCCCTTAAAGGGTTCGGCATTCTCTGCCTACCAAGATAGTTAATGGTCATCACCATTTCTCTTTGAACTTGCTGTAGAAACCCAAAGCTCTACTGTGGCGCACAGATACTGCAGTCTGGCCCTGCCCACATCTAACGCTCATCCTCCTTGCTTGCTTTGCTCAGCAAATCCACTGTGCAGAGACAGAAAAACCCACAAGGCAGTATTTGCTGAGGATGAACATCTTTCCTTTGGTTCTGTTGGCCAAGCTCCGGTGCCTCTGGCCCTTGGCAAACACAGCTCTGTTTCCCTGCAACGCTTTCACATCCCTTTTACCAAACAGCACTGACTCATCCTTTAAAACCCAGGTGGGAAGTGACTTTCTCAGCCAAGTTATTTAGGGCTCTTCCAGTCTAACTCATCTACCCCATCATCATCTCTCTTTTCCACTGTAATTCTTATAAAGATCTCAAATGAGTCTGCTGTGTTTCCAATGTAGAAGTTGGAGTGTCACATCTGGCCTAACAATGAGAGGAAGCTGGATAATCTGCACCAACATAATAGCTCTGGGACCCCACTGGCTTGAAGTCTGGAGGTCAGGTGCCTCCCAGCAGAGGCAGGGATGTGAGTACAGGCTCTCCCCAGGGGTGCCATGGAAGGAAGACAGGAGTAACACAGAGAGGGCAAGATTTCATCTGAAATGCTTAATGACTTGCTAAAGGCATTATGTGGGCTTCAGTGAGGGAACTGAATCCCTGTTTGTCCAGGTACATGGGGAATTTACATCCACACACAATTTCTTTGCTGCAGCCTCACTATGTACACATGGAAGAGACTGGGACAGGAAAGGAGACGGCAGAAGCTTGCCTTGAGGTCAGAGGGCCTTAGGGAAGAAAATAGCTACTGCTTCTGAAAAGGCCTGGAGCCCTTCCTAGACCCATTTCCCAATGCCCTGATGGAACAGAGGTCTTAGGCTGCTGGGAGAAAGACAGAAGACTCTGTCAGTACAGGGTATGGACAGATACTCTTGAGGGTAGAGGGTAATACAGAAAAATAACCTCTGCCGTGGGAAAAGGCCAGAAAAACATCCGGGTCCCAGACAATTAGTGGTTCCTACTGCTGGGAGAGAGGCCAGATCGATGTGAAATATCCCCAAGATGTTCAAGACCCATAGACATAGAACCTGCCTAAAATTGAGGCTGAAGCAAAACAGCAGAGACCATGAACTGCTCCCAACCACCCCAGATAGCTGGAGTCAAGAACCAGGAAACAGACACCTATGGCAGAAGAGAAAAAACATGAAGAGTTCCAGGTCCCCAGGCCAACTTTTGAGTGAGGGTGGAACAGGAACACTGGGGCAAGTACTATGGCATCTCAATGTCACTGCAGAGGTTGTGTATTGACAATGAACATGGCAATAAGGAGCCCCAAATGAAAGTCAGCTGTGGACTAAACTGACTAGGTCGTCCTCCAAACACAACTGAAGGCAAGGAGCACAGAAGCCAATTCTGGGTTTTGGAGTATTTTGGATTTCACATTTTCAGAGTAAGGATGCTCAACCTGTAAGGCCACCCCTTAAAGGGTTCGGCATTCTCTGCCTACCAAGATAGTTAATGGTCATCACCATTTCTCTTTGAACTTGCTGTAGAAACCCAAAGCTCTACTGTGGCGCACAGATACTGCAGTCTGGCCCTGCCCACATCTAACGCTCATCCTCCTTGCTTGCTTTGCTCAGCAAATCCACTGTGCAGAGACAGAAAAACCCACAAGGCAGTATTTGCTGAGGATGAACATCTTTCCTTTGGTTCTGTTGGCCAAGCTCCAGTGCCTCTGGCCCTTGGCAAACACAGCTCTGTTTCCCTGCAACGCTTTCACATCCCTTTTACCAAACAGCACTGACTCATCCTTTAAAACCCAGGTGGGAAGTGACTTTCTCAGCCAAGTTATTTAGGGCTCTTCCAGTCTAACTCATCTACCCCATCATCATCTCTCTTTTCCACTGTAATTCTTATAAAGATCTCAAATGAGTCTGCTGTGTTTCCAATGTAGAAGTTGGAGTGTCACATCTGGCCTAACAATGAGAGGAAGCTGGATAATCTGCACCAACATAATAGCTCTGGGACCCCACTGGCTTGAAGTCTGGAGGTCAGGTGCCTCCCAGCAGAGGCAGGGATGTGAGTACAGGCTCTCCCCAGGGGTGCCATGGAAGGAAGACAGGAGTAACACAGAGAGGGCAAGATTTCATCTGAAATGCTTAATGACTTGCTAAAGGCATTATGTGGGCTTCAGTGAGGGAACTGAATCCCTGTTTGTCCAGGTACATGGGGAATTTACATCCACACACAATTTCTTTGCTGCAGCCTCACTATGTACACATGGAAGAGACTGGGACAGGAAAGGAGACGGCAGAAGCTTGCCTTGAGGTCAGAGGGCCTTAGGGAAGAAAATAGCTACTGCTTCTGAAAAGGCCTGGAGCCCTTCCTAGACCCATTTCCCAATGCCCTGATGGAACAGAGGTCTTAGGCTGCTGGGAGAAAGACAGAAGACTCTGTCAGTACAGGGTATGGACAGATACTCTTGAGGGTAGAGGGTAATACAGAAAAATAACCTCTGCCGTGGGAAAAGGCCAGAAAAACATCCGGGTCCCAGACAATTAGTGGTTCCTACTGCTGGGAGAGAGGCCAGATCGATGTGAAATATCCCCAAGATGTTCAAGACCCATAGACATAGAACCTGCCTAAAATTGAGGCTGAAGCAAAACAGCAGAGACCATGAACTGCTCCCAACCACCCCAGATAGCTGGAGTCAAGAACCAGGAAACAGACACCTATGGCAGAAGAGAAAAAACATGAAGAGTTCCAGGTCCCCAGGCCAACTTTTGAGTGAGGGTGGAACAGGAACACTGGGGCAAGTACTATGGCATCTCAATGTCACTGCAGAGGTTGTGTATTGACAATGAACATGGCAATAAGGAGCCCCAAATGAAAGTCAGCTGTGGACTAAACTGACTAGGTCGTCCTCCAAACACAACTGAAGGCAAGGAGCACAGAAGCCATTTTCATGTCCAGGTATAAAACTAGTCCTACCTTTGATGTCTAGACTTTAATCAAAAGCTGGAAGACATACGACAAAGCCAAAACCCAAACCGCACTGTGAAGAGACACGGAAATAAACAGAACCATGTCCAGATGTGAACCCGAAGTTGGAGCTAACAGACAAGGAATTTAAAATATTTCAAAGTTGCTAGTGGAAAAGCAGAGGGCACATTTTAACACAGGAGGATTTCAGTCGAAAGAGGGAAATTATAAAAATAATAAGATGAAAATGCTAAACATGAACGAACATAGTGCTTGGAATGAAGAGTGCCTCTGTTAGGACCACACAGAGACCTGAGGACAGGTCAGAAGAAGCAACCTAAAGTGAAATCCTGAGAGAACAAAGTAGGAAAAAATAAAGAACAGAGTATCTAAAGACTGTGCAGTAAAACAAGCTAAAGCCTAACATACACATAATTGAAATCCCAGAATCAGAGTGAACAGGTAGAGTGCGTCAGAAAAAAATATTTGCAGAAATAATGATGAAGAATTTTCCAAAATGACGAGCTATCAGACTAGATATTTAAGAAAGTCAGAGAGCATTTACTGGGATAAATGTAAAAAGAGAAAACAAAATCCAATATATCTAAGTATATTATATCTAAAACAAAAGATAAAGAGAAAATCTTGATGGTAGCTCAAGGAAGTAGCCTATGTACCTATAGAGGAACAAAGATAGGAAACACTGGAGATTTTTTATCAGGAATAGATGCAAGTCAGGAGCAATGGGGTGACATATTTAAGTGGTAAAGGAAAAAAAAACTATTAATTTAGAATTATGTATCCAGTTAATATGTGTTTTAAAAATGTAAGAGAAATAATTTCCCAACATAAATATTGAAAACAGTAAAGACTTAATAACCACTAGATTTTTGTTGCAGGGAAATGAAGCCTGCAGGTAGAATTAAGGCTACACAAAGAAGGGAAGAACACTGAAAATGAGAAAAAGAGCAGAAATATACAAATTTTTCCTTTTTTAAGGTTTGTTTTGTTTTGTTTTTTGAGACAGGGTCTCACTATATAGTTGAGACTGACCTGGAACTCACTATGTAGCCCAGACTGGTCTTGAACTCACAGCGATCCTCCTGCCTCAGCCTCCCAAGTGCTGGGATTACAGGTGTGCACTACCACGCCTGGCTTTTCTTATTTTTAACCAGTACAAAGTGTAATTAGATACCAGAAGCAAAAATAAATCCGTGAATTTTGCATTTATAGCAAATAAAATAAATGATAGGAGCAAAGATTTAAGAGTATATTATTATGAGATTTATATATCATACATATTTCAAGGTAGATTCTGGTTAATTGGTTATATATATTGCAAATCTGAGACAACTTCTGCATTTCTTTAAAGTAAAAATGCTAAGCTAATAAAGAAATTAGAGCAGAATCATAAATAACAACGAACAAATCTCAGATAAGGCAGAAGAAAGGGAGCAAAGATCAAGTGGAATGAATGGAAGAAAAAGCAAGATGGTGGATTAAAACCCAACCATATCAACGGTCACATTAAGGACAAATGGTATAAATGTCAATAAAAAGAAAAGGCTGCTTGGCTACATAAAAAGGGCGTGTTACAAGAAATCTACTTTAAGTATAAGGACACCAAGATGGTTAAAAATAAAAGACAGGAAAAGATATTGTCAGGGAGGTGTAGAGTAGGCTTATGCTGGCTCAGCTGCGCTCACTGTTACTGTGTTTGAGGATTTCAGGTTGGTAACTGAAGTCAGCCACAGTGGGAGTACTTGTAGCACCAAAAACATCGCAATCTACAAACCAGGACTTTCTCTTTTCTTTACTGGAAAACTACTCGCTAAACATTTACCAGGACACCAGGGAACATATCATGCAAAGACTACAGAAAACCAAGTTTGGTATGTTAATATAATTGGGCCCTCTGTACCTACTGATTCCGCAACCAGAGGTCAGCCAACCATGAAATGAAAATACTCAGAAAATAATTGCATCGCCTCTGAACATGTAAATACCAATTTTGTACATTTTTTTTTTCAGAAAACAGAAGAGAAAGGAACATCTCTCAATTTGTCTTATGTTGCCAGCAGTATGCTGGTACCCAAACCACTCAAAACTGTTGTGAGAATATAAAGCTATAGATGAATACTCCCCATGAATGTAGATGTAAATATTGTGAACAAGATATTAGCAATTTGATGCCAGCTATATAAAAAAGGAACCATCATGCCCACTGGCGATGAACATTCTGGGAATGTTCGGGCTGGTTCAGCATCTCCAAATCAGCAAAGTATTTCAAAAGAGTATAGAAGCAAAACCATCTGATTATTTCAATAGATGCAGAAAGCCTATTTGCAAAACTCAACATGCATTTATGACTTAAAAGAAACACCAAAACTGGAAATGGCAGGAACTTCCTCAACTTGATAGGGAATTTACTATTTAATCTCAGGTACTCAAGAAGCTGAGGCAGGAAGGTCATAAGGGGAAGGAAAACCTGGGCAAATAAACAAGACCCTGTCTCAAAATGAACATTTAAGGAAGGGCTGGGGATGTACCTCAGAGTGCTTGCTTGGCCTGATGGGACCATGGATTCAGTTTTCAGTGGTATAAACAGCACCACCACCATCCTACAGCCGATGTAATACTGAACGGTAAAATATGAACTGCTTTCCAACTTAGATCAGGATCAAGACAAGTTCATCGAATGTTCTAGTGAAGGTCACAGGACAAAGGGAGGAAAACACATACATTGAAAAAGAGGAACTAGAACTCTGCCTTCAAACATGGTTGTGTATGTAGAAATCTCAAAAAACAAGCAGAAAATGATGGATGAACTCTGGCAGACAAGAGCAGAGTACTGGATTTACAAATTGAGGACATTTGGTTCATTTCTTATGACTAAAAATTGATTATGAGAAGCTGCAAGAGCTGATAAATGAATTTGGAAATTAATTATATTTCTATAAAGTTTGTAATTGATGATTGAGAACTTATAGTTGAAAACAGTAACATCAGGAGTAGCACTCCAAGTCTTCAATACTTAAGTACAAGTGTAACAAAATATGTGTCAAATCTGTATGCTGAAAATATACAACAGGGAAGAAAGACTTCAAGATGATTTAATATCAGTATAAGGAAAAACATTCTGTTCATGGTTGGAAGACTCCACACTGCTACGAAGCCACATTTTTCTGGAGCGAAACACAGATACAATGCAATCCTAACAAAAATCCAGACAAAATGTTTTGTGTTGTTTGTGTATAAATTAGCAACTTGATTGTAAAACTGATGTGGAAAGGTACAGGAAGTGGCAAAGTGCCCAGTACAGCCAAGACAGCTTTGGCAGAAAAAAAGGTCTTGAAGGATTCTCACCACCTGACGTCAGGTCTTCTTATGAAGCTACATGAAAATGTGGTCTTAGCTAACGTATACACAGACAGATTGATGAAACAGCACAGAATTCAGCAATAGATCCTCACATTTATGGCCAATTGAGTTTTGACACAGTGCGAAAGTCACTTGTTGGAAGAGGGACAGTATGTTCAACACAGTACTGGAACCATCAGAAGTCCAGAGCCACACCTGCCATCACATTGCAAAGTTAACTGGAAATGGACACCAAGCCGTGGACTTGAAGAAAATATTTGCAAAACACATATCGGAAAAAGGAAATATAAAGAACCCTTTAACTTAATAATTACAAACCAACTCAACAAACCAAAAATGATGGATGAACTCTGGCAGACAAGGGCAGAGAGTTTGATTGACAAATTGAGACCATTTGGTTAAATCTCCTATGAAATATTTAATGTATGACCTAATCATTAGAAATCAAGGTTTTTATTACCCTAGTATTAGAAATAACTGACTTCTTCTGGTTGCCTGTTCACAATAAAAATTATTATAAGAGAAAAAGATCCTCCCAAATAAAAAAAAACTACTGGGCAAATGATTTGAACAGATACACTGCACAAAAGATGAATGGGTAAGGAGGCAGGTAAAAAATGCTCAGCTCCATAAGTCGTTGGGGTTTGCAAGTTAAACCCACTCCCCACAGATTGGGATGGTTAACAACACCAACAACAGGATGACATCAAGGACCTGTAAAGATGCTGGCAGCTGGATCTCCCACACAGCGCCTGTGGGAATGTAAAATGGTCCAGCCACCAGGAAAAGGTCTGGCAGCTTCTCAGAAAGTGAAACCCACACTCACCATATGACCCAGCAACGATCCTACTCCTAGGTAGTTATTATGGAGAAGTGCAAACTTTTTAGATAGTTATTATGGAGATGTGAAAACTTATGTTTGTACAAAAACCTGTTTGCAAGTGCTTATGAAAATGCAAATGGTTTTATGAATAATTATGTAACCTGGAAACAACTCAGATGCCCCTCAGTGGGTGAATGGACAATTGTGCATACACCCACCACGGAGGTCCGCCCAGTGATAGACAGGAACAGGCTGCTGGCACACATGGCAGGAGCAGAGCTCCCACAGATCATTCGAAGGGGAAAAGGAGATCAGGAGGGCTCTGCCCACACAGCTCCCCGCTTACACCTTGGTTGCCAAGGACTGCACACGGGGAGATCAGGGGGGTGCAGGGAGTTTGTCTATCTCAGCTGTGGTTGTATGTGTTTGTATGAATTCAAAGAACTCACCAAAAGAATACATTTTAAGATATGAAAATTATTCCTCAAAAATAAACACCTCAAACTACAAATTTGCTGGTTTGCAGATTTTTTAAGTGATGGTGTCCCTCACCAATAGCCAAACCAATGGAGGCAAGAATATTGTAGGTTTTGTTTACAGTTGAAATTTCAGTCTCTAGAACACTAGGTACTCCCTGAAGGAAGGGAGGGAAGCAGGCAGGGAGGGAGGAAGGAAGAAAAGAAGGGGAGAGAAGGGAAGAGAAGGAGGAGAGGAAGGAGGGGAGGAAGAGCAGTTCTCACAGAAGATAAGGGGATAGGAGTCCCACTGACCCAGGGCTGAATGATAGCCCTGACACTTTCTCTGGCACAGGAAGTCACCTCCATGTCCTTAGCTGTGGTTAATTCTACAAGGAGAGTGCAAGCATTTTGCTAAAGTGACCTGCTCTGGAATCTTGATTTACTCACCCAGCCTCCTTGGCAGAGGAGCTGACATGCAGCAAGGACCAGCTCTGCACCTGCCCCATCTTCTCCTGGACGCCCACACCTGCAGCAGAGTAGTGTTTCTTTGGGGACTGATTGCCTCACTAGACTATGCTCTGTCAAGCCAGAGAAGTTCAGCCATGGCTCAGGCCCCCAGTTAAGTAAGCAACCAGCTAAGGACAGATGCTGGCATCAGCAAGAGTACCAGCTACCAGTGTGGAGTGTCCACCATCGTGGACTGTGCCTTCTGCTCTGCGCATCGCTAACCCCACTTCTAGATTGGCAGTCAGCGTTTCCTGAGTGTCTCTGGGCTGTGAATATGCAGTGCATTATGCTGGGTGACAAGACTGACCCCAGCCCACCACCCAGCCACCAAGCAGGAGACATCAGATTTGACCCACGCTGAAGCCTCACTTCCTGTGGCCCCATTCTGGGCAGCCTGGCCTCCAGTGCTACCCCAAGGTCACCCTCAGTTCCTGGCTCCGTGAGTTTGATCACGACAGTCCTGGCAGTGACCACGCTCTGGCTCCTCTGGATCTTGCCAGGGTACCCCAGGTCCATGCTGTGGTGACCTAGCTCCTCTCTCCCTTCTTCTTAGTCTTTAAGCCACAAAAAGTAGCCCTGTCAGTTCTCCCAGCCCACAACAATTTCACCCAGGCCTGCCTTTGCCCTGGCTTTCTGTCTGTCTACATATCTCTCCCTGTCCTGACCCAACAGAACACACACTTCAAATCCAGTTTAGGCTGTCACCTTGTCCAAGGGCTCATCCTGAAATTCTCCATGAAAGATGCATCTCTGTCTTCCTGGAAATGTTCCTCCTGTGGCCACCTTGCCTTCTGCCTTGACTGCCATCTCCACACACTTCACTAACATATCTGCCCACCCCACCAGCCCTGAGCTTCATGCCTGCAGCCAGATTCCCCTTCAAGTCCCCAGTCCTCCTCTGCACTCTGCAAAATGTTTACTGTGTGTAAACTCAGCTTTCTTTCTCCTCTGATTCACATTCCGAAGACCTAGGTGGTGGCTGGAACATTTCTGACTTCCAGTCTGACACACCTGGGAGATTTTTCATCCCCTCTCCAATTGTGAATCCCATATCTTGTCTAATGAATGAAAATTCAGTTCCATGCAAATGTTTCTTGTGGGATCATCCCTAGCGGGCAGCCTGTGGGGACTTCACTCATCAGCTGGTGCCCTGAATCTGCGTTTGGAACATTCTGGGAGCATGTTGCTAGGCCTGTGACCTGGACAGATCAGGTGAGTGAAAGGGGCAAACTCGTCACTTGGCACTGGGAATTTACATGCTCAGGGCCTGCAGGATTGGACTTCAGTGAGAGAGAATCCCTTTCTCCCATCCTCCACACCAGACTCACTGCCTGTAGTGCTACACGGCAGCCTCTGGAACACAACCTTGGTAACGCCAGGGTGCCCACACAGCCACGGAGATCTCTGCACACTTGTTCATTAACTCAGGCCCAAGGCTCTTGAGAATCTTCTGCACAGCTTGGACCACTAATATCTCTCTTGTCAGAGAAACACAGCTTTTTGCTTCCAGAGCTGGGTCACGAAGGCAACAGCCTGGACTTTCATTTCAAATGAATGTGGATTTAAGATCTGGCTCCTCTACTCCCAGCTGTGTGACCCTAGGAAGGCAAATGAACCTCTCTGGATCTCAGGTTCCTCTTGTGGAAAGTGGGAGGGATATACAGGGATGAAACACAGCAGCAGGTGTGTAGTAGGGCCACAATACAGGGGGATTTTCTTCTTCCTCTTGAAACTAGGGAGCTGCCTCATGCTCAGTGGGAAGCCAGGGGGAGGCCAAGTGGAGCCTCTGCCAGGTAAATCTGCAGAGTGTGGGGACAAAGGCAGGTGGGCCTGGTGGGAAATGGCCCTGAACTTCTCCTGTGGCCCAGGATTGAATTCCTAGAGCTCGGTTTGCTTTCTGGAAACAGCCTGAAGGCAGTCACAGCTACTTTGCAGGACTGTGGAGGGGCTGCCGATGGGGGCTCCTGCCTGCTATCTGTGTCCTCAGTGTGCACTGTGGGTATTACGTGCTCTCAGTGTCTAGGGTGGTGCTCCCATGTCCCTGCTGGTGCTCCCCTCTCCTATATTCCCAGTGTCCCACTCATCCTCTGCTGTGACCCCTCAGTACTTGGACCATGGCCATGAGCACATGCAGTGTCCATTGCTCCCCGACTCTTGAACACTCAGCTCTTTTGAGGCCCCATGGAGATCTTGTGTTTGAACTCATCACCCCAGGAGCCCCATCACCCCACAGTCCTGTGGCTGTTGCCATGTTCCCCGCACAGCGAACCCCGGCCTATAATCCACTCAGCTGTACAATGCAGACACCTGAGCATCCAGCTTTACCCCTCCTCACTGCCTGAGTCTTGCTCATCTTGTTTTCTCTTGAGGCTAAAGGCAGTGACCACCTTGGTCAGATTGCAGCAGCTCCAGGTCCTTCCAGAAGGGACTTTGGAAAGGTGGCCAGCACGGGATGCCTGCAGCAGTGAGTATCCAGTGCCCCCAGGGACACCTTTTCAGAGGACCGACTCAGGAATGTGCACAGCTTCCGGCACTGCTGCTAAGGGTGGCCCCTGTCACTGAGGCCAGTTCCATGCTCAGCATGCACCAACCTGGATCTGACTCACCAACTATGTCCACTTGAAGTCACCCTGCTCTCCAAGCCTCTGCTCCCTCGCCTATAAAACAGGAATGACTGCATCCGCCTATTCCCAGGCATCCCATGAAGTTACGGATGGGAAGTATTTAGCTCTGGGCCTGATACACAGTGAATACTCAAAATCAAGTTTTTACCATTACTTCCTGACCTACTTCACTTATTTAAGTAGACTCTGAATTTTGACAAATCTGCTCATACAAACTGATAGAGCAAACAGGCAGCTACACCCAAAGCTCTTGAGGGTATTGACTTTAAAGCTAAGTTGTTCTTATATCCCCAGAATACAGGTGAGTGGGAAAGATACAACAGTGATAAGACCTGCACGGTGGTGACTTCTGTACAGAAAGAAGCAGAGCAGCAATAAAGCACAGTTAGGGACTGGAGAGCCACCATCTCCAAAACAGCCATCAGGTGTTCAGGATCTGTTGGCCTGGCAGGAGCTGTCCTGGTCCCAAGGGGGAATGACAGGGTCTGGTTGAGTTCTGAAAGGGTAAAGCAATTCTAGTCCACACAGCCAAAGTCCTTTCTAGGAAGGAGCCCTAGGGAAGATCTGTGGATGGGACAACAGTGGGGCAAGACAGGGACTCTACACAGAGAGGAAAGGAGGTGCCAGGAGAAAAATGGGAAAGACAGAGCCAGGAACTCTCAGATGGCTTTAGGTCTTAATACTCCAACAACAACAACAACAACAACAACAACAACAAAAACAAAAATCAACAACAGGGTGATGAATTATATTTATACCTAGGAAATCTCTCTGGATCCACATCATTTTCTAAAAGTCCAAGAGAACTTAAAAAATAAATGACTGAAAAGTATCAGAGTAAAATTTTGTATAAAATTATGATAAGAAAAAGGAGAATAAAGAGCAAAGTAATACTGTCACAATGAAAGCACAGTAGAAAATTATGCCAACAAAACAGATAAAAGTTTGCGAAATTTTTCAAATGAGGTCAAAAGCACTGCGGTTGGTCGTATCGTGCATGATCCCCAATGGATCATGCCTTTTGGTAGTCATGGCCCTGGGGTCCCTCTCACAAGGTTGGCCATGTGATTAGTTGTGACCAATTGAAGCTCGGGAATGGGAAACAAGCAGTCTTGGGCTGCATGTGGGACTTGGGTGCGCCATCTTGAAAGTGGTCCACCAGTCGAAGAGGCTCATGGGAGTCCTTTGGTGATGGCAGATGACATGAAGAGAGGCCTGCTCATCTCTGCTGACCCCACCCCTCCAGATAAATGCATGTGCCTGAGTGAGCCCAGCCAGATATAGCTAAGCCCCCACCAACCAACACAGCTGGAGGAACAATAGTTATTGCTCCAAGCCTAAGTTTTGACAGAATCTGACACAGAATTGATAGCAAATATAAACATTCAGAATTAACAATGAGTAAAGACATGAAGAATTAAACAAAACATGAAAAGCAACCTAAATTACAGTAAAATACCTCAGAAATCAGGCAAAGGAATCCCAGAAAATAAATGGAAATGAAAACAAATTGTATCAGAAGTAAAAATTTTACCAGAAAGCATGCAAACCAAATGAGCACTAAATAAAACCTTCAGACAAAGACAACAATGGGAAAAATTTTAAAAATCAAAGAAAGAAGTAAAAATAGTAGAGAGAAAATGATGCATGTGGAAGATTGGCAAAGAAAACAAACATTCAAATAACAGGTGACATTAAAGATAAAGCACGGGAACAGAATACATAGGAAAATGATGCTTCTGAAAAAAGGCCCAACAACAAAACCAGTAAGAAATTGTGCACCAAAAGAGCACCCATGTGCCTAGGAATAGACACCCAAAATGACCAACACCAAGTTATATGCGTATAATACTAGTAGATTTTAATGGGAAAGAAAAAGATTGTTTTATTCCCACCTGTGCAAGCCTAAGCCAAGGTTTTATGGAAAACCCAGGAGAGGAGGGTCTCCCAGCAGAGCAGACAGTGAGGGAAAGGCAGAAAGCTGGAGAGAGACCAGCATACCTGGGGACAGGTGGAGCTGGTGTAGGATGAGGATGACCAGGAAGCTGGAGGGGAAGCAAACCTGGACAGTTGGGTGTGGAACCTGGACTCACCCATGTAAGGCTTGGTCCCAGCCATGGAGGAGGCCTTTTCTGCTCCTCTGACGACGGTCGCTATGTTGAAGTCCGTGATGTGAACGTGTCCTGCAATGACATACAGAACCTCGGTGAGTGAGAGCTGCAGGTGCTGCACCCTTCCTTGTGTGATCAAAAGCTGTGGTCTGCCAGGTGAAGTGTAGGGAGAAAGTATCAGAATGGGGAGGATAAGGACACACTGTAATATTCTTAATTGACAGAAATGGCCAGAAATGTTTTGAAGTGAGTATTTTAAAGAGGGTGCATGACAAAGTATCCTTTACTATAATACAGTTTTAAAAATTTATTCACCATAGTTTTGGATCACATCTTGTAGATGGATGACATACACAAAATTGGCTTTGTGAGGACCGGGAGGGTGCCTCCAAGACACAGGAGGACACTGCAGCAGGTACGATAGGGCAAGGCTGTGAGAGGCAGGTGCCCGGTGTGATTGGCCAGGGTGCATGGCAAGAACTGCAGGTGTCACATGCACACCCTGCATCAAGGGCTCAGCTGCCTGCATGAAGTGTGTGCCACCTGCTGTGCCAGGACCCGTCCAGGGCCCCAGGTGACACTTGGAGTGATGATCTGTAATATTCTTCAGGTGCTGTTGCAAAGCTGGTATTTGCTCGGACGCATAAGTCTTTGCCTGGAACATATTATCCTGCCAAGGCACAGCTCAGAACCACGTTTCCTAGCCAGGCCCAACCCACCCCGCACCCCCCATCTCCTCTTTTCCATACTAAGACAGAGGAGTTCACGTCCTTGCTGTAGTCTGGGCCACACACAGGGCACGCACCACCACTGCGAGAGGATTCTGGGGCCTTTGAACTCAGCTTTCACTTGATTTTCTTTCATTTCTTCCTCTCTTTAAAACGTTTGACATCCACATTATGGAGAGAATGCCAGCTCGTTGCTATAAGTCAGAGAGCACAGAGCTCGATTTCGCGTCCTTGTTAACCCCTGCCCTTGTGTAGCTCCTCTACCCCATGTAATCACCAATTTATGTTGCTTCCCCAGCATTTCCCTGTGCTTACAAAAACACACATCCACATGTCTTGGAACTTGGGTTTGTTTTTAAATAACGAGACTGTATCCAGGAGTCATTCTTGAAGTTATAGTTGCACTCAGCTATGTTCAAGGACATCTTTGCAAGTTAGCATGCACAGGACTGTCTGTGAAACCCACAGCCCACCATGTTGCATCTTAGCCCATTCTCTGTGGCTCTGACAAATACCTGGGGCTGCACACATATACAGAAAAGAGGTTTATTTAGCTTAGAGTTTGGGAGGCTTAATCCAAGACTGGGTGACCTCATCTCTTCCAAGCCTGGGGCGAGGCCCTGGCTGTGTCACGGCAGGGCAATGGGTTCCTGGCAGAAGCACATGCTGGAGGGGGGCCATGTGGTGAGCAGGAAGCCAGAGGGGCAGCGTAGCTGTTGAGTCACAGTCGGCTCTTGTGGGAGCTAAGGCACTGTGTGAGAACAGGATGAACCTCTTTGGAGGGGAACACCCCCAGAGCCCTCGCCATGCTCTGATGGACCCCACAGTTAACAGGTTCCAACACCTCTAATGCTGCCACTGCACTCCCTGTTCATGAAGTCTCGGAGCATGAACCACACCCAAACCCTACTGTCTTCATTTATTCTAAATCCATTTCCCCTACAACTTATGAGGGGATAAAATGTGAGCCGAAGTTTTGCTTTTTCATGGACTTTCATGTTTCTTGCTGTAGAAATCATAATGCTTTTTAAATGAACACAGTACACCTCCCAGTCCCCTATGGGGGTGTTACTCAATACAGAGTATGTATTATTTTAAGATATTAGTACACATTGTTAGACACATATTGTTTTTCATCATCATTTTGATATACCATAGTACGCTGGTTTACAAACTCAATTCTGTCCATGACTCTGGTCACAAATCAAACTGGAAAAGAACCGAATCCAATTTCCCCAAAACATCAACATTGAACCAAACCACTGACTTTGATTCCATTCTTGTCCAACTCAGTTTGCTACCAGAATAGTGGGAAGATTTAAATGCATGAACTGAGGTACCAATGTATTTTATTTCACATACATGACTTTAAATCTGAAAAATTCAGAATTGGGAAAACTTACCTGCCCCCAGGAGTTTCATGTAAGAAATTGTGGACTTGCAGCTTTAAAGTGTTCCATTGTGTGGCTATACCTTATCTTATGCAACACTTTGCTGCTGTGGGTAGTCAGCCTGTTTCTAGCATTTTTGCTGAATCGTTTATTTTGTTATTAAATATGCAGAAACAAGTAATCTTAGATGTGGGCCAGGGATTTATCTCAGTGGTTCCATTGGTTCCACTGCCTGCCTCACAAGCACAAGGACCCGAATTTGATCCCCAGAACCAACCAACCAACAGACAAACAAGAAAAGCAATCTTAGATGTATCTTTCAATATTGGTTCTTTCACTCCAACTGAAAAAAATTCCCAGAAGTGGGGTTCAAAAGTACACAGCTTGTGTTCCAAAAAGTTGTGATTCATGGTGCTATAAACAGAATATAAGTGCATTTCTCCAAATTCTTCCTAGCACTAGTCATTGTTAGTGATCTTAGGTGGCACAACTCAGGTGGTGGGAAACAGTGTTTCCATGCCGATGATCCCGCTGCTTTTGGTGTGATTAGCTTCTGCCATGGAGTCCCCGTTTAGGACCTTGGCCAATTTTACATCTGAGCCCCTTATCTACAAGATGCACTTACATTTTCTGGTGTGTTTGCTGCTGAAGTTTCTCTAAGCCTGTTGCTTTTCTTTTGACTTTGTCTAGAGCATCTTTTGTGACATAGTTCAGAAACAAACAATATCGTTTGCATTCGTTTATAGTTTCTAAGTGCTGTTTTTCTTGTAACTTTCCAGTTTGTAGAGGACTCTAAGATTTTACAAAGTCAGAGATTATATTTTCTTATAATACTCATATAATTTACCTCTCATATTTAAATTTTGTGACATTTTGTCGATGGTGTGAGACAGCATTCTGATTTTTATTTCTCCAAAATGGACGGCCACTTGTGCCAACAACATTTATGGAAACTTCATCCATTCCCAGGGACTTGCCATGTGACCATTCTATACCCAGTCCCACATCCGCGTGGGTCTTCTTATGGATTCTCTCTTGTGTTCCACTGTCGTGTTTATCTAGTGCCACATTGGTTTAACCCCAATAATTATGTGGCTCTTGCACTATTAGTGTTGGTCCCCCCCTTTCTTTCCAATATATTTTGGTAGTTCTCAGGTATTTACTCTTCTGAATGAACCTGAGACAAATTCCATCTGGTCTTGGAGACCATTAGAGTTTGGAGAGATGCTGCTGTAACTTACAAGGGTACACATTCTCTGTTCCATCCAGGGTCAGCCTCGTGAGTATCCACCCAGGTGACTTGAGCTCCTCTTGGTGGGATGGAAATGTGCCAGCAAATGCGGAAATAAAAGCTGAATGCTAGGACATTTGCTTCCTTTACACATCTGACTCATCACGCACATCTGGCATTGTGCGAGACCCATTAGCACAGTTCTAGGAAAGTATCCATAGCTGATGATCCACATTCCACGTCCCGTCCTCTGACATGCTTCTCTTTTGCATGGAGACTCACCTCCCCTCTAAGCCTCTGTCTGATCCTACTTAGAATACACATCCCTCTCTGCCTGATCACCTCCATTCACCCTTTAAAATCTGGCCCAAGAGTTACACTACTGACAGATGTACAGCTAGCCCGGGCTCACGTACTTCTGCCCACAGGAAACTCACTACTGCTACACAGGGTGGTTTATCTGACTGTGGCTTAGTCTACTGAGCTTCGATGATTAAATGCTGTGGGCTGGGCAGCTATCAGAAGACACTTCTTCCTCTGAGCTCCGGAGGGGGTCAGTGGGTGCATAGCTGGGTGCTGGAGAGGCTTCTCACTGTGGTATCTGTGTTCGTGTCCCTCCAGAACCATTCTGAAGTTTAATCACCACTCAACAGTGCTTGAGGTGGAGTCTTCTGTCACAAAGCTTCTGCACTATGAGTGGATTTGAAGCCTTTAAAAAGAGACTCCCCGTATCACCCTTTGCCTTCCTCCTCCTGCTGGACGCGGACACAGTGCCAAGCTGCTGCCAGGGACCCAGACACAGTGCTCATCAGACACAATCTACCAGCGCCATGATCCAGGACTTTCAACTCCAGAACCAAGACAGACCTCTGTTCTTTGTAAACTGCCCAAGCTAGGGTATTTTGTTATAGCAGAAGGGACTGACTAAAACAGGTTCTGCTCTTCTGCTGACTCAGAGTGGGGCTATGGAATGACTGACTAACCACCCAAATAAAAAACTGAACTCAAAAAGCCTCACAATAAAACCTGTTGCCTTCCTTCGTGCTTTATGCATGCAGAGAAGTCACGGTGCTTACAGGAGTGGACTGCACTCTGGGTTAAGACCATAGCAATGTCACTCTTTCAGATGGCTGGAGCCAGGCTCCCTTTCCATGATTTTATAATTTTCCAGGCCAGAGCCAGGTTTGGCTGACCACAGGGAGCTTAAACTTGGGCTCTTTTCTAAGTATAAAAACCATGATACCACGTAGCTGACAGAGCTGCATTCTTTTTTCATCTGTGCAGCAATTCTTTGCTGAGCACCTACGATCTGTTGGAAGGGAGGCAGGGTTGAACCTGTAGATGCTGAACCTGGTCAGTTATGGATGTCAGAGATTGGAGGAGGAGGAGGACAGAAGATGAGGTCCCAGGCTTTTTCTCCTTGGGGCTGCAACCAGTTCAGATACCCCAGATAATTGCAGACCTGGGAGGGAGCCCCTGGAGCTACCAGGAATCATATTCAGGTCACTCCTCAATCCACCAGCAGCACAGGCCAGGAGCTGGAGCAGACCATGGGCAGCAGTCTGCTTCCACAGCATCACCTTGGCATAACACTTGAACTTGGAGGAAGTCTTGCATGAATGTCTGATGTGACTCAGCTGCACCACAAGGTCCACATCATGCCTGAGCCCGAGGTGAGGATGGTACTGGAGAAATGAAGGAACTGGAAGCCTGAGGGAGGGGAGCACTGGAGCTGTGAGCCCAGCTGTCTTGCCCACAGTCCCAGTGTCCCCAGCTCCCCTGCACTCACTGATAAAAATAGCTGTGCTTCTGAGGCCTCTGCATGGCCTGGAGTGCTGGCTGCCCATCCTCCATGTGGATCTCTCAGAGCTATCCCACTTATCTTCATGGAGATCACAGCAGACTTATCACAGAACCACAGCAAAAATGAAAAAAGAAACCCAGTCAAACTACATCACAAGCTTATCCAAGTTTCTCTTGGCTTCTAGCAGCAGGACTGCCAGTTTGCAGAACAAACCTTTGCTGATAAAGGATGAAGGGACCCTGGGATTCTTTCTGTTCTATTGGATTGGGCTTCTTCCTGTGTCTTGGCCATGAGATGGGAACTTGGGGCCCTGGAAAACAAGCTGTCTGCTCTAGGCTGCCCAGTACACAGGTAAACTGTAAAATGGAAGCTACGCAGACCCACAATGCAGGGGATCTTGAGCCCCTTTGCTGAGATTTGGGAGAAACTCTCCTGTCCTTATTCTTTCCAGTACTCTCCTCCAGACAAACTGCAATCCCATAAAGCCTGCCTCTATCTGCACCCTGTCAGAGCCCAGGCCCTGAGGAGGCCACCCTCCTCCAAGAGCCTTGAGAGAGCTCAGAAATCATGAGTTCCTCTCACCTTTTCCTTACTTCTGTGGCTCTCAAAGCCATGCAACTAGATGTCTGCCTCAGTGGGTTACTGCCAAGGGCCCTGCCATCTGACGGATACTCTTCCTGTACACTTCATGCCCTAGCTGTGCTGGGCATGTGGTTTGACTCAATCGTGTTTATCACAATGAAATAGATAGTATCTGTGAAGCTTCCCTTTCCCAACCATGACCTTCTCTACAGTGATTCCACCAGGTGCCACCTTCACAGCATCTTTCAGCACTCGCATCCTCTCCTGCCCTTTTCTTTGCTCCCTCCTGTGTCACAAGGGCAGCAGGAACTGCCTGTCGTGACTCTCTTGCAGCTCAGCTCTCCACCAAGTTTAGGTCCTGCTGATGAGATACTCTCACCTTCCCAGGAGAGAATCCAAGAGTGAGCAGGCTCCACACATGACCTGGTTGAACACTTTCTGGCTATCTTTCATGACGTGAGCAGCAGAGGAACTTACTGTCCAGGTAAGGTCACAGAGCTGGACTTTGAGCCCAGGCAGGTTTCTCTGTGGCTATGACCCCCTACATCATCAAGCCCTTTCTCTTGGATGGCCTCGTAATGGTACCACTTCTGCCCGGGGCACAGGGAGGCAGGGGCACTGCTTCCTGCCCATTCCACTACAGGAGGAACCTTTTCCAAGTAACTGTGCCATGTGAAGCCAGGGCAGCCTGGGAACACTGAGCCCTAGGATAGTCCTTATCAGCCTGATCTGGAATCAGAGCTGGGTACCAGTGGGAACAGGGCAGGAAGGACTGTCACACTCAATGTGACTTCCACAAGTAGCCTCTGGGGTATGCCCACAGCCAGCCTCTTACTCCACTGAACCCTCTGAGCCCAGGCAGGCATTTGTGACAGACACCACCACAGGCTGGGGCTTATGAACAATGGACTGAATTTCTTACAGTCTACAGCTTGGGAGAGCCAAGGTCAAAGTGCCAGAGCCACACAGTTTGTCATAGCTAAAACTTGGAAACAGCCCAATTGCCCATCAGTTGGAGACTGGATAAAGAAGGTGTGGTTTTGCTACAAAATGGAATACTACTCAGCCACAAAGAATGAGAAATTAGAGTCATTCATGGGAAAATGGACGCATATTGAGGATATACTCTTAAGTGAAATAAATAAGTCACATATGTGTAAATACTGAATAGTTTCTCTGGTGTGAAAAACTAAAAGTGTAAATAAGATCCAAATGGTATAACTGACAATGTGAAATAGGAAGAAAGGGGCTAAAGGTGTATGGGAAGTGGGAAGGGTAGGGGAAAGGAAATAAGGGAAAAGAAAAAATATGAGAAAATGAAAAAATTGAGAAAAGTTTTTGTAAATAGGGAAGGGAGGAGGGGATGAAGGGAGGGCAGGGACAAGTGGAAAAAATGAGAACCAAGACCTGTTATGCAAAGGTACAAGATCCCAATGATGAATGTAACTATACTGCCTACCTAAAAATTACCAATAAACTCAATGAGAAAACAAACAAACAAAACAAAGTTCCAGAGCCAATGTCTGGTGAGGCAGAGCTGTCAGGGACCTTCTCACTCCGTCTTCACATGATGTGCAGGGTGAGGGCGCTCTCTGGGGCCTCTTTTCCAAGGTCACTAAAAGCCCTTTTAAAAGGGCTCAGCCTTTGCACCCCACCAAGCCCTCATCTCCTAAGACCATCAGCCTTGGGGTTAGGTTTCAACATGTGATCTTGGGGGACACAGACATTCTGCCCAGGGCACAGTGATTATTTGGGGAGAGCAAACTCACTCAGTTTAGCTGCATCCAGTTCCCCTTAGCAGTGCACAGGGCCCCATCCACAGGTTCTACTGGGCAGCCCTCCTTCCCCGGGTGCCCCTGGGGTCAGAGCCTCACATAAACCCAAGCCTCTATCAGCAGCAAGGAGGTAACCTTGGCGTCTGTAGGCCACTTCCTTGTTTTCTTCTTTATCCAAATCCCAGGGGGGGGAAAGATGGTGGTCCTCCCATTCATATATTGCAGTCCTAACACCCTGAACCTCAGAATGTGCCTTTATTTGGAAAGAGAATCACTGGACGTCTTAGTCACTTTCTCACCATGGGGACACAACACCGATCCCCACAATTTAAAGGAGGAGAGGTTTATTTTGGCTCATGGTTTTTAGAAGTTTTGATCTATAGTTGGCTGGCTCCAAGGCAGGAAGGGCATGGTGGAAGGGTCTGGGGAAGGAGAACTGCTCACATCATGGTGGCCAGGAAGTAGAGAGAAGGGAGAGATGAACCCTTCCAGGTCACACCCAGTGACCACCTCCCAACCAGGTTCCATCTCCTAATAACAACTCAGCTATAGGACTCCTGTGGCCCAGTCCTCTTCCAAAAGCCCTGCCTATGAGCACATGAGGCTTCTGAGGGACATCTAGATAGAAACCGTAATACTACAAATGTCATTAGTTAAGATGAGGTCACACTGGAATAGCATGGCCCCTCATCTGATCTGACTGGTGACTTAGGAGCAAGGGGAATTTGGCCATAGATGTGCACCCAGAGGGAACATGACGTGAAGACTGGGTTTGTGATGCCATGTGCCAAGAAGCCACAAGAAGTGAGGAGAAGAGCCAGGGGCAGGTCTTTCCTAGGATCCTCCAGAGGGAGCAGAGTCCTGCTGACCCTCAACCTGGGACTTCTGGACTGCAAGAAGGAACACTGCTGCTGCTTCAGCCTTCAGTTGTAAGACGGTCATGGTAACTTTAGGGAACTCAGGGGTGGGTACTGGTGCCCTGGAGTCTCAAATACTAGGTCTGTAGGACACAGTACCCTTCCCTGCATAGCACTCAGGTGGAAACACCCTTCCCAACAGACTTCCAGCCTTCCAAGCTCACCTGGGGCAGCTTTAACCCACTTCTACCTTTGTCTCAAACTCTTGGAGCCCCATCTAGACTGACAGCGCTCACCATTGGCTCCTGAGACTTGGAAGAAACATGTCTGCCCCACTTGTCTGGGACTCCCCACTTCCCTTTGGCTGGTCTACTTCCTAGATCTGATACACCATCAACAACACATGCCCAGTTTTTAAATTCCCTGGAGTCTTTTCCTGCTGGCATGGCAGGGAACAGCCTATTGGATGTTTTGACAATGAGGGAGGGGGTTGATGCTGCTGGCCATGGCCATTCTGGGATGCAGTTGTCAAATTTATCACCACATGTGCTAACAACAGATGGAAGGGCACTTCTGTGAAACGAGCCCAGTTAATGAGCATCTTGGAATCGAGTGTATTAACAGGAAATTGGAGGTGCAGTCGCCCTCAGAAAGGAGCCAGACCAGACCAGGAGCCAGTTGCCATCAGAAAGGTGGTTTGTTGCAATTTCAAAATGAGGCACCATGTGGGGAGGGACCACACGGGGAAGCCTGGGGGAGTCAGGAGAGGAGGAGCAGTGGTGGGGTTTCTGCAGGAATGACAGGGCCTGCAGGGTGAGCAGTCTTGGGATCTGATAATTAGGACAATTTCCACACAGGGGTGTCAGGGCAGGAGCACCATGGCCCGAAGCAGAGCCACACACAGCAGGTGTTGGGGGAGCTCTGAGTCTGCTGGCCTGTGTCTGAAGAGCATGCTGCTCAGGAGTTGTTTCCCAGCTTGAGGTCTGGTGAGGCCTGGCAGGGGATAGCAAGGCCCCAGCACTGAAGGAGCAGAATGCAAAAAACAAAAACCAGGGCCCATACTGGAGAATGAATGTGCTCTGTGGGTGCAGCCCCTGCATTACCAGCTCTCCAGATTGGGATGGGCTTGTGAACTCCCACAGTGCCCCTGCAAGGCTATGGGAGGGCCTGGGCTCCTGTGAGGTTCTGTGGACCCCCAAGTATCACCTGGGAAATCCTCCTTCTCTGCTGCCCCAGCCTCCGTGCCTTCTATTGTCTCAGTGTCCAGCATGGATCCTTCTAGGCCACACTCACCTGTTCAGGTTTCTGTCCCTGCCTTGGCCCTGTATCAGGACTACAGAAGTCCCAGTGCCCTGCCTGCAAGAGGGTTGGGGGAGAGCTAGGGTGGTACCCACTGATGCTCAGTGGTGATGGGCAGGCATCCTGGGAACTGTCACTCTGGAGCACGGGGTCCTTGGACACAGAGGCTACACATCCTTCCACCACAGGCACAATGCTGACTGGCAGCAGGTCTGCCGCTGCAAGGCAGGGACCACTTCTGGAGCAGGGAAGAGAATGGGGATAAGATCCAAGGAGCTTTGAACAGTGCCCAATGCAATGCTCCCCTCTCTGCCAGTCTTTGCAGCAGTTCATCACCACAGGCAGAAAGACCCAGAGCTCACCTATGCCTGTGGTCCCTGTTGTTTCCACCATAGGCAGCAAACCCAGCTAAGACCAGCCATGCCCAGCTTGAGCCCTTCACCCCACAACCCAGAGCTGATGAGCTGTTACTTGTGTCCATCCTAAGACTGAACATCCACCCAGAAAGATCAGGAAGCTAAGCAGACACCATGGAGCAGAGAGGCCTTTGGGAATGTGGGGACTTTGTGAAACTAGCAGGTCTGAGCATGATGAATAAAACATTACTGCATGTACAAAGTGTGATCAAAGATACAGGGATTGTTTAAGAAAAACTGTATTGCAATACAAGACACCTTACGACGAATCCCTTTCAAAATCCTCTCTCTTGCCTCAAACATACTTATGCCATTGTTCTTGCCATTTTCTGCAGCAGTTCTGGAAGTCCTCTTTCATAAGTGTCTTTAGCCGCACTGTTATGGACACCTCAGTGAGCTCAATACGTTCAAAATATTTCCCTTTCATGGTAATTGTGACTTTGAGGAAGAGTTCCAGTGAATGAGGTGGATGAGGACAAAGCCAGCGCCATGTTTTACAAGCCCGTCTTTCTGTTGGATGGCACACAGCAGCAGCATTTGTGTATTTTTGCTTGCACCTCGTAAAAACACTCAGGAAAGAGAACTTCCTGAACTGCTTTAGAAAGTAGCAGGAACATCAACATCCCAAAATCAATAGCTGTCTTGTACACAAATTACAGACTCACTGAGAGAGAAATTAGGGAAACAATTCCTTTCACAGTAGCATCCAAAAAAATGAAGTATCTAGGAATCGACCTAACAAAACAAGCAAAAGACCTGTACACTGAAAAGTACAACACTCTAAGAAAAGAGATCGAAGAGGATATAAGAAAATGGAAAAATATCCCCTGCTCCTGGGTAGGAAGAGTCAACATAGTGAAAATGGTCATACTACCAAAACTGCTATACAGATTCAATGCAATGCTGATTGAAATCCCAACACTATATTTCGCAGAACTAGAAAAAAGAATCCAAAAATTCATTTGGAACCATAAGAGACCTAGAATAGCAAAAGCCATCCTAGGCAACAGACACATGGCAGCGGGTATAACAGTTACCAATTTGAAACTATACTACAAAGCCACTGTGATAAAAACAGCATGGTACTGGCAAAGAAACAGACCTGAGGATCAGTGGAACAGATTGGAAGACACAAAAGCAACTCCAGATGTACTGAGCTACCTCATCTTTGACAAAGGAGCTGACCATCCCCACTGGAGGAAAGATAGTCTCTTTAATAAATGGTGTTGGAAAAACTGGATCTCAACCTGCCAAAGATTAAAACTAGACCCTTATGTCTCACCATGCACTAAATTAAAATCCAAGTGGATTGAAGATCTAAATATTAAAACAGAAAAACTACCCTGGTGTGAATAATCTGCAATAAAACATAAGATCCTAATAAGATTACTGTCATTTAGAAATGAGAAGAAAGGAGCTAAAGGTGTAGGGAAGGTGTGATGGGTAGGGGAAGGGTAATAAGGGAAAAGAAAAAAATGTGAGATAATGAAAAGATGAAAATAAAGTGTTTGTAGATGGGGAGGGGAGGAGGGGGTGAAGGGAGGGCAGAGGTAAGGGGAAAAAATGAGAATCAAGACTTGTCATGTAGAGGTACAAGATCCCAACAATGAATGTAACTGTACCGTATCCCTAAAATGTACCAATAAACTCAATTAAAGATGAAAAAAAACCAGAAACACTAAACTTGCTGGAAGATAAATTAGGCAGAACTCTGGAAGACATTGGCATAGGAAATGACTTTATGAACAAATCCTCAGTAGCATGGGAACTAGCAGAAAGAATCAGCAACTGGGATCTTGTCTTATTAAAAAGCTTCTGCACTGCAAAAAGAAACCATCAACAGAACTAAAAGACAACCTACAATGTGGGCAAAAATTTTCACCAGCTGCTCCTCAGACAAAGGACTATTATCTAGAATATATAAAGAACTCAAAATAATCAGCCCCCCAAATATAAAGACCCAATTCAAAAATGGGCATCTGAAATGAAGACATTTCTCAGATAAAGAAGTAAAAGCAGCAAGTAAATATATGAAAAAATGTTCCACATCACTGGTCATTCGAAAGATACAGATGAAAACAACACTGAGATTCCACCTCACCCCACAAAGAATGGCTGCTATCAAGAAATCACACAATAACAAATGTTGGTGGGGTTATGGGGAGAAAGGAACCCTTTTCCATTGTTGGTGGGAGTGCAGATGGTGCAACCACTGTGGAAATCAATATGGAGATACCTCAAACAGCTGGGACTAGAGGTTCCATTTGACCCAGCCATAGCTCTGCTGGGTATCTTTCTAAAAGAATTAAAAGAATCATATCACAGTGACATATGCGCACCTATGTTTACAGCAGCACAGTTTGTAATAGGTAAAACATGGAAACAGCCCATTTGCCCATCCGTTGGAAACTGGATAAAGAAAATGTGGTTTTTCTGTAAAATGGACTACTCAGCCATAAAGAATGAGAAATTAGAGTCATTCATAGGAAAATGGATACATTTTGAGGATATACTCCTAAGTGAAATAAATAAGTCACACCCGTGTAAATACTGAATAGCTTCTCTGGTGTGAAAAACTACAACAGTACACAAGATCCTAATGGTATAATTGACAATGTGAAATAGGAAGAAAAGGGCTAAAGGTGTAGGGAAAGTGGGAAGGGTAGGGGAAAGGGAATAAAGGAAAAGAAAAAAATATGAGAAAATGAAAAAATGGAAATAAAGTGTTTGTAAATGGGGAGGAGAGGAGAGGGTGAAGGGAGGGCAGGGACAAGGGGAAAAATGAGAACCAAGACCTGTCATGTAAAGGTACAAGATCCCAATGATGAATGTAAATGTATTGTATACCTGGATTGTACCAATAAACTCAATAAAAAGAAAAAAGAAAAGAAAAAAAAAGAAAGTAACAGGAACAGTGGGATGAGTGTTTGAACTGAGGGGAGGATTCTGAGGGGAATGTATTGTATACCTGGATTGTACCAATAAGCTCAATAAAAAGAAAAAAGAAAAGAAAAAAAAGAAAGTAACAGGAACAGTGGGATGAGTGTTTGAACTGAGGGGAGGATTCTGAGGGGGTTTTGTGTCAATGTCTTTTATTGTAATACATTTTTAGAGTTTAAACATTCACTATATATTGTGACCACACATCACATTTAGTACTGTTTATATTTCACTGAAAACAAGGCTCCAGCTTGTTCTCTGAGACAACACTTAACAAGCCCAATTCTGGGGCCTTTAAATAGCAGTGGGGACTTCCCTGTGTTGAGCATGGCCTTGGAGAGCGGATGGCAGGAGGTGTGGCGGATGCCATCGCAAGCGTACCTGTGCCCCACAGAGGAACAGGCACAACATTTCACTCAATGCAGAGCACCCAAAATGAATGACCAGAGAGGCATACAATTAAATTCCTGTGCAGGGACCTAAAAGTCACATTCCTTGTGTAGCCACCAGCTCAGGTGTGAGTTTTCACCTGACCTCTGGCCCAGGTGCTTCTGTGAGCTTTGAGGTCCCAGGAAATCCCTAGCTGGCTTTGGAGAAAAATACCTGGGTGGTTTCCGTATGCAGGTGAAAGTCTGAAAATGAGAGCTGGAGGTGTTAGTAGAAAGAACAGAAGTGGCCATGAGGGCGCCTCCCTGCTCCACTGAGTGCCGAGCACCTGAGAAGACCCGGCTTTGCCACAGCTGGAGTGTGTTCCCTCTGTGCGCACTGCTCAGCGACCTGAGCCGGACCCAGGGGAGCCTGTTGGGTCCTGGGGCCACCCCTTCTGCTTGCCTCTGTGGTGCCTAGGATCATGTTCTTTCTCTTACATTCGTGTTTTGGGATGTGGATCAAAGACCCCCAGCACCTTGGGATGTAACTGCATTTGGAGATAAGGTGCTTAATTAAAACATTAAAAGGAAGTCACAAGGGTGGCCCTGGTCCCTTCTGCCTGATGTTCTTAGAAGAAGAGGAGATGAGGTCACAGACTGCACAGCAGGACCCATGTGAGGACACAGGGAAGAGACGCCCCCTGACCCTTGCTGACTCCCAGAATCTCGGATGTGCCGGAAGTAAACATTTGTGGGTGAAGCCCCCAGGTCCCCAGGCTCTGGGACTTTGCCATGGTGGCCCTAGCAAATGACACACCTGGTTCCTGACGGGGCTGATCTGCTGTTCCTGGTTCATTTTCCATCCCTCAACTCCAGGGATTGCTCTAAAATCCACTGGAAGTTTATTCCTCTGTGGCTCCTATGGACCTCAGAGCAGAACCCAAACCACTGAACCCCAGAGTCCGACACGGAACCTGAGGACTAGCTCACCGAGGTAGGACAGGGCTGCCTGGGACATCTGCCAAGGGCAGTCACGGCATCTCACTGCCCGAGATGTGGTCCCCAGAGCACCTGTGTCGGACCGCTAAGCCGACCTGAGCAGGTGCCAGGGGACCCGAAAGTGTGGCACTACTTCCCCATCTTGACAATGAGGATCAGAGAGTGATTCCAAAGGTTCACGAGTGAGGGACATGGGAGTCCTGTACTTGTCCCCACTGCACCCTGAGGTCCCCAAAGTGGGAATGAACAGCAATAACTCAGAGGCCAAACTTCAACGGAGCTTGTCTCAGCTTGATGCCCACGCCCAGGATGGGAACAGAGGAGGGCTTGGCCTGTCAGCCCTAGACCGTCTCACAAGGTCCTCTGCTGCCCAGCACCCACGCTTTCTACTGCAGCACCCCCAGGAGTCCCCACGGGCTTACCGTGCTCGTCCAGCAGGATGTTGTCCGGCTTGATGTCCCTGGAAGAGAAAACAGAGACGTGGGCCACGTGGTTCCTGGGGTCTACAGAGGGCGCCCTGATGCCCGCCCCGCCAGGTCCCAGATGGGACGGGTGCGTCATCAGGCTAACAGAGCCCCTGGATTCTCACTTTCTTTTCTGGCCTGGAGCCGTAGGCAGATTGTCTGACTATTGTTTTTCCGAAATATATTGAATTTTTGACATCTGTGCTCCAGGATCCAAGAGACTCTCACCATGGACATCTGCACTCTTATTTTGCCAGTCCAGTAGAGACCAGGCGGTGTGTGTGGTCTGTGCCAGTGGCCTGAGGCACGTGCCCACTCTGAGGTCGCCTGGACCCGGGCAGGGACACACAAAGCCAGAGGCCAGCACACAGCAGCCCTTGGCCGTATCCAGACCCCCAGGCCTGCTTTTGTGTGTATGCTCTGTGAGCTTAGATCACTTTTATAACTTTAAAAGATTGTAAAAACAAAGTCACTCACAAACCAATGAACAAAAATGGAAAAGAGTGCACAACAGGGACTGATGTAGCCCTGGAGCCCTGAAGTGTTGACTCTCTGGTCCTCTGTGAAAAGCATTTCACACGGCAATCTACGTGGCAAAATCAGAGGCCACGTCACCATTATAGCAATAGGCTTTCCACTCCAAGTGACACTTTATAAACTTTTTTCCCCAATACTAAGTAGATTGATCCTAGGGACTTTTCACTGAGCGACGTCCTTAATCTTTTTTTAAAAAAAATATTTCATTTTGAAACAGGGTCTTGCTAAGTTACTAAATTGCCCAGGCTGGGCTTAGATTTGTGATCCTTCTGCCTCAGCCTCCTGGATTGCTAGGATTACAAGTGTGTGCCACCATGCCCAGCTTTCCAAGTGGCGTTTCTAAAGGTGGGGGCTCTGTTTTCTGTCCGTCTGCCCCGGGAGCAATGCTGGATGCTGTGAAGGAAGGTGGGACACAGGCCATCGAGGAAAGGACCTGGGCCCACTGCTAACACACACGCACTTGCCAAAGCTCTGTGCTGAAACATGGATTGTAGAAACGCACGCTGCACATACTCATTTATAATAAATGTCAAAGCAACTGAGACTAATGACAGCTTTCTAGGCAATGAAGGGTAATCACCCAGAGTTTATCAAATATTCATTCTACCTGAGAATGCACTGAGGTTGTCTGTAATAAGGTCAAACACTGCCTTCCTCGGGAGGAAAGAAACACTCAGCCCATATATTTAAACTTTTAGTTTCATCGTGACTTTCTGAGCCCATGAATTTTGATGAGCATTAAGTAAATGGGCTCCTGCTGCCAAATTCACAAAAATAATCTTCCGCAAACAGAGGGACTATGTGCAGAGTCGGCCAAGGAGTCCCGTGGGAGGCACAAACTTGAGAAGGGACAAAATCAAAACAGAAGCTAGAAGCTCCAATGTCAAGCGTGAGTGGCTCCCTGAGCAGGACAGCTCCCAGCAGGGAAAATAAAAGCCTTGTCAGGAATGAAAATGACGTAGCAAGGGTGAAGCTCATCCCAGATTTAGGCTGTTGTAGAGCAGCAGAGGGGCTTGCATTCCAAGCCAAGCCCCTCTCCTGCTAGCAGGGTCATCTCTGCCTGTGTTTCCTCTAATGAGTTGATTACACATCCAGTACACGACGTGTGTTCTGTGAAGCTCTCAGCATGCAGCGCTTACACGTGCCCTCTGTGGTCACCAGGGAACCACAGAGTAAGCCACAGGGTCCTTGCTGCTTAGAAGGGAGACAGGCATGTGAACAAAAGGCTGGAAAGGAGACCTCTCCACATGGCCAGAGGAGGCCTCTCCGAGCAGCACAGGTCGCCTCTCCAAGGCCACGCAGAGCCGGTTCTGCACAACCCAGGGAGCAGCCTGGGCAGCAGACAGCCAAGGGGAGGAGAGGTCTGATTGCGATGTGCTTTGGTCCCTTGATCAGGTTCCGTCACATGGCAATGCTGATGAAATGTCACGCCTGTGGCTCGGCCACACTGGGAGACTCTGCCCCAGCAGCCTGGAGGGAGGCTCTTTCTCGCTGGCTCAGAGGACCTTTGCTGGCACAAGGGAGTGGGCACATGGAGGGACATGCGGCCCCTCTAGGAGTTCAGCACGGTCTCTAGCTAGCAGGTAGCAAGACAGTGGGGACCTTAGCCCTTCTGCCAAACTTTGTGAGAGCTTGAGAGAAAAGAGGAGCATGTGTTCCCAAGCAGAGTTCTCAGGAGATCTGGGCTTGCACCCTCAGCCCAAGGACATCATCACGGTAGTGGTAATTAGTTAGGCAGGAGGAAACAATTACATTGGCCAAGTGATCTTGGGCAACTTTTTCCGAGCCTCATTTTCTTTATCTTTTTACTTTTTTGGAGATAGGTCTTGCTATGCAGTTCAGCTGGCCTGGAACTCACTATGTAACCCAGGCTGGCCTCAAACTCATGGCCATCTTCCTGCCTCAGCCTCCCAAGTGCTGGGATGACAAATGTGCACCACCACTGCACTTGGCAAGGGACGTGCGGGGGCCACCATGGCTCCTCTCAGAGGAGCTCAGGAGGGCGCGGGGGCCACGTCTGGAAGGTCTAGCAGAGTGAGTCAGTTCTCTTTCCCAGGAGACTTCGGGCTGCCTCCTGTGGAGGAGGGGAGGCCTCTGAGTCCTTGAGGGAGAAGAACGCTGTGCAGGCAGAGCATCTTATCAGAGCCTTTCTTTCAACCATTTCCTCCAGCCCTATTTTCCTCGCTGATTGTATCTCAGGCCTCCAGCGTCATCCTGCTGAAAACCAGGGCTCGTGCATCCAGAAAGGGCACTGGAAACCTGACGGGGATGGGGGAGGCTGTGGCGATGTTTTCTGAGGACAGGGCTGTAATTTCAGAGCTAGGCAGGCTGACACTGCAGGGACAGAAAGTAGTCAGGAGAGGCTGCAGAACCTGGTTTCTTCCCCCACTCCAATGGAACCCAGCATAAGCCATCAGCTGGGCTACTTTAAAAGCAGATGCCAGGGAGGGCTGTGGGAACGGGTCTGCCTGCGTTCCGGTAGGGACTCCTTGGTGTTCTGTGCTGGCGATCTCCTGCAGCCCTGAAGAGAAATCAAGGGGCGGGCTGGCAGGGTTAAGTGTCTGCTTTACAGCTGAAAAGTTGGCCCTTGTGGAGATGGCATGAGGTGTGGTACCTAGGGGGTGGGAGGTGGAGGGAGAAGGATGAGAGAGTCCCAGACCTGGAGGCCTCTTGCAGGCCGAGTGGTGACAAAGGCACACAGCCCGCTCCGAGCCTCAGCTGACAACACCCGCTCTAGGGGTTTGCAGTGAGGATTCACTGAGACACTTCTTATGCTTCTTACGACAGTGACCGGCCCAGGG
The DNA here is from genome assembly GCF_012274545.1 of Fukomys damarensis. NCBI lineage: Eukaryota > Metazoa > Chordata > Mammalia > Rodentia > Bathyergidae > Fukomys > Fukomys damarensis. The sequence goes on from NW_022900947.1 coordinate 4,225,391, forward strand.
CCAGGCACAGTGGAGGCAGGGCTTGTGTTGCTGCCGGAAGTGGCAGACGCTGGTCAGTGCTGGGGTCCAGCCAAGGGTGTGGACAAAGGGAAGGGCGGCCAGGTGCACTCACTGGGGCTGGGGCAGTGATTTCAGGTTGCCCTTGGCTGACCTCTGGCTTGGTTGGCCAGAGGGGGACAAGCTGACGAGGGACAAGAGCTAATGCACTGGGTTCTCACGTCTTGGAATCGCACTACACTGGCATGCGTGATAACAGTGAAGAAAGCAGATAGCATCACCACTCATGGTCATTGTTCCGCTCCTCTCTCTCCTGTGTCCCATGGAGGGAAGGGACCGGGTGCAGGGCACAGACCCCAGCATGACGCCGCCATGTTCCCAGCAGTGCTGGTGATGTTGGCATCGTACTGGCTGCCACCTGAGCACATTTGATGGTGCATAGTGGGCTGCGTGGCACTGCACAGTGGGGACGTCTTATATGTCACCTCTCCCGGCCCCGACACGTCTTTCAGAGGAGGTAGGTACTTTATGGGTGAAGGAAGAACTATTCACAGAACGTCAAGGAGGTGCCAGCTTCCCCTTGAGACTTGTCGGAGATCGAATGTTTGCAGAGATCTGACCTCTTCCCAAGTTTCCATCAGTGTTCTCCAGTTTATGTGAACAGGTGGTGGGGAGATAAAAGGATTAAGATTCCCAGAACTCTAAAGTAAGCACTCATAATTTAAGTAGCATGCTTACAAGAAATGTGTTCTTTTAAAAACTTACTTTATTCACTTTCCAGTCTGCTTTTTATTTATTACAACCCCTCCATGTAACGCTGCATTTCTTTTTTAATATGACTCAAACGGCTTTAGAAAACATGAAGTTGACCCTGTCTGTCCTCCACAGAATGCCCCTTAGTGGCTTCTGGTGCCCACTGCAATTTTGTGTTTCAAAAAAAAAAAAAAACACCACAAGAAAAAACTTCAGAAGGTGAAAGTGTCTGCTGGGATGTATTTGTCAACTTCTAAATCTGTTGGCTAAGGACAAACACTCCCATCCTTCGTGGACAAAATGGTCGTGACTTTATCGAGAGCCAGGGAAGCAATTTTTGAAATGTGCACGCAGCCTGCTGGGCCAGTTCTGAGCTGCTTCCAGGGTAAGCCCCGTGCTGCACACTTGGCTCTCCTGGTGTCTCTCCAGCCAAGACAGACATCAGCAGGGTGGCCCTGGTCAAGTTGGCCCCACCGCTGTGCACTCCATGTGGGGCCCGGTGTAGACTCCGTCTCTAAGGCCACTGCATTCGGCTGGTCTCCCAGCGCGTCTCCCAGACACTTGGAGGCTGGTAGGATTTGCAGACGTGTCCGCGGAGGCATGGGGCCCCATGAGCTCCTCCACGGTGAGTGGGTACAGCCGTGCTCCTGTCCAGGCACAGTGGGGGGTCGCCTTCCGGAGCGCCCTGGAGGCGCAGCTCGGTGTGATGATGTCTGGCTAGCCGCGCTTAGAAGGCCACACTGCACCCATCGGTCGGTCCGAAAGCTGGCCTGCTCTCCTGGACGCAAACTCCTCCAGGCAGGAACCGCTGAAGCCGCAGAGGAAAATGGCAGAGGAGGAAGCTTGCTGCGCGCCCTGCAGCGGCTACAAGACAGCTGTGTTGATTAGGGAAATTTGCTTCAGACCCTTACTGCGTGGCTCCTGTGTGGGCCTCAGTTTCCTTAGCTGTCAAGTGAGGATGAAATGAAATATGGGTGGGTAGCATCTGGCCCAGTCCCTAGCATGCGGTAGGTGCTCATGAAGTGCTGGTCATTTCGCCCATCCCCCTCCCATGCCCCCTCCCTCCCCGGAAGTCTGGAAGAAGCAGGAAATGGCACAAATGAGAAGCCAACTGCACAGCGATCACGCTCACCTCCAGTGCTTGTGCATTTTTACTGCTCACCAAGCCCCTTCCCATATAACTCACTGATTCCACCTGCCAGCCCAAGGGAAACTGCCTGGTGTTCTTAGGAATGAGGAAAGTGGAGCCCAGGGAGGTGAAGAGGCTTCCCCTCTGGCATAGGGAAAAAGTCGCTGAAGCAGGATTCGAACCCAGCCCACAGCTACACAGAGGGTATTCATTCTTCTCTGCTGTCTGTGTAGGGTGGAGGTGTTGGGGCGGAGCCACATGACTGACTTGTGCATGCCACAAATACATCACAGGTCTTCTCCATGAGTGGACGGTCCTGCCTCCCGGAGCTCTTTCTCTGTTCCCTGCTGACCCCTACTCAGCCCTCTGCATCTGCCAGCTCTTTGCCTGGGTGCCACTTCCTCCCTCCAGCCCTGCTTGATGACCCCTGAGGACCACGTCACACTTGCATTTTCTCACGCATCTCACTGCCTCAGCAGTGCCCACGCGGGTAGGTATGCGGTGGGACTGTCCGCGTCTCTGTCAGCTCTGATGCCACTGAGCGGGGCCTATGGCCAGGTCTGCTGCCCCTCCTGGCCCTGTGCCTGCCTGCAGTCCGTGTGCAGCATCCCGGAAGCCCCACTCAACCTGGACACTGGTGAAACCCAGACCGCGGTCCAGTTCTGCTTTCTCTTGACTGGGCCTGCGCCCACAAGGAGAAAACTCTACTGTGACAATGACGTCCTCTCTAGGGCCCCAGGCGACAGCAGCACGTGGCTCCGCACAGTCCCGTCCACCCAGCCCTTCTGCCCCCAAAGTCCTGATGTCCACAGCCTGCGGCTGCTCCCGCCATGCCCTGTGTCCCTTGGTCACCGTAGCGCTGTCACGATCTGCTTAGCCCATCTCAGGACCATGGAGAGTGCTGCACCACCTCACAATGGGATGCAGGTTGGGGAAAACTTGCTTTATTTGTAACATGTTTGTTACAGAGGGCACTGTAAACGTAAAACTAGTGGGAATGTGACTTTTATTTTATGGAACTGACGCAGGGATGGCTGACCGCATGGAAGGGGTTGCAATTCCCTGAGTTCTTAAGGTGCCAGCCAGTGTTCTACTGCCTAGTGCCATGTTGTCACCCTAGACTTCCCAGCCTCCACAGTCTCGAGCTACATGAATCTCTCTTCTCTGTAAATGACCCAGCCCGAGGCATCCAGTTAGAGCAACAGAAAAGAGACTAAGCCATGGGGTGAAAAGTGTTGCCCTGGGCCTATCTAGGCAGACTTTTTAGGAATTCATCTCCAACTCCAGCATGGGCTCATTAAGACACAGGCTCTGGGGACCATCCTCTGCCCATTCCTCTGCTGCTTTCTAGCAGCTGAGTCGTGCGGGCTCCCTGGAGGTCAGGCACATTCAGTTAGACCGACATGATGGGCAGGCGGGGAGGGGTGCTAATCACCTCTGGATTCACCGCATGAGCGCCGTGAGTGTGGGCCTGGGGCTCCCTGGCACGTTTTGTCCAGATCAGCAGGAGAGGAAACAAGCACAGTCCCAGCACACACTACCCACAGCCGGCCGCAGGGCCTGTGGTGGCACCGTGGAAGGAGGGATTTCCTTTCCTTGATTTTCCCAGGCATGTGGGAGCCCCAGTTTGAAAGCAGTCTGTTGAAGGCATCACAGTGAGTTAATATTTGAAGGGTTGCTATTTTTGGGGCCCAGACTCTCTGAGTATCATCCAACAGGGCTTGCTGCCAAAAGGCATGAGCATCTCAGAGTCCCAGACCGTCAAGGCTGGAAGGGTTTTTATCAGAAACCAGCCACCCTGGGTCTCTGAGCCTTTCTGAGTCTCCGTCTCTTCCTCCGTAAACCGAACCTGTCACTGGGTCCTCCTGGAAGGGTCGGGGTGACAATTCAGAGTGAGGATGCTAATAAAGCAGTGGGTCTGGCCGTGCACACACTGAGGGCTCAATGAGTACATCAGACCCCGAGAACAAGGTTACTTTCTAAATAAGAAGAGGGAAGTGCCGGGGTCATGGAGAGGGCAGCGGGACCAAGATGGACACGGGAATCCCAGTGTTTTTCTCTAGGCTGTTGAGGATCAGGCCTCTCAGAGTGATCGTAGAGAGGGACCTGGGGACCCGCTCATGAAGGAGCCAGGCACCCGGTGGGAGCGAGGCTGGTCCTGAAGCCACACGGGCTGTGCTGTGGGGCACTGTCCCCAGCACGCATGAAGATGCACTCTTCCTTTGACTCTCACAACTGTCCCGTGCCATAGAGGATACCATGGCTCCCATTTTACAGATAAAGATTCTGACACCGCGAGTCACCCAGTGGGGTTGGTATTGTGTGTGGACGTCGCCGGACCACGTTTCCTGGCTATTTGGTGTGATTCTGGATGTTGCATGGTGGTGCTTGGGATGGGATGAACATCTACTCCCTAGGCTCTGAGGAAAACAGATTGCCCTCTACAGTGTGGGTGGGTCTTGTCGAATCAGCTGAAGGCCTAGGTTGGAGGAGGGCACCCTGAGGAGGGGGGACGTGGGAGGGAGGGTAAGGGAAGAGGAAATAAAAAGGAACGAGATGCGATATGAATAAATACCAGGGTTCCACAATAAACGCATTTATCATGTATTATAAATATGCACTAATAAGAAAGGAAATAAAGAAATATTGTTGTCTGCTATTTCCGCCTTTGACTTACCAAGTCCCACAAGCTCGCCAAATGCCTGATACTCTCGAGTTTTGATTGGACAGACTGTGTGTGTCGGACAGACTGCCAGCGCCGGAGGCCAAGTCAGCACTGATCACTGACCAGATCCCTCCCACTACCCAGCGACCACGGTCGCCTCCAGAGTCCATGCTCAGTCAAGCACCACGCAGTCCTGGGGCGAAGAACATCACCAAAAGTCACACACTAACATTGAAAGCTTACCTTGTGGGGCTGCATCAGCAGCTGTCCAGGACACACCTGGGCTCCAGGTCACTGGCTGGACGCGCCCGGCCCGAGGGTAACAGCAGAGTCCCAAGCAGTGGGGCTGTGGGGACTTTCTATTCTCTGTATTCACTCAGCAAGGTCTCCAAGCAGCAGTTCTTACGCTCAGGGAGCCAGCACTCTGTTAGGCGGGGACTCCGCAGGAGAAAAACAAGGCATGGGCGTGGCCTCGCACACCACTGAGAAGTTACTCTGCAGGGCTGCCAGAGGTGGATGGAGTGGGCTCCAGGGGATGAGGGCGAGGACAACGACCACCATCATGGGGGAGGCGCCACTTCCCCGAGGGACCGTGGGCCGTCTTTACCTCTCTGCTCTCCCTTCTCATCTGCGCCAGGAGGGTGCTGAGTCCGACCTTGGGGGTTGCTGTAGGACTGCAGGACCGGAAGTAACAGCAGGACTGGCTACATAGTGACAGTGATGTCCAGGGCAGAACTGACATGTGGGCCTTGTTCCACTTTTTAAATAATTTCAAGATAGCAGCAGCAAAGTACAAAGGCTGGGGTGGCCCTTCGGCGTGTGGGTCTTGGGTGAGCAGCTGCCCTGGGAAGAGGTCCCTGTACACAGAGCGCCTGCGCCGGATCACGCCTGCCTTTGAGTGGTGCGGACGCTTTGTAGTATCAGCCCATCAGCAAAGCTCTGTATCTTTTCCAGACAAACACTTCCACCTTCTAACTTCACTCTGAAAGGCCTTCTGGGTTTTCTTGGGTAGCCCTGGAGAGGTCTGAGGGAGGAGGGAAGCCAGAGCTTGGCGGGACTCAGGCTGGGCAGGTGCGGCGGGGGTGGCTCTGATTTAGCCGGCCCCAGTGCATTTTCATGTTCACCTGATTGAGAGGAGAAGAGGAGCAGGGAACAGCCGCCAACTCACCGCAGGAAGTGTCTGGCGGGGCGGGGCTCCAGCACAGTAATAACGGCCCCCCAGGAAAGGGGCAGCGGTCTCTGCGGGTCTCTGCACCAGCAGAGGCTGGAATCACAGGTCGTTGCATCCCATCGGCCTAACCAGTTTGATACTACAGCAACTCACCGCAGGAAGTGTCTGGCGGGGCGGGGCTCCAGCAGAGTAATAACGGCCCCCCAGGAAAGGGGCAGCGGTCTCTGCGGGTCTCTGTGCACCAGCAGAGGCTGGAATCACAGGTCGTTGCATCCCATCGGCCTAACCAGTTTGATACTACCGGCTCATGCTTAGTTTTCTTTATAGTTCCCTTCTGTTGAAAGCAAGTGATGTTGGCTTGCCTTCTGAGATGCTGCCATAAAGTTCTCCTTTAAAGTATACGCATTACATGAAAGACAAATAAATTGATAAAGAAAAATAACGCGGAAGGCTTTGGTGGATGGTGTGAGAGGACAGATACGGTGATGAAATTCCACGGATGGAGGCTGGGAATCATTCCCATGAATCATCTGGCAGCGGGGGGAACCATTCCAAGAGCACATCTTATGATGGTAAATTTTCAGTGTTTTACCCATTTTGTTGCTATTTTTAGTTTGAGAACTCTTGTCTATGCTTGAATTTAAAAGTCTGAATTTTTAGTGGTGAAAATTTAGGCAGGTGTTGGATGTACTTCAAAGGAGGTTATTTCTAATGTGTCACACCGCACCGTGTGGAAGTCCAGCATCCCCAGGTCCAGGACCACTGAGTAGAGAAGAAGACCCCACTGGCCGGGGCCTCAGTCCCTCCTACGGAGTGGGCTCGAGGGGCTTCAGGAGGGTGGGCTGAGCGGGCTGCGGGGAATGCTGCCCTGGCCATGACTCAGCACCACGCCAGGTACC
>NW_022900947.1:4244621-4249230 GCF_012274545.1 Fukomys damarensis
GCCTCTCAGAGTGATCGTAGAGAGGGACCTGGGGACCCGCTCATGAAGGAGCCAGGCACCCGGTGGGAGCGAGGCTGGTCCTGAAGCCACACGGGCCGTGCTGTGGGGCACTGTCCCCAGCACGCATGAAGATGCACTCTTCCTTTGACTCTCACAACTGTCGCGTGCCATAGAGGATACCATGGCTCCCATTTTACAGATAAAGATTCTGACACCGCGAGTCACCCAGTGGGGTTGGTATTGTGTGTGGACGTGGCCGGACCACGTTTCCTGGCTATTTGGTGTGATTCTGGATGTTGCATGGTGGTGCTTGGGATGGGATGAACATCTACTCCCTAGGCTCTGAGGAAAACAGATTGCCCTCTACAGTGTGGGTGGGTCTTGTCGAATCAGCTGAAGGCCTAGGTTGGAGGAGGGCACCCTGAGGAGGGGGGACGTGGGAGGGAGGGTAAGGGAAGAGGAAATAAAAAGGAACGAGATGCGATATGAATAAATACCAGGGTTCCACAATAAACGCATTTATCATGTATTATAAATATGCACTAATAAGAAAGGAAATAAAGAAATATTGTTGTCTGCTATTTCCGCCTTTGACTTACCAAGTCCCACAAGCTCGCCAAATGCCTGATACTCTCGAGTTTTGATTGGACAGACTGTGTGTGTCGGACAGACTGCCAGCGCCGGAGGCCAAGTCAGCACTGATCACTGACCAGATCCCTCCCACTACCCAGCGACCACGGTCGCCTCCAGAGTCCATGCTCAGTCAAGCACCACGCAGTCCTGGGGCGAAGAACATCACCAAAAGTCACACACTAACATTGAAAGCTTACCTTGTGGGGCTGCATCAGCAGCTGTCCAGGACACACCTGGGCTCCAGGTCACTGGCTGGACGCGCCCGGCCCGAGGGTAACAGCAGAGTCCCAAGCAGTGGGGCTGTGGGGACTTTCTATTCTCTGTATTCACTCAGCAAGGTCTCCAAGCAGCAGTTCTTACGCTCAGGGAGCCAGCACTCTGTTAGGCGGGGACTCCGCAGGAGAAAAACAAGGCATGGGCGTGGCCTCGCACACCACTGAGAAGTTACTCTGCAGGGCTGCCAGAGGTGGATGGAGTGGGCTCCAGGGGATGAGGGCGAGGACAACGACCACCATCATGTGGGAGGCGCCACTTCCCCGAGGGACCGTGGGCCGTCTTTACCTCTCTGCTCTCCTTTCTCATCTGCGCCAGGAGGGTGCTGAGTCCGACCTTGGGGGTTGCTGTAGGACTGCAGGACCGGAAGTAACAGCAGGACTGGCTACATAGTGACAGTGATGTCCAGGGCAGAACTGACATGTGGGCCTTGTTCCACTTTTTAAATAATTTCAAGACAGCAGCAGCAAAGTACAAAGGCTGGGGTGGCCCTTCGGCGTGTGGGTCTTGGGTGAGCAGCTGCCCTGGGAAGAGGTCCCTGTACACAGAGCGCCTGCGCCGGATCACGCCTGCCTTTGAGTGGTGCGGACGCTTTGTAGTATCAGCCCATCAGCAAAGCTCTGTATCTTTTCCAGGCAAACACTTCCACCTTCTAACTTCACTCTGAAAGGCCTTCTGGGTTTTCTTGGGTAGCCCTGGAGAGGTCTGCGGGAGGAGGGAAGCCAGAGCTTGGCGGGACTCAGGCTGGGCAGGTGCGGCGGGGGTGGCTCTGATTTAGCCGGCCCCAGTGCATTTTCATGTTCACCTGATTGAGAGGAGAAGAGGAGCAGGGAACAGCCGCCAACTCACCGCAGGAAGTGTCTGGCGGGGCGGGGCTCCAGCACAGTAATAACGGCCCCCCAGGAAAGGGGCAGCGGTCTCTGCGGGTCTCTGCACCAGCAGAGGCTGGAATCACAGGTCGTTGCATCCCATCGGCCTAACCAGTTTGATACTACCGGCTCATGCTTAGTTTTCTTTATAGTTCCCTTCTGTTGAAAGCAAGTGATGTTGGCTTGCCTTCTGAGATGCTGCCATAAAGTTCTCCTTTAAAGTATACGCATTACATGAAAGACAAATAAATTGATAAAGAAAAATAACGCGGAAGGCTTTGGTGGATGGTGTGAGAGGACAGATACGGTGATGAAATTCCACGGATGGAGGCTGGGAATCATTCCCATGAATCATCTGGCAGCGGGGGGAACCATTCCAAGAGCACATCTTATGATGGTAAATTTTCAGTGTTTTACCCATTTTGTTGCTATTTTTAGTTTGAGAACTCTTGTCTATGCTTGAATTTAAAAGTCTGAATTTTTAGTGGTGAAAATTTAGGCAGGTGTTGGATGTACTTCAAAGGAGGTTATTTCTAATGTGTCACACCGCACCGTGTGGAAGTCCAGCATCCCCAGGTCCAGGACCACTGAGTAGAGAAGAAGACCCCACTGGCCGGGGCCTCAGTCCCTCCTACGGAGTGGGCTCGAGGGGCTTCAGGAGGGTGGGCTGAGCGGGCTGCGGGGAATGCTGCCCTGGCCATGACTCAGCACCACGCCAGGTACCATGGAGGATGCTGGGGGAACATGGCAGGGGGGTGCCCAAGAGGGCATCAGGGGAGCTGGGAGAGAAGGGGGCCCTGAGGGGACAGACTCTGACCAGCTAAATGTGAGAAGGGGCTTTGTTTCCTGGGGCCTCATTCCTATCAGTCTGAAGCTGACACGCGGTCACATCTGTGACAGTTCCTGGGATCTGTGTGCTCATGACAGAGAAAAGAGGTAAATCTAAGTGTTGGTGGCCTTTCTAAGACAACTAGGGCCCTGGCTCTGGGCCTTGTCAGTGCTCTGAATGGTGCATCCTTTGACCCTTGTCCGACAAGTGACAGAGTTTGCTGGGGGTGGGGGACCCCCCAAAAGGAGCCTCATTTCCCCACCCACAGAGTGGAGGCCACAGCTCCTTTTTCCCAGGAGAAAGACGGTCATGATGACATGTGACAATGGTCTTATATTAATGTGTGGTTATTGAATACTCCTTCCTGCCCATGGGTGGGGTAACGACTTACTTCCGGAGGGAGGAGGATGAGGAAGGGAGAGAAGGCCAACAAATGGCAAAGTCAATAAAGGAGCCCATGAACCCCAGGCTCTCCAGCTTTGGGGAAGAGCTGCAGTGGTTCAGAGGAGGTGGCCAAGGAGCGGAGTCTGTGAGAAGAGGCTCCGAGTGAAGATGGGGACCCCGAGTCCAAAGGAGGAGTGGGGATTGTGGCTCTGAGCTAAGAACACGAGCACAGGGGCAGGAAGCAAGGAGAGGGGGCCAGGACGGAGAATCTGGAAAGGAGGGGCCCATGGTGCCCACACCCAGGCCCCACTCTCATGGGGAGGTTGATGGCAGTGTAGATCCACCGGGGGAACAGGCCTGAGAGGCGGTAGTGCAGTTCCTGGGTGGGGTGACCTGGCACACTGCAACCTCTGGAACCCCTGCTCCAGATGCCAGGTGTTTGCAGATTTGCTCCATGTTACAGAGTCCTTGGCACGGAGCACATCTACTCTGTGATGAGTCCCTAGCAAGACAACTGTGCGTGCCTGTGACTCCAGCACTTTGGGAGGCTGAGACAGGAGGACTGAAAGTTCCAATCCAGCCTGGGCAATTTAGCTACTTAACCAGACCCTGTCTAAAAAAAAAAAAAAAAAAAAAAAAATCAAGAGGGCTGGGGATGCAGCTCAGGGCAAAGGCTCTGGGTTCAGACCCCCAGGACTGAAAAACAAATAGAAAACATCCTGGATACCAAAGCATGAGCTCTTCCACCCTATGTTCAAAACACAAAGGCAGATGGAGAAGCTGATCTGATCAAGTGGAGGAAGCTCTGATGCTGGGGATCCCTGGAAACCAGCCCCCCCCCACAGACCCCTGGGCATCTCCAGTCTGGAAATGGCCCGGGCCCATGTCGGGCTCTGCTTCCAGTCTGTGGGGTTCTCGCACTCCGCCCCTGGTCGAGCTGGAAGTAGGTGAAGTGGGTGGAGGGCTGAGAGGGTGGGGCACAGTAAACCAGAGTCTGCGTCTTCAGTGGGGCCCCTGAGCTCGGCTCCCTCCCACATCCTCGGCAGCCAGGCCAAGGCCAATGCCACTCTCCGTCTGAGGCCCAGAGCAGACCTGCAGGCACCCACACCAGCTGTGGGTGCCACTTGCCCCTGGAGGAGCCCCTCTGGCAGGCTGTCCCTGCCTGACGTGTTCTGCATCCTGAGTGACCAATCAGTGCTGTCCTGTCTCATTCTACATGCTGCTTTCATCAGTGATGGCGGATGGGGGAACCTTCAAAGCAAAAAGATGAGAGCAAAATAATAGAGAAAAGGACTTCATAGGAAACTCAGAAGAAATACAGGGAAGAGGAAACTTCAGAACAACTCCAGTGAATACTCTCAGAGAGGCTGGGGAGATACTGTGTCTGTAAAACATGAGAAGTTATGAAGAGGGAAGATTCTCAGAAACCAAGTGTATGTAAAGTGGAAGAAATGCAATAGGAAGGTTTGGAAGATGAAACCAATTAAACATCCCAGAAAACAGAACCAAAAGTTCCAGAAATGAAAAGTAAGAGAAAAATGATAGAGTAGAAGAATTGATCTAGCAATTTTAACATCCAATAATGGGAGCTGCAAGGAAAGAGGGAGGGGGAGAGGAAGGG
>NW_022900947.1:4249343-4358719 GCF_012274545.1 Fukomys damarensis
GGGGAGGGGAGAGAGGGAGAGGGAGCTGCCACGTGAGGACACCTCTTTTCCCCCTGAGGACACATCAGAAGCGCCACCTATGAGGAACAGGTCAACAGCAGACACCGAATCTGGACCAAGGCCTGACATGTTTGGCAGGGCAGAGGGGCAGAAAACAGGGGTCTTTCCAAGGGGCTCAGAGGATACAAAAGAACTCCTTGGGTGGGCTCTGCCCTGAGGGTATCGGGTCCTGGGGACCACTGATCCATAGTGCGCTCGCTCATTGAGATGAAGAAGGAACCGCCTGCAGGAGGGTGGTGATTTCCACACTGACTGTGAGGGCTTGGATGTGTCTGGGAGACCTCCAGGTAGAACTGGCCAGTTCACAGCTGGAAATCCACAGCAGAGACGTGGACTTCAAAGACTGTGTGTGCCTTGAAGGTAGATTGGGCCAAACTTCAGGCCTATTCCAACTTCCTGGGCCAGCCACTGGGTAATGCCTGAGGAGCTCTAACCTGAGAAAAAATACGATTGCGGTAATTACCTGGTCCTTAGAATGGCAGAAATAAGACTTCATGTGCTCAGAGGAGAAGATTTGGAAGGTGATTGGATCGTGGGGTTACCGGATGTGCTGGTGGGAGGCGGGGCCTGGCAGAAAGAGAGGCGTCATGGGGGATGTGGCCTGCAAGGGTTTATTTCTCTATGGAGCTCCTCCCTTCTCGCTCTGCAACCCAGCCACCATGATGGGAGCAGCTGTCCTCCCCAGGCCCTTCCACCATGCCCTCTGCTGCACTTGAGCCTGAAACCTTTCAGAAACACAAGTCAAAATGAACCTCTACTCCTTTAAGTTGTGGATGTCAGGTATTGTGTCCTAGCAATGAGAAAAGTGACTAAGATTATCCCTGTCTGCCTCCAAGAAGTTGGATCTGGACAGAGGGAAACAAATGCTAAAACTTGGCTCTTCGACAGAAAAAAAATTCCTTCTGCCTTTGAACAGAAAGGAAGACATTGTGGTTAGTATTGCATCTGTTTTTCAGTACCTCACATATTGTCCTATATCCTGATATAGGGAAAATACTGTCACAAAGCTACACTTCCAGCTGCTAGACTGTTAACCGCAGACAGCAGACACGTTGCTAGGTGCAGGCGAGGGGTGATGAATCTGAACTAGGAGGGAGAGTAACTGAGTTAGAGAGGAGGCGTGACGGCTAATTTAATATGTTAACTTGGCTGGGCCACTGCGCCCAGATATGCGGTTAGACATTATTCTGGATGTTTCTGGGTGGGTGTTTTCAGATGAGATTAACGTTTGAATTAGTGAATTTTGAGTAAAGTGGGTTGCCTTCCATAACGTGGGCTCCACAGGTGGATAATCCTAGTCACACCTTCCAAATGCTGAGAACAAAAGCCTGACTTTGAGTGAGGATTTGGGTGACATTTGTGGATCTCAGTTGGATAAAATGAAGATTCACCCTCTGAGTCATGGGCCTGGTGTCTTCGAGGGGCTCGACTGTGCTGAGCCCAATCTTCAGCTTTATTGGGCTCATGGCAGAAAACTCGGCATTTATGCTCTGAAGCATGAAATTCTTTGGGAAAATCAATCTGAATGGAGGAGAGAGATCGAGACAGGTGGTGGAGAGGAAGAGCCAGGAATATCAGTCTGATAGAATCCCCTTCCTTCTGCCGGGGCCTTGGGCTTCAGGTGTGTGGATAAAGTTATTATTGTAATGATGGAGATGAATCTGAAATCTTATTAAACAGTCCACTGATCCAGAAAAGTTGGAAGCAGAGACATCATCTCTTTTTTAAACATCCTGACATTTCTGGTCTCACATAGGATGAAAAATTCATGCAGCTTATTTTTGGTAGGATAGCAGTATAAAATAGTAATGACGGCATCTCGGATGGAAATGAGAGCGAAGGGCAAGAGGTACTAGCAGTCCTGGGCTTCCTGAAGCTTCAGAGGTGACAAGGATGCCTCCTCCATCGAAGATGACCGAGGGCATCCACAGCCCAGCCAGAGGGAGGTGGCACAGCTGCCCCTACCTTACCAAGGGGTCAGGGATTCACCAGAACCCGTGCCCAACCTCTGCTCCCACATTTCCTGACCTCCTGCTGTGCACCATGATGCCCAGTCCTTCATCTCTGCTTCCTCCAATGTGAGCTCTTCTGGCTCCCAGGCACAGGCCCCTGGCATGTGCTCGGTCAAGTGTTGCCTCATTTTTATGGTGCTTCATGCTGTCCCATCTGTTGGTCTTGCTTGCCTGCCTCAGAGGTGAGGAGACCTGCTTCAGGGCAGAGAACTGGCTGATGCCCTGTGGTCATCTGGGCATAGTCTGCTGCTGGGGCGATACTGTCACCCCACGGGACAGGCCACCACCTAGGAACTACCCCTTCCTACTCCAGTTTCCATAGACTGCAACTCTGTGATCATATGTGGTTGAAAATATCAGAGCTTGCTTTCTTCCAGGAAGGTTTGAGAAGTGGCTTACAGCACACACACATGCACACACACACACACACACACACAAACACACAATCATAGAATAGATTCTATATGCACTAGTGACAGTGATGCTGGGAGAGAGGCCCTGTGCAAACCTGATGAGTCGTCAAGTGTTTTGTCTGCATTGAGAGGTCTCCCTCTCTATGCTCCGGGTTGAATCCTGTCTTGTAAATAAAATTCTGTTACAACACAGTCACTTCCCTTTGTGAATGTGTTGATGTTCTGGGTGCTTTGGTGCTGTGGGAAGAGAGGTGAGGGATCATTACCTATGAGCCAGTGGTGCTTCGCGTCTGCCAAAGCCTCTCCCTCCCTCCCTCCCTCTGGCTTCGTGCCATCTTCATGTCTGCCTTTTGAGGGACATCAAGCGAGAAACAGAATCAACAGTGACAAAGTCTTTCCTTGACCAAACCTCGGACAGGTCCTCTGCACTCTCTTTCCATTTTGGCCTCAGCCTTGGGTTCTGTCTTCAGTCTATCAAGTCCAGTTTTCGCTAGAATCTTGCTAAGTCAGTTTAGCAGGAACCCCTACCCTTGATATCCAATCACCTTCATATCTGATCAGATTGCTCTTTCTAAGCCTTGGGTTGCATCCAACAACCCACATCTTATTTTACCCAAATCTACTAAGGGTCCCCTGCCCTTGTTGGCTCCTCTTTACAACTTTCCATCCACTGGCTGCTCATTTTGCTCTGTGGCTGTGCATCCCCACTTTGCTGCTGCTTTGGAGCTGAGCTCAGTTCTTTCTGTGACACTAGAATAGTTCTGACATCCATCAGAGTCCTGAATGAAATCTTCTCTACTGCTGTGAAGTGCTACAGTGATTCTTTAAAACAAGAGGTAAGTCCTCATCTGAGGTCCCATGGGCAGTAGTGGAGCCACCAGGTCTCCAACCCAGGTTCTGTGACAACAGAATCCAGTGGCTTTGCTCTGGGTCACCCACCTCTCTCAACAGGAATCTGAGCTCAGAAGCATCTTACACATACTAGGCTCTGCACTTGAATTTTAGAGTCCAATTTGCTTGAATAAAATTATCCTTCACCACAGAAGTATAAACAAAACTCAGACTCTCACCATCATCACCCACCAATGTTGTCACTGGTCGTTTCATTCTCTCAAAAGCATTTCCCAAGAGTCCATTCATCCAATTGTTCATTCATGAATATGGTGCACCTCCAGTGTGGCAGGTGCTGATTGGCTAATGGGCTTAGCCCTGTGCATAGGAGACTTCTGCAAGGCCCTCCAGCCTGGAGAACTGCTCAGTACTGGTTTCTTCCTGTGCTCTGTAACAGCCCTGGAGACAATGGATCTTGGCTCATATCTGGAAAATACCCCTACCAAGGTCAGGAGGAGATCTTCATGTTGCCTGAGGCTGGCCTGAGTCTGCAGGAGTGGCTGAGCTTTAGCACCATTAGCCTGTCCACCAGCTGCCATTGCTTCTTGCCCCAAACCCTCACGTAGAAATGGTGAGAGCAGATGTGACTCCTCAGCAAGGAGAGGAAGCCATGCATTTTCTGTGGCCTGCCTGTGAGGATGGGAAGAGTTGTCCCCACACTCTGAAGCCAGAGACACACAGGCAGATATCAGATCTGCCTGCCAGAGGAGATGAATGGCTTCCGTCCCTGTTTGCATGACTGCATGAGCAGTAAGCCTGTAGTCTGCACGCTGACCATCTGAATCATGAGAGAAAGAATGAGCATGAGTCACAGGTAGTCAGCTAGAGTTAGCTTAGCCCCCAGCTAAACTAGGCTTTCCTAAGGAAGGAAGTTATCTATTTCCATGTAGAAATCTAGAAGCAGTCCATCCAGAGCCACCATAGCAGCTGAGCAACATGGTGTCTTTGGGTATCAGCACAGACTTTCCATCTTCACGGTCTGGCTCCTCTGCCCTGGGGTGGAGCTCCAGGTTTCACATCTTCATCAAAGCCTCAGAATGGACAGCAAGTAGAAGAAGAGGCGGAGTGTGCTGGAAAGGTCTTAGGGAAATTCCTGGTCATTGCCTTGTGATAATTTTGCTCAGCCTTATTGGCCCATGATTACAGAAAATGCCTTTTTCTAGACATTTATGTGTGGCATTTATTCCAGCCAGCCACAAGCCCAGCTATAATTCTAACAACACTTGGGGTACAAGTGACTTTCTGTGCCCAGTATGGCAGAGGCAGAGAAGAGCAGAAGGTGATCCCCCACCAGCCCAGAATCTGATGCCGCAAAGATGCATAAGTTCCTGAGAAGTGCACAACCCCATTTAGCTGTCCCCAGGCAAGGGGGTGCCACCAGCAAGATTGGGGGTGTTTTCCTGAGGACTGATGGGGATGGAAGGAGGAAGTTTTGCTCTGCAACTCCTATGTCAGCAAGTTCCTGTCGGCTTCCTAGGAGCTCGCTCACGCCCCGAGAGAGAGGAGGCCACCAGTGCCAGACAGCCGGGGTGTGCATCCAGTTTGATCTTGGACATGTTGCAGTTCCTCTCTACGGCTGGGCTTCCTCACTTATAATTGGGAGCAGTGAAGGCCTAACTCCTGCAGGCTGGTGAATGATTGAATGTAGGCTCTTTGGAACCACAGCTGACAAAGGCTAAGTCTGCTGTTGTTATTAGGACATTGCCAGGTAGGGGACATCATCAATGGCCAGTGAGTCACCAGCAGAGCACTAACACGGGGCTGTACAAGTTTCTTTCCATCCCCCTCTCCTTTGGCCCAACACATCAGAGAAGCAAGAAAGCAAGAAGAGGGAGGAAGTAGGGTGTGTGCCACCGAGGCAGAACCTGCCCTCACTAACACAAGGTGAGGAAGGAGGGAAAGGAAATGACAGTGAAGTCCCTCCCCCCTCAGCTTTCCCAAGCTGCGCCTGAGTGGTGACACAGGAGGGAAAAGCTCTGAGTTTTGTAGGAGATTTGGGTTTTAAACTGAATGAGACTGGATTTGTAATTATCCAGTTTTCCTGGATGTAAAGAAATCTACCTGTCTCAGACAATTTTTCATTGCTGTAACAAAGTACCTGAGACTGTGTAATTTACACAGGAAAGGAGCCTGTTTAGCTCACAGTCCCGGGAGCCAACGGTCCACGATCAGGCACCCACACTAGGTGCTGCATTATAATGTGGCAGAAATGGGGAAGGGAAGGAGGACATGTGCAGAAGACACAAAGCACGGGGGGCAGCCTTGCTTCTAACACCCACTTTCCCAGGATCCAGTTCTGTCCCACATGTGAGAACTCAAAGCCTGCTGTGAGCATTAACAGTCCCGAAGAAGTGGCACGAACCCCTTCGTGAGAGAAGAACCCTCCTGGCCAAAGCCCTCTTGAATCTCCCATCACTTTGCAACACTGCTACTTGGAGGCAGCGTTTCGGAAGGGGAACCATGACTAGCGGCTGACCCAAGGTGACCTCTCCTACCCAATAGAGAAGGAACATTTACCTCCACCAAATGGGCAAGCATTAGTGTGAGAAAGGAAAACTACTTGGTCTAAGTAGCCCAGGAATAGGAATCCCATAACAAATTACCTATGCTCATATGACTTTCTTAAGATGTGATTTACAGCCAGCCGAGTTCAGCAGATCTGTGGGTGGTCAGTGCGAGAGTCTCAGCCCTGGGAGGAGGCTGCAGCCCTTCTGCCCATATGTTTCCTGGGTCAACCTCTCCCACATCCTGCTGAACGATTCCTGGGATCACGGACACACGGTGCTGTGGCCGTGCAGGAGGACAGCCCCACGTCCTTCTCCAGGTGATGCCGATTGCAGCCGGCTGCCCTGCCACACCCACTGGCCCTGGGGACCGCACAGTGTAGGCATCCTCCCTCTTCTGTTGGACATATCAAAGGGTAGGAAGTGCTACCCTAGAGCTGAGGAAGGAATCTCTGATGTCTTACAAAATCCTACGTGTCACACTTCTGTGTTAGCTCAGTTCTGGAGGGAAATGTGTGCTCTCTTCAGGGGAGAAGGGTGCTTTTTCTTCCAAAGTTAAAATGTAAATGTGGAGCACTTGGGTACTGGGGGCACTGGAGCCCTGAAGATGTGGGTTTAAACCGTCCCACTGATGACCCTGGTAACCATCCATGTGCCAGTCATCTCCTGGGCCTTGGTGCTCACAGCTGCAGAGAGGAAGGGTCTGGACCAAGGCTCAAGGACTAGAGGCCACTTTCTCCAGACGGCAGGGTGAGAGTGCAAACAATGAAGATGTGAGCTGTGCAGCAGGACCCTGTGCTCGTGGACTCTATCCTCCTTCCACTTCTAGGTCACCCAGATTCCCTGGAAGTGGGCACGGGACATGCATGCGTCTCACAGAAACAAGCAGTTGGCAGGAGGACGCTTGCAGAGTCTGTACCATGTCAGGTCACCTAACAGCTCTTCTGGGACATCTGTGAACACCGATGAGTGTGCAGCGCTGAGTCACAAGCTCTGAATTATTTCTTTGCAATACCACCCTCCAAAATCCCACACACTCAGCTCACTGGTTCTCAACAGCACACCTCTCTGCAGACACACACACTGTAGTCCATGCTAATTTCCTCTTCGCAGTGACTCACTAATCAGTCCTTTAGAAAAAAATGAGTAACAGCCACACGAAAGACAAGCTCCCATTACCTTTGCAGTGCTCCACGGGAAAATGTCTGTTGAAATGTTAAAAATGCCACCTGCTGCTGCCCTTGGTAGAAATTCTCTGTATTTTCATGCAATTGGTGGAGTTCAAGGTTTTCAAACATGAAGACTTTTTCTTCATCTCAGCAGCTAATTTCCCCACTCTGACATAGGGTGTTCCCTGATGTGTAGTCTTTTAAGTATGCAGGCGACTTGGATGAAGAGACTTGGGTGGTGAGAAAATTTAGGGAATTTGAATATAAGGATGAAAATAGGTTATATTTAGCCTTTCACTTGAGAGGGTCTTGTTGCTCAAATTACTCATTTGTTGTAGAAATATCTAGAATCACTTGTGTGCCAGGCACTGTGTTTCAGGCCAAAGGATACAAGGTGCATAAAAGAGTTCAAATTAGTAAATCCAGGGCCTGGAGGAAACAGGTAAAGAAGACATTTCTACCACAGAAGTAGGCATAAGATCAGTGTGAACACAGAAGGGAGAGGGATGACAGTGTTCAGGAGAATTTGGAAGAGTTTCTTTCTTTTATTTTTCTCCAGGAAGAATCAGTAGAAGTAGGGCATTCAGGAACATGGGAGGGCCTAAAAGTATATGTTTGGGTGATGTTTCTTCTCCTTAGCATGGTTTCCTGCCCTCTTCTCTGGTTCCTTTAGGGAAAACCCTTCCACATATTAAGGTCCTGGGAATGTTATCTGTGGGTGGGGGGGGGCGAGTCAGACCACCAGAGGTATTGAGATATGGTTTAAACTGTCTAAATTGGAAAATTCCCTCTGATCACAAGAATTAGTTTAGAGTTAGTCATGTGACTCAGCCAACCAGAGCTTTGCCTGGGATGGTCACGTGACTCAAGGGGGAATCAGAGGCTTCTCTGGGATTGACATATGAACTTGGTGTAAGCAAAGAACCCCCGTCTGTGGTGGCCCAGTGGGGTACATGGCAGTGTGAAAGTACTGGCAGCTTTGTTGCTGGCTCACCAGAAGAAAGTTAGTTTATAAAAATGAAGCTGGCAGAGATCTAGAGACACACAAAGGAAGCACTCCCAAATGTATCAGCCAGCCTGCATTCTGAACTTTTAAATAAAACCTTTTCTTTCTTTAAACTGCTTTGAGGTGGGTTTCTGTGACTCTGAATTCATCTAAACAACAATGGCAAATAGATGCCCCCTAGTAGCTTCAGTGGACCAGGAGCCCAAAATGGAAACAGAGAATCCAATCACCACGGCAGTGGCACAACAAGCCTGAGGCACAGGTGATTCTGTGAACAGTGGAGCTTTGGAGAATGACATTTAAAGGAGCAGAGTGATAGAGTTCAATTTTGCTTCAGGAAGGCATGTCCATCCCGCGATATGACACTCATTAATTGATGTAACTTTTGAGAGAGTCTCAACTAATGTAATGGAGAAGGAGAGAGAAGGGTGCATATTTTGAAACCGCTAACTTCATCTGAATATATCAGGAGGGAATTTTCCTCCTTAGTAACTAAGATTATTTCATTAGCAATGGAAATTGAATTCTTTTATATTAAATAATGGGGTAAACACTTCACAAGAACATTTCCCACGTAAGAAAACCCCATAAGTAACAAGACATGTATCACATTTAACCAGTACATCAATTGATAAAGGAAACAAAGGAATCATAACAATTGGGAGGCTCACAGATGCAGTTTTTCCATCCCTAATTCTTTGGCTGATGAGACTGGCTGTACTCTTATTTCATTCTTCATGGTTTTAGCTTGGCAGTTATTTTGTTGAGCCTCAAAATTTCCATCTTTGACAGTCCTTGTAATTTCTAGAAGAAGTAATGCCAGGCTTAGCAGTTGAACCAAGGCTGTAGGCCCAGCACCAAGCCAGAGTCTGCCTTTTAGGTACAAATCCGGAGACACGGCACAAAGTCCCTGGATACTGAGTCACATTCCAAAGGCCAGACTTGGGGCATTGCTTGTCTAGCTGATGCCCTTGCCTAAGCACAGCTCTGAACTTCCATTTATTTCATTGGTAGAGTAAGTTAAATCATAAAATATAGTCCAAGCTAAAGACATGTTGCAGCAACCCAATACTCTAACATTCAGTCCACCAAATCATGCATATAAAAGCCATGTTTATGTTGTGGGGATGTGATTTACTGTGGGGGTCCCACAGTCCTGACAGCCAGGCTCTGTTGGCATTAGACATTAGGGTGTATTGATGAGTAAAATGAGTCCAAACTCTCGGGAACTGAATTCTAGTGAGGGAAATGCATTAATTGAAGACAGCAGGGATGTGGTCACTGTAGCACTGGCAGTGTCTTTACCTGATACTTTGCAGCTGGGAGGACAAAGCACTGTCCCATGTGCCTCCCTATGAAATCAGGGAAGGGGCAATAAGGAGTTGGGGGTCATATCTTGACAACAGTGTTTTAGGCATATTCCCCAGACAGCATGGAAGTTGGAAGAAAAGAAGCCTTATGTATAATGTGGGCCACAAGAAAGATGTAGTAGTGGTTATGCCTGTTTGTGGTCAGATCTATTTCTTTCTCTTTCCTGTGTCACAGAACAAAACCTCCTCCGGCACCCTGTCCTCTGTGTTGCAGATGGGTTTGCCTGTGGGAGGAACAAGTGGGAGACTGGAGAGTGGAATTTGGGGAGAAACCAGGGCACACCCCCTTGTTTGGGCGGACCTCCTCCGGCACCCTGTCCTCTGTGTTGCAGATGGGTTTGCCTGTGGGAGGCACAAGTGGGAGACTGGAGAGTGGAATTTGGGGAGAAACCAGGGCACACCCCCTTGTTTGGGCGGTGCCTCTAGCAGGATGCATCTCCTCTGCTTTTCCTCTTTATCACACAGCCCCTGCCTCTGTGGTGCTGTCCAGCTTTCTAAGCAGATCCTCTGAGGCTTCAGCTTCCACTGCAGGGACCTGGCTCTGGGGCCTGATGACTGACCCCTGCTTCCATCTCCTGGGAACTGCCAGCTCTGAAGCAGGCAGAGCTTCCTGATGCTGTTCATCTCTGGGTTGTTTCATGAGCCCCTGTTTACTCCTAGATACAGAAGAAATACATCTGTGTAACCAACTCTCTTCCCTCTGTGTGAAAGCCCGGGTTAGTTTCTGCTTCTGCCTGCATCCTGACTTATTCAGAGGCCAATGAATTCTTCCAAGTGAGAAATTGTGATGGACTGGGGCAGAGAGATGAGCCATGAGGAATCTGAACTTCAGTGGATATGGGAATGAGAGAGAGGAAGAGTTGGAGAATAATTCCCAAAACAGTACTTGCCAGTTTGCAAACAGATCATGAGCCTCTAAGGCCTGAAATTTATTCATTCAATGCCTGGGGCTAAGCTGGCTGTCTATGATTTACGTATGCCTTCATATCTGCAATTCCAACCTCAAGTCAAGAAACACAAGTACAATTCTACTTTCAGCACCAAGGATAGTTCCACGTGCCGGGTACAATTTTTATTGCTTAAATAAAACCAATGATATATGCGTCTGAATGATGGCGAAATTCCTCACATATAAGAAAAAACTTGTTTACTACCACAGAGAGAAATCTGGCATCCACATAAAAACGCTTAGAATATCTAAGTCCCTTTGATGGTGGTGAAAAGGAAGCAGTTTTAATTAGTGTGGTTATTAAAGATTAATTCTAATGGCTGGCATCCTTCAAATAGTGAGATGACCTCATTTTTCATTTTAGGTAGGAATCAGCAGGCATTAACATTTTTAGCCATCTCCTAATTGGGTAACCCTAATTGGGCTCTAAACTTCTCTCATTAGGATACTTGCTGTGGGTAGCTGCTAGGTGTTCCTTCCCCGCAAAGTTTACATTTCATGTCCTGTGTTCTACAAAATAAATCCAAAATTCTTTAATCCAGCAGTTGAAGACCTGCATCATAAGATTCTAGTCCAGGTAGTTATTAAAAACTTAAAAATTGAATTCCTGTATGATCCAGCGACTTCACTTCTGAGTATACACCCCGAATAATTGAAAACAAGATCTTAAATTTTTGCAGTTAGGTTCATAGCAGCACTGTTCACAATAGTCCAGCATTGAAAACAACCCCAATGTCCATTATCATATGACTGAATAAACGACCACGTATAGCCACACAGGGGAATTCATTTAGCCTTAAAAACAGGGAGATTCTAATCCATGCTACAACATAGATGAACCTTGAGGATATTACATGAAGTGAAGTAAGACAGCCACAAAATGACAAATGCTGTAGGATTGCATTTGTATGAAGTACCTAGCATAGAAAGCGTCAGAAACAGGAGGTAGAATGGTGGTGACCAGAAGTGGGGTGGAGAAGAGAAAGAGGGAGAAGAGAAATAATGCAAGATGATAAGAGTTCTGTATTGGTTGTAGGACAGTGTGAATGTCCTTGGCGTTACTCCTGTGCACCCAAAACAGTTAAGGAGGTAAATTCTAGGTTATGTGCATTTTATCACAATTAAAAAGAAATATTCTGGTTCAACTGTCCAGCTTCATTCTCCAGGTATAAAGCCACATTCATGACCATCCCCCCACAAAGAGATCCCATCGTTCCCGCAGCCATAATGCCCCCAGTGCTCACATAATGCACCAGTGATCACACAACAACCAGGCCATCATGCAGGGCACACACTCTACCTGCTCCAAGAGTTGTCCTAGCCCTGCTCCCCGGGTCTGGTCCACAGGGATATCACCCAGGCATAGGGCTTTCTTTCTCAAAGCACGTGAGGCTGTTCTCCTCCTTGTTACTGTCACATGTGAGTGTGCCCCCAAAGCATATCATGCTTTGACAATTAGCACACTTCTTCCTCCATTCTGTCACCCCTAAATGTGGTATTGGATTTGGCATCCTGGTGGACTTTTAAAATGGACAAGTGACCTTGGAGTCTTTCCAGGTTACAGAACTGTGATTGGTTTGGCCAAAAGCGATATGGACACAGGTTGTCCAGGTTTCCATCAGAATGTTCATCTGGTGTGGCCTGCAGTATAAGCTTTTGTCTTCTTCCTATCTGTAGGAGGAGATCTGCCTACAATTCACCTTCCTTTCCACAGTCAGAATGAGTCAGTAAGGAGCAGTCAGCACGGCACTCTATTGAAGGCATAGATCAAATCGTGTCATTCCCCTGCTGCAAACACAGCAATAGCTTCCCACTCCCTCAGGGTAAAAGCAGAGGCTAGAAATCCCTGTCACCCTCAGTCTCACCTTTCCCCGCAGCATAGACTCCTACCACTGTCTGGCTGCCCACCCTGCTCGTCACTCTGGCCTCCACACTGTTCCTGAGAAATGCTGAGCACACTCGTTTGTGAAATCGCCACATTTCTATCTAGAAACATTGTCTGTACGGCCACATCTCACCACTCATTTCCTTGGCTCTTTGCTAACCTGCCTCTTTATATAAACTGTTTCCTATAAAGAAACCAGATCCTCTCCTATGGTCTTGCTGATGTTGCTATAGTACTTCACAGCACTTATAACCACCTGACACATCGTAAGCACATTTGAGTGTCTGTCACCTGTTTCTTTCTATGAAAATGTATGCACTAGAAAGAAGACACCAGATCAGCCTTCACTGTCCTTAGCGTGGCACGATGTACATTCCCCAGAAGACACTATTGAGTAGATGGCCAGGTGGGTGGATGTGTGGACTGATGGATAGATGGATGGATGAGTGGATAGACAGATGGATGTGTGTATGGATGAATAGTGGATGAGTGGATGACTGGATGGATGGATGGACAAGTGGATAGATGGGTAGGAGGATGGATGACTGGATGGATGGC
The DNA here is from genome assembly GCF_012274545.1 of Fukomys damarensis. Taxonomy (NCBI): domain Eukaryota; kingdom Metazoa; phylum Chordata; class Mammalia; order Rodentia; family Bathyergidae; genus Fukomys; species Fukomys damarensis. The sequence continues at coordinate 4,262,161 of NW_022900947.1, forward strand.
TGGATAGACAGATGAATGGGTAAACATTTGAGCTTTTCCTAAACTGCACAGGAAGCCAGGTCCAGCACAAGGGAGATAAGTGAAGTTCCATGGTAGGAACCACCAATGTGTAAATAAGGAAAATATACGTATTTTCCTCAACTCAGTCTCCACTGACTGTAAGGAGTTATTTCAACAATCCTTGTGGTAGCTGGTCTGAGGAAGAGCCCACATTTAGTGACTTTGTCCTCAAGGTCCTGCACAGGATGACCTGAAGTAAGCACATGAGAAAATCTGTTGGTTCATGAATCTGCAAGCCCCTGTGTATGTCAACTAGTTCTGGAAAATGTTCTCCACCATCTGCACTTGTCACAGTGCTACCGAGACATCCAAGTTCACCTCATCCATGAGCCCAGGCAAAGCATCGAGTGTATTCCATACGTCTGTCCCCTCTTGGAACTCTTGTCCTTACCCATCTCTCTTATGATTCTATAATCATTCTAATCATCTCCTCCTTCCCTTCCTCCCTCTCCTGCATGTATAAAAATATGGTAACTGTTACTTATAATAACTAGTGGGTTTCTTCCGTAAGGATTGAATCTTCTCAACTATAGAGGTTCTATTGCCTTGCTTTGCTTTTTTCCTTATGTCTCTGTCCCTAGCACCCAAGCTTTGAACTTCCCCATGATTGTGTATTGAATGACTGGGTGAAGTAGTGAAGTAGTGAAAGATTCCACTCAGGGAAGGAACTCAGAGCTGTAGGGGGAGTGTAGGAATTAAACTTCAGAAATCTGAGGGCTCTTATTGCACGCCAACATTCCCCAAAATGCTGACGTGATTTCCTGACGCTGCATTCTTTGTCTTGCCTTTGAACATCTTCTGAAAAACAGCCTGTAATTTATTGGATCTTTTCAGAGATTTGTTCTCTCCTTTCATATTCTGCTCCAAGATTTCATTCCAGTGCCTCTGACATTAAGCTGTGACTTGGGTCTCTATTTCCAAAATTTATCATCTAACATAAACACTCTACCCAATTGTGAGTGCAATTTGTACCCAGGAGATGGAACAATCCCTTTGAGGAATAAATTGGATTCTCTTGTATCTTACTCCTCCATCATCACAAAACCATAAATTCTCAAAGTGCTAGCCTGTAATGGAAGGGAGCCTGAAGTTCTCTGCCTCAAAGTAATGAAATTACTCCTGAAATCACATTGGAACTTCCATCCTAAATGACACTCCAGTGTGTCTTCAATATTTGTATGTGAATGTTTCTTTGATCCAAAAGTTGGTATGACCCCAGAACCACAGGGCAATTTAGAAGAACTGCTAAAGTAGTTCTTTAACCAGGCAGGAATTGACAAATTACTTTTGGGACAGTGAAGGTAGAGGGAGATTGGGGAATTATCCAGGGTGTAAAAGTGAGTCATATTAATTTTATAGTTTAATTGCTGCTATTTTATCATTGATCTTAGTAAGGGCTCAGTGGTGCTAGGAAACATTCACTGTGTGTTCTCCATAGACCAATACAGTCATTTTCAACTGAGTCCATTTTAAAGATGAAAAAGAAAGGCAGGGAGAGGTTAACTTTCTGGGCTTTCTTATAGTTTCTTTTAGTTAAGAGGTGGGGCCAGGCCTTCAACTAGGGAGTCCCATTGAAAGAGTGTGTTTGATAAACATTTTCCCTTCAGGGAGAAAGCTAATTATGCTTTGATTGTCATCATTAAAAGGCTGATATACTGATTAAAGAAAAGTTCAAAATAGAAAGACAAGAAGAAGGAAATTATGTGGAATTTCCCTTCGACTCTAATTCCTTGGGAAACTGCTTCTTTGTCCTTTCTGTTTAACAAGCAGACATTTCTTTACATAGTCACACAACTTCATAAGCTATAATTTTCTCTCAAGGTTATAAATATAACCCTTTCACTATTGCTGGGTTTTCATCTTAAGTATTGTATATGGGTATAGTATAGTTTCACAGTGTCTTAAAAGGATGTGTACAGTCTATTAAGCAAATTGCTCTCCTTTAGGTTCTTTCAAAATTATTAGTTTTCTCAAGCAATACTGTATTAAATGTCCTGATGTTCACAACTTTTAACATAGACTGGACTGGAGTATCAGATAGATTCCAGTAAGTAAAATTAGTAGGTCAAAGCATGTTAATATTTAAAAAGTACTTGATGCTTATTGACAAATATCTTTCCAAAAGGGTTGTAACAATTTCTACTTCCACTAGCAAATAAATGTACACTCAGGCTGCCCAGGCAGCATTTTTCTGGGGTGCTTTAAATTAAGGTGCACTCCCTTTTCCCAAAGGCTAAGCCCCATGTCATCATCCCCTAAAAGCCTGCTTGATCCTTGGTGCTGGTTCATCCTTACTGCTCCATGCACTGTAGCACCACTGGAAACCTCTGACCAACCCTTTCCTGAATAAGCTGGCACTGTAGCCACACCTGTCTCCCTGGGTCACCTGGACCCAAGTGGCAGAGGCACTGCCATGGTCACTTACAGAGAAAGGACCACACAACTACATCTGCATATGCATCATGGTTTATATTTTGTTATCTCTCACGGAGCAAGTGCTTATTAAATACTTACTGATTGATCTAATATAACTCTGAGATCTGGATGGCTTCAGGACCTACCGGGACTACCTGAAAAAATCCTTTTAATCCCTTGGACCTTAATCATTCCATTATGGCTTGCACATTCGCGGAACAGCTACTCTGTTCCAGGACTGGTGTGAAGAACCTGGAAATGGAGATCATCCTGAAGGATGCTCTGAGGAACTCTCAGTTCTATGTGTCTCTCATCCTCAGTGAGCCACTGGTGAAAGCTCTCATTAAGGGGGGACAGAGTGTCCATGTGGGTGCTCCAAGGAGGGGGCCACCCATCTCTCCCTAGAGCAGAGCAGTCTTCACAAAGCACTAGTCATGGAGCTGGCAAGGAAGGACACTCACCCAGAACCTTCAGGAAGTGTGGCTCTGCCAACACCTTGATTTTGGACTTCTGTCTTCCAAAATTACAGGAGCATACATTTCTGTTGCTTTCAGCCAGAAAGATTTTGGTCATTTATCATAGAAGCCATAGGAAAGAAATGCAATATTCCACACTGGCTCCTTTCCCTTCCTCTCCTCTTCACCATCTTCTCTTAGAGGCCAAGGTCCAGGCTATGGGCTGGGCTGCATTTTCTTGGGTGCTGGTCCTTGTACTTGCAAAGGTGAGTACAGAGGTGTGGTTCCCTGTGTTACAGTTCTGGAGGTCAGAGTCTGTTGTGGAATGTTAAAGTGTCAATTGGGTTTCCTTCTGGGGAACCCTGGGGGAGAATCTGTTCCTTCTTTTCTCTAGGTTCTAGAAGCATCTGCATGTTGTGGCCCTTGGCCTCTTCCCTTATGGTCAACCAGTAATAGGTGGGGGTTGAGTTCTTCTCATCTTGCATCACTTCATCCTTCTCTTCTGCCTTTCTCTTTCACTTTTGAAACCCTCTGTGATCACATTGGTGCTATGGTTGGGTGCAGTTTGAGTGTGTTCCCTAAGGGGTCATGTGTTGGAAGTCTGGTCTCCAGTGCTGCAATGCGAAGAGTGCTGGGACCTTTAATAGGTGGAGCCTAGCGGGAGGTTGTTAGGTCATTGGAGCCCTAGGAAAGGATCAACACGGTTCTGACAGGTCCCCAGTGCCCCTCTCTCCCTATATGATCACAACCTGATCCCCTGCTCCCTCTGTGATGCCATTGATCATGAGATCCTCACCAGAGCCAGCACTATGCAGGTTAGACTTTCAACCACCAGAACCATGAGCTAAACCTCTTTTCTTTACTGAGTATCCAGCCCCAGGCAATGGGAAATGAACTCACACAATCAGATTTACCTAGATAATACAGGAGAATCTGTCCATCTTGGGGTAGCAGGTGAACACTTTTGATTCTATCTGTGCCTTTGTTTTCTTTTGCCACTCAGGGACATATTCCTAAGTCCAGGTATTAAGATGTGGACATCTCAGATCTGCCTACCACAGGTGGTATCTTTATTTACAGAAAGTAAACCAGAGCCTCAGAGAAATTAGATGATATGACTGACTCCAGACTGAGGAAGCCAGGCTGTTGGCCAGATCCTGGCCTTCACCACTGAGCTTTCTTTCCCAAGACAAATGAGCTGCAATTAGAGAGCACTTTCCATGGTGCCTACACTCTCCCCAGTTCCTCTTACGTGGTCCCCAGCCACTCTGTGCCAGGTGATGGTTCCCCTTGGTAACAGAGTAGCAGCATCAAGTCCAGAGCTGTAACGGACTGACCCAGGGCCTCTGGGCTGTAACATGATAAGAGAACTCCCAGCCCTGTGCTCCACCATGACAGTGGCCAGGCCGGACCCTGACCATATATAGTGATGCCCAGCCCCTTCCTGCCCTTGGTTATGGGTTCTGGATTTTTCCTCTTCAAAATCTCATTTGCTGTGTCCAACCACTTTGAGGATTGGATCAGAGATTTTGACTTGTTTGTGAACTCCACAGCTCACCAGAAGAGATACAAACTCGACACTCCAGAGAGAGCAAGACACTGCCCAAGACTCAAGTACAGCCACTAAGGCTGTGGGTTAGGAAAATACAGACTCTCCCATTCTTTGACTTGCATTGTGCCCTGAGTGAAAAGCCTTTTCCTCCATGGACCTGGGGCTGACAGCCTGACCTTATTGTGCTACTTGGTGTCATCCCTGTCTCTGTGACTCGGGCACCCTCAACTTCCCCCTAAGTGTTAATGGCAAATGGGGACCATGACCCAGACTCCTTCTTTAATCACAGGCAATTCTGACAGTTTATCAAAAGTCAGGATAGTTTTCTTTGGAGGACTTAGAAGGTGCAACTATGAGGCAGTGGTCCCTATGTAAAAATAACACCCTCTACCCACACACAATCAGTTCATGCTGCCCCATGGAATATAACACTGTCTTCCCAGCAAAGCCAAGAGCTTTGAGAAAAGAGGAAGATGAATGGCACGACTTAGAGTATTATGTTATTCGCACACATAAGCAAAAATAATTTCACCATTCTACCAGAGCTGATCATGTGATTTTTCCTCCTCAAAAGCTTGATAGCAGACAGATTCTAGGTGCAAGAATAGTTGGAGAACTTGACCACTCCCGATGGACCTCAGGCATTGTCAGATCATGATTTAATGTGAACAATCCCACTGGAGAAAAGTTTTACCAAAAAATTTGTTTAAACCAGCTTTGATTACTACTAACTGTTCTGCTTGTAACAGTGAACAAATGGTTACCTCATATTTATGGGACTTTTGGCTTGGATTTTTAAAAAGCCAGGGAGAAATAAGAATTCCCTGGGTCCTGACCTTCATTTGAGCTGGGAGTTCTGTACATATCAGATAATACTGCCCAGGGCCAGAGATTTAGCTCAGTGGTTCTGCCACCTGCCTCACAAGCACAAGGACCAGAGTTCGATCTCTGGTACAAAAAATAAAACAGAACAAAGAAAACCAACAATGACAACCACCAAAACCAAAAACAGATCATATCCCTACATGGATAGACAGATGCAGCAAGACAGTGCCTGTCCGTCCACCAAGACTCAGAGCAACCTTTGTCGCCTATTTTTTTTGTTGGATGGTTTCTTCAAGCATCACCGCACATACTGCAAGAATCATGATGGCATAATGGAGTGGAATGCAAACCTTAGGGAAATTTTTAGCACCAAATAAGACTGCAGGGAAATTTCATGCTTGTGACATGGATTTCACCACAGACGTTGCAGAGCAGGCTTCCCAACCATCAAGGAATACCGGGGCAGAAAAGTTACATGACATGCTATTAACTTCATGAATGTGAACCTGATTATTAAGCACAAGGCCTGGTTAAAAAATGTGGTGTGTGTTTGAGTAAAAAAAGAAAAATACTGCAGCAAATGACACATTGCCCTTAACCCCCCTCAGAATACATCTTCCCATTTCGAATGCATTCATCCCAAAGTTCCTTCCATTTTCGGAGGCACTGCTTGAAGTCCTCTTTCATGAGCGTCCTCACAGTTGCCTCAATGTCCGGAACCAATTCAAACCATTTCAGGCAATTTCTGTCAAATAAGAGCGGTAAGGTGTCCTCACCCACCTCCTACACTGAATCTGTCACAGTGTGACTTCCAGCTCTGCCCCACCACCATGAAAGCTATTCTGAGGGGGATTAGTAACAATGTGTCTTTTCCTGGAATCAATTTTTTAAAATGTTAAATGTTTGCAGTACTTTTAATCATACCTCATAATTTTGAGAAAAACCTGTCCTTCTTTTCCTCATTGCTGTATTTCTTCACTGACTCAACCAACAGTCAGGAAGTTAGTCCTATGAGCCAGGTGCTCACTGTGTTATACGTCTTGAAGAAGTGGAGATGAACGAGACAGGAAATGTGCCTGTCCTTGAGGAATCACAGGCAGGCAGGCACATTCTGTGGCTGCCTAGAAACGGGTACTTAATAACAAAGAATCGGTGACATCAGGGTTACCTGCCAGGCAGGAAGGACGCAAGGCGCACCACAAGGGACAGGAAATGAGGCACACAGCTGGAACCAAGCTCGGATAAAGTAGGGTGGGGAACACCCTCCAAAGCAGTGGGGCTTTTCTTTCTGTCGTGTAAGCGTCTGTGAATCAGCTGTGGCTGTGAACAGGACATAACCATAATTCTCCTTTTGTCCCTGGGAAGGCAGTGGCGGGTAGAGAAAGCCCTTGATTCCAAGGCAGATTCCCAATCCCAGTGCTCTCTGGTGGGAACTTTAAATTCAAAGCTGAACCCCGGAAATGTGGCTGCCTCACCTGCACCAGGGGAATGGTGCCTTCCTGGGCACTGCAGACTGGCTCCACGTGTGCTTAGCTGTAGGCTGACAGGTGCGGGCACACTGGACCCTACAGGCCCCTCAGAAACAGCTCCTTGCAAGTGGAATGAGGAGGGAGCTGTGCAGCTCAGTGGTTCAGACTCTGGGATCTGGGTCTGAAAGTCCCACCTTGGAGTTCAGTTCTATGACCTACCAGCTATGTCCTGGGGCAAATCCCCCAGTGTCTGCAAAGTACCCAGCTCACTATATTGTAGCCAGGGTTAATGAGATGATTCTGTGTGTGTGCATGGGTGTGCATTGTGTGTGTCTATGAAATATATTTATATATGCTATATACGTGCATGCACACATATATGCCCTCATGTGCATATATACACACACGTGCAGAGATTTACATTTATATTTACATATGCATATATTTTACAGTAGTGTAGACACCAAGAGTGTAATCAGCTGGATCCTTGTGATTTTGTGTGACCCGTTCCATCAGGATGCCTGTTCTCCTGGTCTGAGGGATCCACTCTGGGTGAAGAGCCCTCTCGCGGCCCTTGCAGGGCTTTCAGAAAGATCATTCCCCACAGCAGACTGAATCACCTCCCTCTCAAGCTTCCACCCATCAGTGAACAGAGACGAACAGCGCCCTGGACGATAAGGCGCCCCCATGCTCACGGAAGCAGAGTCCACACACCCAGGCCTCTCGCCATTGCCCTTTCTGCCCAGAGCCCCGTGTTTCTGTTCCCTGGGTGAATTCTGAGTTGTTCTGCAAAACACAGACAGAACCAAGTAGCAAAGTTTTCCTGCCCACAGGCTGCACAGGGTGGGGTGCCCCCCATCCCCGGAGCTCCCAAAGGCTGCAGTGACCTCATGTGGCCCCTAGAATGGGTCCTTCCCCGCCTCATGGGAAGCTGCCCAGGGGCAGGGGCAGAATCTCATTTGCCATTTTTCTCCCAGGGAGAGAGATGGCTGTTGAAATAATGAGACTCAATTCAAATACTATGAAAAGCAAATCTAACTGCTTTTTAACAATACCTTATTTTGACACCAAGGTGGCATTTTCTGCTTGGAAACTATCAAACTCACCATGATGCCCTGAGACACCTGTATTTACTGAAGATGCATAATATCACCCTCCCAGGATGGAGAGTGCTCACCGCCGCGTGTATAGAACAAAATGAACTTGTGGTTTCAGAGTCAAGTTCCCTGGAGGTGCGAGGAACAGGCACCTGGATGGAGCCAGACACAGCAAAGGCCTTGAACCTTGTCCAGTGGAATTTGTGTAACAGTCTGATAAACAGGTGTCAAATTAGGAAATGGAAGTCCAGAATATTCAGAAGGTGGCGCTAAGTAGCTTGCCTAAGTCCACTAAGGAGGGAGACAAAAATCCTTGTCAGTCAACCCAGGCTTGCCGTTGTGGTGTAAGCATTCTGCTTCCAGGTGTGTTGAGAAGAGCAACACCCTCTGCAGGTGTGGGGTGCAATGGAAGTGCCTGGCACAAGCCCGGCGGAGGAGTTGCAAATCCAGCTGTTGATGCAATGGAATCACCCTGCACACAGTGTGTGCAGAAATGCTTAACTTCAAGCCCGTACATATGTCCACGTTGCAAAGGGGTTTATGCACCATGTGGGAGGGGAGAAAAGGATGGGGAATCTTTGCCAAGCCTATGCTTTCAGGGGTGGTAAGGTAACTCAACTGTGGTAGTCAGGGTTCTCCAGGGAAATGGAACCAAAACGATGCACATAGGTATAAGGAGAGGTTTACTGTGGGACTCGGCTCACTTAGCTACAAAGGGTGACAAGCCCCAGGTCTGCCACCGCAAGCCCAAGCCAGAGATCCAGGAGAGCGAGTGATGTCACTTACTGAGGAGCTGATGGGGTAGTGACTCGGGGACAGGCGAAGGGGCGTCTCTGCTCCGGCAGAGCGACTTGGCCCTTCTTGTCTGCGTGATGGATTCAGGATTCAGGCTCTGGGGGCTGGATGAAGCCATCCACCCCAGGGAAGGCCATCTCCTGTGCAGTGCTGGTCTCTTCCAGGCACAACCACAAGTCACATTTAGTCGGTGACCCAGATGCCCCATCAGTTGGCACTTGAGTTCAGCATCACACATCAACTTGGTGAATTAAAAAGTTCTCCTTATTACTGGGTAGTGCCTTTTCTCTGGGGTAGATCTGAAGCCTAAGGGCAGGTGAGCTGCTCCAGAGAAGCTCCGTGGAGATTTTAAAATGTTTGCTGCAACCTAGTGACGTGGTTCCAGGAGCTGATCTACGCTGTGACAGTTGCCGCCTGGCTTGTCCCTGGCACTGCTCTGAAAGTTGGCATCTGTCTCTCCGGTGTCCACAGGATTCCGTGACTGAGGGAACTGGAAAAGTGGGCCATTCATTGCGCCCGTGCAGGAATGGCTTTGATAATTCACAGAAGACACATGTACCAGAGCAGAAAAAAATGCTGCTCTTGCTGCCTCCATGGAAGCCCAGCCAGCAACAGAAGCAGTCTGCGCCCACTTTACCCAGCACAGCCCAGGGCTCACCAACACACCCAGTGCCATGGTGCCTGCATTGAAGGCTGGTGACAACCTGGTGAATGAGCCAGGGCCCTCACTATTACTCTCCTTGACACCGAACAAGCCCTTCTCTCCCCTGGCTGCTGGCACCACTGTCCCTCCCCACCCTTTGTTTTATCACATCTGTTGTTTTTTGTGTGAAAGTTCTACATGCAATTGTTTAGAGCCAAATGTCCTGTAAGGTTTGCTACAGCACAGCGACAGTTCCTAGCGCTCTCTACCTAGTCTCCCTTCTCTAGCGTTCCCTCATCCATCCATCCATCCATCCATCCATCCCTTTCTGATTATAAATTGGACATTTATGCCTCATCTCTGTGTGACAGACTTAACCCCTCTCACATTTTAGCTTCAGGCTGTCTGTGTTACGGAAGCTGAGAATCTGGTAGGCTTGCTTCGTACGGTCCCCGGGAGACACATCTGTCTGTGCCCCTCCTCTGTGCTCTCTGGAGATGGCTCCTGTATCTGGATGAGGTATTACATGCAGAGATGACCCATGCATGAACTGCCTGGGACATCATGTCATGTCTCATACATCTTCACTCCCCAGAATGAACACTTGTCCTAATTTTTGTTGTTGAGGTTTTATGAGGGAACTTCTCATTTTAATTCTTCAGACCCTTTGCCAACTAAATGCGTCTCCTTTGACAGCAGCCAGATCCACCATGTCCCACCAGCTCACTCTTCCTGCCAAGGCTCTCTGGGGTCTTCCGAGCCACTGTGGTCCACGCTGCAGACAGCCGATCCCCTTCTGCCACCCCAGGGACCTCCTTCTTTCTTCTTGCCTGGAGTTCCCGCTTTCCCTACTTTCATCTTCAACTTCCCCGACTGACTCCTTCACTTCAGAGTGCACCTGGTTTTCTTCCACTCAAGAGAAAGTATACAGAAGGCACAGTTTTGGAGGTGAACTGTAACTTGAGAAAATGTGTGTCTGCACTACAGACCAACATGTAGGCACTGCTTTCCAGCATTTGACCAATCCAAACTATTCCTACCCTTCCACCTTTATGGTCAGTGGCTCTTCCCTGGAAGTCTATGGAAATTTATTTGGCGTGCTTCTCTTTCTAGCCATGGCTCTGAGCCCTGGAAAGGGTCTTTCAATCTGGATGATCGCATATTTCAGGTTGGGGAGATTTTCTTTAATTATTTCACTAGTGGTTTCTTCCTCTATGTCTTCTCTCATGCTATTGTTAAAATTTTTGCATGGTGACCCTAATTCCTTATCTTTTCTCTCATACTTTTTCTTGTGTTTTGTGGAAGAGTCAAGAAACTTTATCTTTCATCATAGTTTTGGAGTTTTTTATTTCTGCTTTTGCACTTTTAATTTATAAGAGCTGTTTATTTTCTAAATTAAAGAAAGTACCTTTTCTTATTTTACGTTTGCAAAAGTCTTCTCTTATCCCTCTGAAAATACCGATCATGTTTATTTTAATGTTTTCCAAACTTCTGTTTATTTCTAGCTCTTTCTTCCTATTTGATTGCTTGGACCTGGATGTTAGACTCCCTGGATGTCTGATGGTCCTTGGTTGTTACCCACCCAGCTGGAAGGGTACTGAATGTGTGGGGCTTGTGCCCTCTTAGGTACATGCTAAGTTGTCATGGGCAGCCGCTGGCATCGTAATCTTTTGCTCCTGGCTCCATCTCATTCCTATGAAAGAGCTTTTGTTTTCCCTGGAGGATGCAGGCTCACAGGCACCATTCTGATCCTAGTCGGGATGGGGAGGTGTTATCCCAGCAGCTGATATATATATAGGTTTAAATGGCCTTGCTGCTTCCGGTGCAGTATCTCGGGCCAGCCGGTGATGCTGGCCGTCAGCCCGGATGCTCTGGAACTCTCCTTAGGGACCAACTTTCAGGCTCCTTCCTGGACACAGAGCAGCAGCCAGTGACAGTGGTGATGCTGAGCAGAGAAAGAAGCCTGGGCTTTTGGGACTTCTTAGAGGTTTTCAACCAATTCCCCTGATTGTAGCCTGTTTATCACCTTCCTCCTTCCACAGAAACGGCTGCCCATCTGTGAACCTTTGAGGTTTCTCTAGTGTCTGTCAGTCTTGGCTCCCCCAACGACAATTTAAAACTCAATTGATGGTGCCCTAAGCCATTCATGCCTCTGCATCCCTTTCCATCTCCTAATATACAGTAGTTACTATTCTGCATTTCCATCCTTATGAATCTAACATTTTTTGAACAATTTCATTAGGATTTTAGAAGGGAGAAAATACAGAGGGGTGTGTGTGTGTGTGTGTGTGTGTGTGTGTGCACGTGTGCGTGCTTAATCTGCCTTCTTCACCTAGAAGTTTACGTCCGTATCTTTTCCAAGTCTTCCAAAAATTTATGTTAGAAGCAGGTCAGGTGGACACAATGCAAGACCACGGGTGAACACTTTTGGAGCTCTTTGTCCCAGCCCTGCCTGCAGCCGGGGGAAAGACCTTAAGATGAAGCCACAGCTCTCCGAGGCCTCTTGCTAAGCTGATGCTCTGTGGCCAACTTGTCTTCCTCACCCGTGTTGGGCAACACACTTCTGGGCACAGGCAGGAAGACAGGCACAGACCCTGAGGAGTGGCTGCCAAAGCGTTTATCCAATCCTAGTATCAGCACTGAGGCTTCAAGCAGAACAAATCCTCCACAGTGTGCAACATCCTTGAAAGGATGGGAAGGAAGAGAAGAGCAACGCTCACGCTCCCAACTCACGAGTGGGATAACGTCACCGTAATCCTGCTGACCTGGGACAGGAGGGACAGCACATCCCAGACACACTGGGGTGGAGAAGCCATAGCCAAGCCCAGCCCTGCCCAGCCCGGCAGTTCCCCTTCACCCAGGCAGGAAGGTGGCTGGATGTCTGCAGAGAACGTAAAAGCAATAAGAAAGCTGTTCTGCTTTTTATTGTCCCCAGGCACAGCCACTTCCAGACAGTGTCAGCGAAGAAATCTTCCCCGCACTGCACCTAGCACCCCGCGAGCCCTGTGCCTGGTGTCCGCGCATTGGTACCTGTGGATGATGTGGTACTTCTGCAGGTACTCCAGGGCCAGCGCCAGCTCGCAGATGTAGAGCTTCACAGCGCCCTCTGTGAAGTGCACGTTCTGCTGCAGGTGGTAGCGAAGGTCCCCGCCCAGCAGCAGGTCCACCACCATGAACATGTCCTCCTCGTCCTGGAAGGAGTACCTAGGAGCACAGGTGACAGGTTAGGGAGGAGGCCCTCAGCATCCTCCAGACCAATGCCTGTGTTGCAGAAGAGCAAGCGGAGGTCCAGAGAGAGGTGCTGATGTTGCCTAAGCTACGGAACTTCGGGGAAATGGGGAAAGGCTTTCACTTCTCACGCCTCCTGTACATCTTCGGGGTCTTAGTATCCTCTGCGTGGGGAAAGTAGCAAAAGTAAGAAAGTAAATAAATGCCTGGCAGGCAAACGTTTATTTCTGGTACTGGGGATATAACCCAGTGTCTCCAAACTGAGTATGTCCTGGCTCTTTTTATTTTTTATTTAGCAGCAAGGTCTCTCTAAGTAGCTCAGGCTGGGCCCTAACTCACAATCTTCCTGCCTCAGCCTCTGAGAGGGATCACAGGTGTGCTGTCACTAGTGCTGGGCTCCAACATGTGCCTTAAGCTGTCTTCAGCAGCTGCTGTGATTCCACATGGCTATCATTTGTACCCGGAATGCCTCCAAAGGCTCACATGTTAAAGGCTTTGTCCCCAGCCTGAGGCTCTACTGGGGAATGTTGAGCTCTTTAGGGGGAGGGGCCAGCAGGAGGAAGTGAGCTCACCAAGAGCATGACCTCAAAGTGCATATTGAGATCCAGCCTTTTCCTCTTTTGCTTCCTGGCTGCTTTGAGGTGAGCAGACTCCTGTACCCCTGCACCTGCACCATGACATACATGCTGCTCCAGGCCTAAAGCAGCAAGTCCTGTGGCCATGGACTGAAACCTCTGAAACCAGAGCTAGAATAAAGCTTTGCTCTTGTGAACCGATCACCTCGGGTAATTTGCCACAGTGACGGGATGCTGACTGATGCACATCTGTCAGGGCTTGCCGTGTCTGATGGCATGTGACATGTCCTCCCAGCTGTCTCTGTGCTCCAGTCTACACTGACACTCCCTGCTGGGAGTTTGCTCCTGGAGTCCCTCATTGCATCCATGCTCCAGGACCTCCATGTCCAGGCACTGAGAGAACAGGTGGATCCCAACACTCAGGCAGAGACCCTGGGGGGAAACTGAAATGATCTGGCCAATAAGCCCAGCCAGGTTCCCAGAGACAGTCAGCCCCAGTGGGTGGCCACATGAGAGCCCCTGGGGCCCCCTGGGCATTCCTCTGCAGATGCCTGAGCTCACATGGGGTAGAAGAACCGCTCAGCTGAGCCTAGCCAACCTATGGAACATGAGATTGAAACGTTTGCTGCTTTTGACCCAATACGTTTTAGGGTGATGTTTAATTTTTTTCTTCTGTTTCTGAACAGAAAATGGATACAATGCTGAATTCACTTTTTAAAAGTGCATTCGGGCTTCCTAAGGGCTGAGGAGCTAGCACACAGAGTGTGAGATGCTGTCAAGCAATTGTAGAATAACATGTGACACCACAGGACTTTGCGATGTTTCTTATGGATTTGTGGAATGCAACCATGGAGTCATGTAATAGAATCCCACATTTACAGAATGTGTCAGGGCACTGGGACCTGCATCTTAGATCTCTGAGTATTAGGCCTGTATCATTCCCCTTACTCAGTGGAAGAGCACAGGGAGGCCCAGGGGGAAGGAGGGACTAGGGGGTCACTGTCAGGCTGGGGACAAGAACTCCAGCACCCCATGATGCCTGCATAGTGCCTGGGGTCAGAGACAGGCTGTGCCCTCTCCTTGTCTACCCTCTGCTGCTTCTGACTGTTGGGTAAAGGCCAGGCAGAGGGAGCGTGTTATTGTGTCCCTAGATCATGAGTTCCCAGATGTTCACTGAGCACCTACTTGTGACAGGCACTAGGCTTGGTGCTGGGGACAGGGATGGAGGAACTGCCCTTGCTCTGAAGGCACATTTAGCCCCTGGAGGAAGATGGCTGGCTAGTTGTGCTGGCAGCCAGGCTGCAGCTCGAGGCTTCCTTGGGGGGCAGTGGGAGATGGGGAGGGTGAGAGACAATGCTAGGAAGGTGGGTGTGGGTGGGAGTGGAGCACTGGGCCAGGGACAATAGCGGGGCTGTGACTCAGAGGAGTCTCACACACTGCTCACACACTGGACCTCTTAGGGAGCCACTGTGCTGTCCTGGTTGAGCAAGAGTGAGGTGAGGCGCCATTCCTTCATGGAGAGGAGACAGGAACGAGGCCCGCAGGACGGGGATGGCTCTCCATTGGAGGCCACTGCCCAGTGCGGTGCCCGCCAGGCTGCTCCCTGTCCTCCCCAACCTGATCCTTCAGGACACTCAGCAGGGGCTTAGATATCCCAATATCTGCCATTATTAGATCCAAGAGCACCATTTCTAGAAGTTTCAGTAAGAAAATGTTTGTTTGCCTAGAAAATTTCATTTTTTAAATTATATAGTTTAAAATTTTGTGGTATCAAGAATTTAAAAGCATAGAGGAAAATATTCTCATATTCTGTTTCTTAGATCTATTTGCCTTAGATCACTAGGCATTCATTCATTCATTCAACAGACACTTTCCAACGCGACACCTCCACGTGTAGACGCTGGGCAGGGACCGTAGGGTTGCAGCCGCGCAGCAGGCTGGGACCTTTTCATGGAGCTTAGGTCCTCAGGTGTGAAATGCTCCACCAGAGAGTGACAAGGACCACGAAGAAATGAAGTCCAAGTCGGACACCAGCCGAGTCTGCCATGCAAGGCTGGAGACTGCAAGGAGCACTGTGGGGAACAGTGTTTGGCTGGAGGAAGAGCAAGCGCAAAGGTTCTGAAGCTGGACAAAGCCAAGAGAGTCCCACAGCAGTAAGTAAGAAGCCAGGGTAGCCATGAAGAGTGAGCACGATGGCCACTGCCTGGGCGAGAGGCCTGGGTGCCAAGTGCTGGGGTGTGAAGGCCTTCCAGCCTCATGCTGCAGTCTGATTCCAGGGTAGGGCAGTAAGGAGTGGGGCCAGATGGGGCATTGAGAGGGCGGTGACTGGGTCCCAGGACTGCCTTCACACATGGATCAACTCACTCTCGGACTGAAGGATGAGAGGATCCGTGGCTTAGCCCTGGCAGGAGTGGCTGTGTTATGAAGCAGATCCTTCTGGTGTGCCTGTTCTGCCTCTCCACGTGCTGCCCCCTGTCTGTTGTGATCCAGAAACAAGGCCCAGAAGATGCTGGTGAGGTGCTCTTGGACTTGTAGATTGGAAGCTAAATAGGCTCCTCCCTTCCTTTTTCTCCTTCTTTTTCCCCCTTCTTCCTCCTTCTCCTCCTTCCTCCTCCTCTTTCTCTGCCTCCTCCTTTTTCTTCCTCCTTCTCTTCTTCCTCTTCCCTCCTTCTCCTTTTTATTCCTCCTTTTCTTGTTCTTCTTGTTGTTCTTCTTCTTGTTCCTCCTCCTCCTCTCCCTCCCCTCCCCCTCCCCCTCCTCCTTTCCCAGACTGTGGTATTCAGTTATTACAATAAGTGAACTAAGACACAAAGGGAAGGACTTTAGATTCCATTCTGGAGAAAGTGGAAAATTAGAGGGTTTAGTCCAGGAGGTGACCTGGGCTGTCTGGTCTTTCACAAAGATCTCTCTGGGTACAGGTAGAGATTGGGTATGAGAGGATGCTAGAGCAAAGGAACAGGACTCCCTGAAGGAGGGCTGGGTCTGGAAGTCCAGGCTCTGTGGAACTGGGAAACAGCTTCTACTGTCCCCACCATTCCAGGGTCATGGCTACTGCTCACCCAGGCGGGTGATCAGGGGCATCTGTGGTCCTGTCTGAGCCCCACTAAGGAGCTAGGGGCCAACTGCACAGGTTGGAGAGAGGTGGATCAGGTGTCTTTTGTGTGTCCATACCCTCTGAAGGCTTCAGCTGGGTCTAGTGTGGTTTCAGGACTAGTGACCACTGCCTGAGCTGGTACACTGCAGGAATGGCTGGATTCCACACAGAGCCTCACTGGCTGGAGGCACAATGCTTCCTAGTTGCCCATAAGTTAATGAACCTGGGTGCCAGCAAGAACACATAAAAATCAAACAAGGAAACTCGCCATATTGGAGCTTGAGAGTGTGGTCGTCGACCGCCCTGACAGCTGATGTGACAAACATCCCTCTGTCACCTTCTCTTCATCACTGTTGTAGCCTTCTGTGTGCCATTTCTCTTCCATCCAATTCTACATTAATCATAGCACTTCTTCAAAACCTCTACTCTGCCTTTTGTTGGGACTTCTATTGAATTCACAGATAAATGTAAAAAGATAACATTTTTACAATGTTAAATCTTGTTAATCATGAATATGGAATATCTTTTTATTCTGGTCTTTTACATTTATCAATAATGTAATATAGATTTCCTATTTAAAGATTCAGCTTACCCAAGCCTTTCAAGATAGTTTCTGTTGCCATTATAGATATGGTCCTTTAAGGTACAAATTCCCAAGAAGAATGTCAGCATATTGTGCAACTAACTGTACCAATAAAATTAGTAAACAAAAAATATATAGTCCTTAAAAATGGTTTGCTAACTGGTCATTGAGAAATAAAGTGGAACTCTGGGATTGTGTGTTTATCTTATATCCAGGCACCTGGTTAATCCCTTAGTTATTACTCCTGATGCCTTTGCTCTGATGTTTCAGGAGAAGATGACTGCATCTTCTACAAAAACTGCCATATTATTCCAATATTTATGTCAATTTGCTTTTTTGTATTAGTGTTTGAGGCTTCCAAAAAAACACTGACTTTATGAAATGATGGGCACATTAAAAATTGAAAAAAGTGCTTCATTATTAAGCAAACTGTTTGCTGTATTTGATGAATATCAGTTATCCAGATGAGAAATTTTTTTTCCACACTTTTAAGAACTTTTATTATGAGCAGATGAAGTGTTTTTCTAAAAATTTTAATCCATCTTTACCTTTCTGAACTAAAATCTATCTATTAATAAACATGCACAGGTACATATGCATATATTTTACAGATTTCATTTAGGATTGTTACATCCAATATTCCAAGGGACTGAACCCTAATTTTCCTGTTGCCATTGTTCTGGCCCAGTTTCGCTGTCTGTGGTAGCACTGGCCTCAGATGGTGGAGCTGTTACCTGGTCCCCTCTTGTTGGCTCTAGGAAGAGTGTATGAGAGGCCACATGTGTTTGTAAACAGTCTCACAGTGCTCTCTGCTCCCCGACAGCTGACTCATTTGAGATTCTGCTTCCTCACTCAGTGCATTCTTCTTGTTGTTGAAAGATGACTCACACCCTTTCTACTCAACAAAGAGCTAGGCAAATGAATGTCCCCAGCTGAGTAGGATGCATGCATATCACACTGGCCATTGGTCCAGGGGTGACCAGTGACCCATCACGACCTTGTAGGGTGTTCTCTGATACCCATGAGGCTGCTGAAAGAAAAGCCCCCTTCCTCTAGGCTTGCTAGGCTAGAGGCTATGACTGAGAGTCTACCCAAGACCCTGCCGCTCCACATGGGGACAAGGCCTCTCTATAAAGTGAGGCTGCAGACAGTCAAGCAGGGACGAGGGCTGGACATAGAGACAGGTGCTGGTGGAGGTACAGTTCCAACCTGAACAGAAGAAAGATCCATTCTTGAACTTCATATGTACATGGATGCTGACTGTGGCTTTTTTACTTAAGCCATTTTATGTTGTGTTACTATCACTTGGAACTTGTCTTAGTCTGTTTTCCATTATTATAAGAAAATACCCAAGTGTGGGTAAGGTATACAGTAGAGTTTATTTAACTTATGATTCTGGAGGGTGGGAAGTCCAAGAGCATGGTGCAGGCATCTGGCGAGGGTCTTCTTAATATGGTAGAGGGCATCTCATGGTGAGAAACAGAAAGCTTTCCAGGTCTCCTCTTGCTTCCTCTTCTTGTAAAGCCACTAATCCCATTGGTGCCTCATCCGCATGACCTCATCTAACCCTGCTTCCCAAAGCCCCATCTCCAGATGCCATTAGCTTATGGCTGAGTTTCCAACTCGTGGACTATGGGAAGATGCAGTCAAATCATGGCAGATCCCAAAGGGTCTTCTGATACATTTTGCATGTATTGTTACTGTATGGAAGGGCTTAAATATCCAAAGAGAAACCATATACAATCTACCTCTCTCAGATGCCCAATTTGTATTCTAATAGATGATAGACCACTGAAATATCACATTAGCAGTGCGCTCTTCACTCTAGATCGCTGCCAAACAGTGATCTAGGCATTTCACTCAATATTGCATCAGAAGTCTTTGGAGAAGCCCATGAATTTTCAGAAGGAAACGCGAACTGGAATGAATTCTAAAGAGGACAAAAGAATAATACCAAGATGCAAAGGGAGCAATAATTTAAGCAATAAATCAAGTTGTGTTTTTTTCCCTCGCTACAGATTCATATTTTGCCCTGGGCTACAAGCCCTGCCTGGCCATGGAGATTCACTGTTATTACTGGAGAACAGAGAATGTCCTTTTGTTTACCTCTTGGGAGTTTTGTGTCATTCTGCAACGTTGTTTCTTTGTCTCTTTTGCTTCTTCTTGGGCTAGAATGATAATGATGTTCTCATAGCAGTGTTGCACACTGTTATGGAAATGATGGCAATCACAGATGAAGAAGGTGTGCTTTGTCCCAGAAACATGGACCATGGAGGAATCTGAATAATCCAGTCTCCCCTGCAGGAACACAGTGGGTCCTGAGCTGGGGGGGCACAGGTCCTGGCCTCACTGTTGCACTATGCCAATATGGAAGATGCAATGCTTGTATATTATTTTTCAATATAAAATATTATTAATTTCCAACTTCGCCCTCCAAAGGACTCAATTGACTTACAAAATTCATGACATGATAAAGTTAAGAATAAGCAAGCCAAAGATCAAGCCAAGGGATGAAAAAGAAATCTAAGTAAATGGAAGTAGGCAAATGTATTTCTAATTTATGCCCAAAGATCCGGTATGCTTGCCTGAAATGGGCCCAAAGTGTATCTCTAACCTTCCCAATATCCAGAGCAAAGGCAGAACTATGATCAGCCCTATGAAAAACAATCATTTAGTAAATGCATGATTATTTGGCTAACACATAATGACTACTTACAAGGTCCAGAGTGACATTTTGACACAAATGAGTATATACGATGTAAAATGATAAAACCAGGGTACGTGGCATACTCATCACCTCAAATGCTTATCGCTTCTTTGTTTTGGGAATGTTTGAAATCTTTTCTTGTAGTTATTGTGACATGTACAATGAAAAGCATGATTCCCCCCACCCCCGGTACCAAAGTCGGAGCACAATTTCTCCCACTAATTCTTGTAAAGATGGTGCTCTGTAACATGTTAAAACCACACTAAACAGAGTAAGGGGGAGAAGGGTGTGTACAAGTCTGCTGTGCATACATGTGATGTCCCTCAAGGAAGGCTGGAGATATTAAAATCCCTTTCCACAAAAAAAGATGCTACGCAGGACAAACACTGTGTGGTCTGCACTGAGCATGCATCAGGAAGCACTCGCAATGCATGATGATCAGTGCAGACGGATGCTGGGCACATGCGCATGTGGGCAAACAGGGCTGATGGCTTCTATCTGCCTGGCCCTTGCCAAAAGCTGAGGATTTAGCCTGGAAGTCAGCTGGTGGCCACTCCCCAGGATCTGGGATGTTTGTAAAGAGCCTGGATTTGGTGTCACATGTCATGACAAGCCCTCTGTTTGTACCCACACCCTCACTGCCCCGCTGATATTCCTTATTGGTGGGGTTACCACCCTCTACTCTTGCCTGTCATTCACTTCTTGGTTTACCAGGTTTCCAACTGGGTGCAGTTTTACTCCACAGGAGACACTGGAGTTGGACAATGTGCGGAGTTCGTTTGTTATAGCGACTGGGAGGGAGCCACCAGCACCTCGTGTGTAGAGGACAAGGAAGCTTCTAAATGCCCCACAATGCACAGGGCAGCCCCTGACACAACACAGGGGCCGGCCCCAAGTGTGCACAATGCCTGGATGAGAGACCCTGCTTCAGACTGATGCTGCCTTCTTTAAGAAACTTTCTCTAGCCCTGGACACGGAAGAGATGGATTCCCTTTGTGTCCTGTAATAGTAACACTGATGTGGTGCTTATGGTGAGCCAGGTTCTTCCTCAAAGGCATTATCATTTTGTTTTGGTATTTCGAGTCACTATAAATAGTCCAGGCTGTCCTTGAATTTACTATCCAGCCAGGGCTGATCTCGAACTTTCAATCCTCCTACCTCACCAGTGCTTGGATTCCAGCTGTGTGCCCCCACACCCAGATCCCCCCAGATGCTTTATGTACATGCACTAGTTAGGTTCTCATGACCCTTTGAAGTAAAGTTTATCATGAATCACCCTTTGGTTTCAGCACCTGTCGAGGCTGAGATTAAATAACATGTCCAAGATGATACGGATGGGAAATAGCAAAGCTGGAAGTTGGAACAAAAGCTCATCTCCAGAATCTGCTTGCTACTCCAGAATGCTGCCTCATGACATTGTGATCATCTCTCCTGATGCCTGTCCCACACTGTGTCCCTGCATCTAGCATGTGGCCAGAGCATCATGCATGTGAATGGGCCACAGACTCGCAAAGCACCCATGTTCTGTGTGGCACATAATCCACTCACATGCTCAACAGAAGTTGGAGAGGAGGGCTGATGGGAAAGGAAAGCCCTGTGTCAGGCACCAGGTATGCTATTTATGCAATTGCCTACAGTAACCGCCTTCTTCTCTGGCTACCTCTTGTCAGAGACTGGGAACTGCCACTGGTCAGAGAGCCTGTCCTGGCGCAGAGAGCAGACATGACCCATCTACCAGCAAGTCTGAGGAAGGAGCAGCCCTGCTCAGCATAGCTTCTGCCTGCCTTCTCCATGGCCAGCATCTGGCTGAGGAATGGGGCTCGCAGGAAATCACTGTTTCCGGTCCTGGGTGCTATATGTGATTATGCTTCAGAGTGGAAGTGTTAGTAAGCCTTTTGTGATGCAGGTGTAAGTCCGGGTTCTCTGAATGACTGTGTTAGCCACAAAGTAGTTGTTTCTGCCTCCATCTGTCACACTCCTGTCTGTCTCTCAATTAGCTCCAAACTCAGGAAGGGGGATGATGTACTGTCAGATGTCTTGTTGCCATACCTGACACCCACAGTTTAAAGGAGCAGAGGTTTATTTGACTCATGGTTTTAGGGGCTTCAGTGCATGCTAAGCTGGCTTCAAGGAGGAACAACTTGGCAGAAGGGTATAGTGGAGCAAATCTGCTTAGTTCTTGGCAGCCAGGAAGCAGAGCAGAGGAACAGTGCCAGAGAAGAAGGGTCCAGGGACCCGATGTAGACCCTAAGGCTATGCCTTCACAACCCACCCAGAAGTGTGCTCCACCAATCTCCAGGACAGATCCCGAGCCAGGCAAGTTAACTGTCCGCCCTACCTATCACAAACAACTCTTCACCAATCCTCTGACCTCCTCTTGAGAAGCGTGGCCCGTCTTTATCAGCAGCCTCGGAGGTGCACACAAAAACACACAGGAACATCTGAAAGAGCACCTCTGTCCAGCTGCCTCTCTTACTCCACGAGTGACTCTCCATCTCACATGGCCCGGGGCCTGACACCCAGCAGAACTTCCACAAAGAGCGAGGTGTCATTAATCACAAAGGGGGCAGGAAAAGAAAAGGAGGGCTCTGCAAGAAACCTGAAGGCCACGTGGGCCATCTGGATATCTTCCTCTACTTTTTTCTACCTGTAGCAAAAGTCACTGAGTACCCAGAGATGGCACACAGCATGGGCACTGGGGAAACCCCTGTTGTTGGACAAGGCCCTGTTTTCTGTGCTCATCTCCTGGGTATTCTCCTGAGGACACAAATGGAGAGGGGGCTCATTCACCATGCTCACCCCCAGTGATTCTTGGCAATTTAGTATGCAGCAAGAAAGGAGCAGGGGTTGGGATGCAGCTCAGTGGTGGAGTGCTTGGCTGGCATGCACTGGCCCTGGGTTCCCACCCAGCATCACCGGTCAAGAAATAAAATGAAATAAAATAATGGTGCATCTGATTTCATTGTGGCTAGTGAGGCCTAACTAGCCCAGCCCTGAGTTCATAAAAAAGAAAAAAGAAGAGAAGAAAGGAGCTAAAAATAGACTTCTCTGGTAAAGAAATCCAACAATGGGAGGCTAGACTCACTGTCAATTTCTCTTATACAAGTAAAAAGGAGATAATCAAACCTGAATGGTGCTTGATACATAGAAGTCTTTAATAACATTTTTAATAACATTCATAATAATAAGCTTTTCTTTTTTTAAAAAAATTGACTTGAGCCACAAAAGTCCTCGACTCTCTCCGACACGATGGCTCTTATTTTTCTTCCTGTCAGGCTGATTTCCATCTCCTGTCCCCTGCCCGAGAAGTCAGATGAAGCTAATCAGCTGCCTTCTGCCTACACAGGTTCCGGCAACCATGTGAGGGGACTCTGGATGACTTCCAGCTCTTTGGGCCAAGGCAGAAGAAGCTGTGGGATGAGGCCTAGGTGAGTGGCAAGTACAAGTCCCCAACTGTCCAGAGGGGCAGGGCAGAACCCCCAGGGCAGCACAGCCATGTGTCTCCGGAGCACTGTGCTCAGGGAGAAGGATTTTATTGATTTTAGCCTTTAGATGCTAAAGGATCTGCAGCAGCTGACACGGGACAATTGGTAGCGATGAGAGAGATAGAGAGGGAAAGAGTGAAATAGAAGGGAGGCAAATGTCCTGTCTCCTGGGAGGAGAGACTGTGAGCTTGAAGCAGTAGCTCTGAGCCATTCACAGTGCAAAGAAAGCACAAGCATCCCCCACTGAGACTGGCCCCCTATTCGGGAAGGCAGCCATTCTCTATGAAGACACCAACTAAAAGTAGATTTTCTGCAAGTTTTAAAATGGGAAAAATTGCAAGGCATTACCCATCAACCCAAGTGTCCCAAAGTGCTTTCTTAAAATACAGTGCAAACACAATGAAATAGGTCAGAGATCCATATGTTAATACGTAAAATGCTTTAAACATTGCATCTTGATGTTTTGTTTTGTTTTGTTTGCAGTGACATGGCCTGTTTTCCCCTGTATTGTATCTAAGACCCACATCCCCTTTGACAATCAATACTTAGTGTGACTTTTTAAACTGACTACTCATGGTCCTGAAATGTCATTAGTTGGATGTAGAATGTAACTTGAGACTTTCCCTGTCACCTTCTTAAAAATGTTGTACTGAGTTTTAGGGTGGTAAATATATTTTTCCCAACATAAACAACAGTTGCAAATGTCCTGGTGGATGCACACAGGGCTGAGCTATGTGAAAGTGCCAATAGCCCATCCTTGTCCACCCTCCCATCCCTTCTTCTCATCGTGTAGTCTCAGCTCACAACAACTCAGTGGGCGAGCCTTTCTTACCACCTAGCTTTAGGTGCCCCACTCCTTTCTGATATCCTATGATTCCAAACCATTTAAGCTATTCTTTATGATATTTACCCCAGTTTGGGATAATCTATGTACTCATGTGTTTGTGTGGTCTCTCCCGGTAACCCCCCCCCGTCCGCCCGCCACAGAAATGTGTAAGCCCAGAGCTCCATGCCTGTTTCTACCAGTGGAACTCAAGCTAAGCACTGGAAGCTCTGGAGGCCCTGGAAAAACCCAGATTGCTGGGCCCCAGCCTGAGCTTCTGACTCGGCAGGTCTGAGATGAGCTCTGACATCTGTTACTGGTGCCAAATTCCCAGGTGAGGCTGAAGCTGTTGGTGCAAGAACTGAGTTTCAAGAAATACTGATCTACACTCTTCACTGTTTCCTCTGAACAATGAAATGAATGCCTACTGGGCACTGTAGGTCTTCAATCAATTTTAATCAGTAAACTTTCAACTGTTTGGCATTGTTCAGGCTCAAATCTAGGGTTGCCTCCCCTGGAACATCTTCCAGGAGCTCTCTGCAGTGGTGCCTTGCCTGACATCCCATAATACCCCAGGATCTGCTCAGGACTTGGTCCGGGAAAGAGTGTTGAGGGCATATTGATTCAGCCATTGGATTTGATGTCATCTTCAAATATTTTTCAAGTTCTATATATTTTTATCATTTAAATTTTACATACAAAATATAGAATGAAGCCAAATGTACACACACACACACACACACACACACACACACACACACACACACACACACACACACACACACACAGGCTCCATCAAAACTAAACAAAGGTTACATTTTCCCCTGGTAATATCAGTCCCTTTGAAAAATAACAAAACCCCTATAAGAATTGCCCTACCACATCCATTCCTTCTTCTTCTACATACTCTGTAGATAATTAGCATTCTCAGTTGGGCAATACTATACTATATATATAAAACTATATATATATTTTTTTCTTTTAGCACAATATATACATGCATAAATGATGTAAAATAGTAAAACAGATAAACACACATAGTTTTATATCATATTGAGTTAATGAATATTACTGCAGTGCTTAACATATGACTAAATACTCAGTAAGTGTAACTGAGTATTATCACTATTTGGTGATTTATCTTCCCTCTTGGGTAATTCTTTTGCAACTTATTCTTGACACTTCAGACCTATTTGACTTAGTCACTGTTCTTAACACTTTTAAGTTAACCATCCTGATGGATGATTTCAATTTGCATGCATTTGCCTAATGCCTGAAAAAGATACACACCTTTTCTTTTGTTTACTTGTATGACCTCCTATGAAATGTCTGTTCATGTCTTTTTTTCTCACTTTCTAATTGGAGTTTTTTTTTTCAGTGTTGGGGACTAAACTCAGGGCTTTGCACATGCTAGGAAAGTGCTCTACCATGAAGATTCATACCCAGATTTTAAAAAATTTCATTGAGTTTTGAGAATTCTTTATAGATGTAGATAAAATCTTTGCAAAGGTCTTTTGCATAGCATATATCTTTAATTTAAATATCATCTAATTTACCAATTTTTACCTCACAGATCATGCTTACGTGTTAAATTTGAAAACTCTTCACCTGGCCAAAAGTAATGACAATATTCTTGATTTTCCCCCCTAAAGTTTATATTTAATTCCATGATTCATTTTGAGTTTTTTTTTAATATGAAGTGTGAAGTTTGGTCATAAATTGTTTTTTGCCTTGCAGCTGTCCAGGTGGAAAGATTCCTTTCTAATGTGTATATCTTATTTTTTTTCCTTTATCTATTTGTTGAAAATTTTCTCTTTCTCCATCATATTCATTTTGAAACTTTGTCAGAAGTTATTTGGAAGCTGGGCATGGTGACACACACCTGTAATCCCAGTACTCAGGAGGCTGAGGCAGGAGGATTGCTGTGAGTTTGAGACCAACCTGGGCTACATAGTGAGTTCCAGTTCAGTCTCAACTACATAGTGAGACCCTGTCTCAAACAAAACAAAACAAAACAAAAAAGTCAGTGGAATATACAAACATTCCTTGTTTAATGACTGAGTTTTATTCATGCAACTGGGTTGTTAAATGAATTGGTAGCTAAATGAGGAGTTGTATATAGTGTGTAGTATGTACATTACAATATTCAGAACAAAGAAACTGTCAAAGGCAACTCTAACTTGATGACGTTGCTTTTATTTGCATAATTCTTTTTTTTTTTTTTTTTGTACCAGGGATTGAACTCGGGCCCTTGTTCTTGCAAGGCAGGTGGTGGAACCATTGAGCCAAATCCCTGGCCCTTATTTGCATAATGCTTGCATACTGCACTATAATGTATAACAGAACAAAACTATGGTACTGTATGATACAGTACAATCAGCAGAAATTGCAGTATGACACTGTAGAAGAAGCCACAATCAGTCTGCACAGCCACTCAAGTTTCTGTGCTGTTAGTCCAAATCCTAAGTCCAACTGTGCCTTGGTAGTAAGTTTGAGTAGTCACTCAGCAGGTAGGTCATTGAACAAGGAACATATGTATTGTATTTTTGTCTGGGTTATTTTCCATTGAATTTTATGTTGTCCCTCTTCCATAGCAGGCTTCAGCACTATAGCTGCATAGTAAGCCTTAACAGTGAGTAATGATTCTGCCAGTATTTTTCTTCTTTTTTAAAACTGTTTAGCTATTGTGGAGTATAGATATTCTAATATAAAGTATAGAACAAGTTTAAGAAAACAATAAAAATTTTCTTGCATTTTGACAGTAATTGTGTTAAGTCATGTGGAAATAAATTGCCTTATTTACTATGTTAAGTCTCCCTATCCATGGACATGGTATACCTCTCCATTTATTTCTGACATCAGTTTTTTTTTCTTCAGCATATAGATTGTGTATTTATTTTTGTTGGATGTATCTCTAAGTATTTAATTATGGAGCAATGAAATGTAAATGGTTTGTTAAACATTTTTATTTTTTGGTTTCCACATGATTTTTGTTAGTATATAGAAATGTGATTATTTTTGTGATAATCTTATATCCTACAACCTTGCTTTCACAGTTCTAGGAGTTAATATCTAGGTCTATCTATTTATCCTTACTTCTAGATGACATGATAGTTTATATAGGAAGTCCCAGGGAACTTAATAAAATAAAAATTTAGTAGAACTAGTAAATTTATATAGCTATACAATTAATATGTACATGTATTATATGCATTCATATATCTGAAAATAGGAGCAGTTATCTTTCCAGTCTCTGTGTCTTATTTTTTCCTAACTTATTCTGCTGTCTAGAACTTCTAGGCAGCTGGATAACAGGGTGAGAATAAAGTCAGTGTTTCTGCCCAATCTTAGGGGGAAGCCATTCATTCCTTCCCCACTTAGTATGATGTTAGCTATAGGTTTGCTATATATGCTCTTTGTAGATGAAGAAGTTCCCTTCTATCTTAGATAAATAAGGAAATAGAAGAACTGAGTTACAGTACAATCCAAAAATTTTAACAAATGTATTCTCAAGTACATATAAAATATTCTCTGAGATAGCAAATATTAGGCCAGAAAACGCACTTTGATAAATTTAAAATGATTTAAACCAAGGTATACTCTCTGATTATCAAGAATCCAACATAAAATATTCTTAGAAGAGACTATGTTAAACCATAACAATTTCCTTCTATCACAAACACTTTATATTTTCCCTCTTCCTCATCTTTTATAATTTGATGTCAAAGCTTACATTTATTTTTGGAATTTATGTCCTTTATTTCAACTATAGTAAGTAGCTTTTAAGTAGTTTATATTCTAACTTTCCTAGTAGGGATAGAATTGCTTACTACACTACCCTGACAGTTATTAGAAAATTTGGAATATTTCTATTACTTATACCATTGAGCTCTTTATTTACATTTTTGTTATTATCATGTCTTTTCAGCTTAAATGATTTCCTTCAGCAATTCCTGCAAAGAAAACCTTAGGTTTTTTTCTCCAATCTGGGAAAGTTTTTACTTCTCCCTTATTTTTGAAGGGCAGCTTTACTAGAAAAAGTATCCTTGGTTGGCAGGTTTCCCCATGAGCAATCTGAACACATTGAAAAACTCTCCTGGCCTGCAAGGCTCCCACTGAGGAATCTGTTGAAAGCCTTACTGTGGCTTCCTTGAGTACAACAGTTTCTATCTCTTGCTGATTTCAGGATCTTCTGTTGTCGTCTGATTTTTCGATAATTTGATGATGGTATATCCTGATGAGCTGCTCTTTGGGTTAACTTTGGTTGGTGTTGTCTGAACTTGCTATAACTGGATGTTCTCCCAGATGTGATAAAATTTTAGTCACTATTTTTGTTTTTTTTTTGTACTGGGGATTGAACTTGGGTCCTTGTGCTTGTTAGGCAGGCACTGGAACCACTGAGCTAAATCCCCAGCCTCAGTTACTATTTCTATAAACACAATTTCTAGGCTTCTCTTTCTCCTTCATGAATTCCTTTACGTGAAGGTTACTGTCTCTCTTGGTGTCCCATTATTCCCAAAGGCCTTCTTCATTCTTTTTCTTTGTGCACCTCTGCTTAGATAATATATACAATGGGATAGAATTCAGCCTTAAAAAGGGAAATAAGTGCTGTTTGCAACAGCATCAATAGATAACAAGGCCATTATGACAAGTAAAATGAGCCAGGCCCAGAAATACAAACACTGCATGTGAAATCTAATAAAGCTCAACTCGGAGAAATAGAGGGTAGAATTATGGTTATCAGAGTCATCAGGGTAGTTGTGAGAAAGAGGAGCTGTTGTTCAAAGGATTCAAAATTTCACACTGCCAGGAGAAAAGGGTTTTGAGATCTACTTGCTATACAGCAGGGCACTATAGTCAAAGACAATGCATTATCTGTTTGTAATAGTTGAAAGAGTAAATTTCAAATGCCTCACCATAAAAACTGTTAAGTAAGTGAGGTGATAGATATGTCATCTTGATTTAATTATTCTTTGTTTTATATATATACATATCTAAATATTACATTGTACCATTTAAATTTATATGATTATTAGTCAAAAGCAATATTGATAGTACATTTTTTAAATCTAAAAATATTTCAAAGAGTTGAAAGAGTAAATTTCAAATGCCTCACCATAAAAACTGTTAAGTAAGTGAGGTGATAGATATGTCATCTTGATTTAATTATTCTTTGTTTTATATATATACATATCTAAATATTACATTGTACCATTTAAATTTATATGATTATTAGTCAAAAGCAATATTGATAGTACATTTTTTAAATCTAAAAATATTTCAAAGAGAGTACCAAATTAAAAAGCAAAAAGTGTCCAACAGCATCCAAGCCCTTGGGTGCCTCTCCTCAATTACATCCTTTCCTCTTCCTCCCGCAGATGGAAATGATGTCCTGAATTTTGTATTTATCCTTGTCTTGCTCTTGAGTAGCATTTAACACAGATGAGCACACATGCAAAATATATAGCTGGGTTTAGAATGGTTTAGAATTCGCACTGTAGTGTTATTACCCTTCAGTTCTCCACAGTCATGGGTCATGATTCGGGTAACAGAGCTCCAGCGCCCAGTGCTTAGGAGGGAGACTTCTGGGGTTTCACAGCCACATGTGACTCCCCTCTTGCAACAGCCTTTCAGAGCACCCTTCTTGTGTTTTGTGCTGATGGACAGATGTCCTTTATCCTGGCCAACGCTTTGTCAAGGCACAGCCTTCTGAGGGGCCCCTGTTCATATACAGTTTTCTGCTCACACTCCCTGTCTCCTCTTACCCCAGCTGGGTACTGAATCCTAAGTCCTGAGGCAACAGAGATAAGCACCTCTTCAACCCCAGCCCCTAGCAGTTGCTGCTTCAGCTGACCTCCTGACACCTAGTTCTCAGAAGCCTCCTTTCCTCCTCTACATGAAGATTTTTCCTTTTTTCCAAGCTCAGTTCTGTACTAAAAATAATTTAAGTGTGTTTTTTCCCTGAGCATTTCTTCGTGTTTTTGTGGACAGGCGTTATGTCCTGTATTAGCCCATCTCCTTGCAGACAGAAGTGGAAGCCATGGTGTCATCATAAACCTCATCTGCTCTTCCCCCACTCACTGCCCTGGGGCCCTCCTTTAGCCACCTGTCCTGCTTGTCCCTGATCATCAGTGACAGCTACTTTGAAGTGTGGCTTCTGGATCAGTGGCCCTCTGTCAGGGCTGACTTAGGACGGCTCTGTGGTGGTGTCACACTGAGCAGTAGCCCACTTCCCTTGCCAGGTCACTCAAGCATTTTTTTATGGAACAACTGATTAATGAATGAATCAGTGCTGAGTGACAGGTGAGGCTTAGTGTGGCCGGAAATACCTTTATGGATGGTCAAAGACAGGTTCCAAAAGGACCAGATTACTGGTTATCAGTAAGACATTCTTTGGAAAATTCTATGTCTATCAGTGTAACCTCTGCATATATGAAAGAGAAATAAAATGTGAAAGCTCTTCAATAGCTTGCCATCTGAACCCCTCGCAGACCATCTATGACAAGCTGCAGAAGCAGAAGCTATGAGCAGCAGCTGTCTTTTAACTCTTTTGAGTAACAGGCGTCCTATTAATTTTCACATCACAGCAGGGTAGGCAGGAGAAAGAAGACTTTGCCTATGTTTTTTGTTTGTTTGTTTGTTTGTTTGTTTTTTTTACAGTAAGTCCAGGGGAGCAAAAAAAGAAACAAAGAATCCGAGACTGCAACTTGCCACCTCCCGCTTCAGCTGACCCACTGGCCGCCCACTAAGATGCTACTGTCTGACTGTGACATTCTAACACTTCCAAGGCGATTTAAGAAGAATGATCCACTGTGTACAATAGATACTGCAGTCAGCTTTCCTGTTCTGAGAACAACCCACTTTCCAACAGTTCCTCCATGTCTTTTGCTGAAAATAAAAGGCAAGATATGCACGGTGCAAAGAATAATTCCCATGAAGTCAGCCTGCTGAAGTGAATTCTATAACATTCACCACTCTCTCTACCCACAACCTTCCTAAGATGCAAAACTAAATAGTATCGTCTTTTAAACAAGTCAGCCAGCAGGCAGGCAGGCAGAAACAATACCGAGCAAATGCTGGCTGTGGAATATCCTAGGGGGTCACAGGTCTGTGGAGAAAATGCTGTCTATTCCAAGGTGTGGGTCTCGGATCCAGTGGGAACCAGCCCAGGTGCGCAGTGGTGGGTGGGGGTTTGTAGGATGCCTTCTGTCCTAGCCAGCTGAGACGCACATGCGACACTGTGCAGGCTCCTGTGAAAAGGAAAGGAACTTGGTGCCTGCCAGAGAAAGAAATGAGGGCATTTGTGCCCATACTGCATTTGCCTTCTTAATAATGGGATTGTTGTCAAGTGAGAACCACTCACAGGGCTGTGATAAAAACCAGAAGAGAAGATGTCTTCAAAGGATATCTAGGATATATAAATCATTTAGAAAGGTAGACACAATTATAATTCTATTAAAATAGTGAATTAAAGAAAAAAAAATTCCCCTGTGTTTTAAGTCCTTTGGTTTTCTCCTTGGCGAAGAACCTTCTCCAAGATGTGTAATAAACCTTTCATTCCAGGTCCTTCACTATTTGATTTGAGACCTGGAAACATCAGATTCTCTGTCTTCAAGCGGCTGCTGGGAAACTTTAGGGCAGAGCCTTTGTATGACAAAAGGCGGCCCAACAGGGGGCCCGGATTGAACTCCTAAGAGCAGGATGTGCACTTCATGAGTTGGCATAATTTTTTTTTGGTATTGGGGATCGAATTTAGGTCCTTGTGCTTGAGAGGCAGGTGGCGGCTAAAACCCCTGCCCAGAGTAATTTTTTTAAAAGATGAAAACATGGTAAAAATGATGTTGGTTAAGATGTGGGCTGTGTTCCCACTTTGTTCTTCAATGAAGAACCGCTTTGGCACCTCTGTGGCAGGTGTAGGCACAGCATGCCAGGCGCCGAGGGCTGGCTGCTTTGTGCTCAGACTAGTCCTGCTTGACACCCTGAGCCCTTTCCCAGGCTTCCACGAGCTCGCCTGGGCCCTGCTCTCCCCGCTAGCCTCCCTCCTCTGTGCACCAGTGTGAAGCATGCTCGGGGTGTCCTCCCAGAACATCTATACCCCGGCTACCACTCCCTGTTCATCCCTCTTTCCATTCTGCCAAAGTTCCCAGAGCACCTGTACAGCCCAGCCCCTGCAGAAACTGGCAGGGAGGCAGAGGAGGCAAGATCTGCAGGGTGAACATGAGTTGCCCAGCAAAAGGCTCATGGGTCCCTGAGGGGCACAGATGCAACCCCAGCTTCGGCCAGAGTGTGAGGGTGCATCTTCTCAGAAAGGGGATCTTTTACATCCCCTGCACCAGCTGTTTAGAGAGCACCCCACAGGCGTGGACCACAGCATTTGCATCAAAATTGATTAGTGACGGTTTGAAATAAGACAGACCCTTGAGATGGTAATTGGAAAACAATATCCTACCAGAAAATTCAATCTGACAAATTGGAACACAGTCAATGCGTGGTATCTGTGATGATGGAACTCAGGCAGAAAGTAGCTAAGCAGACTCCACGGGGTCCCTGGACAGCTCACAGCTGGTTTCTGTCTGTCTAACTCCTGTCCTGTGCCAGCCCTGCCATGAGCAGTCCAGCTCCACCAAGGGGGCAGGGGTCTTGTCCAAAACAGACTGGCTGGATCTTGTAGGCCTATTTTGGATGCCACTTTATTCCACTGATGCCAACCTCCATCCTGATGATGGACACTGAGTGACACTGATTTTGTACCTATTTTCATACTGTTTAAAGTTGCTTTGGCTATTCTAGGTCTGTTGCATTTCCAAATACATTTTAGAATGAGTTTTCACTAGTTCTACTATTTTTATAGATTTTTTTATTTGAATTTTATCCTTTTATTAGCACATCTGTAGCTCATGCTGTTAAGCACACCAAGTTATTTTTTTTTGTAATGTCTAAACTGCTATTAATCCTATCCATCCAGTGTGTCCTTCAACACAACGATCCCAGAGATCAATTCTAGAAGTTTGATCTAGGTCTCTTAAAAATATTTGCTGCATCTCTATCTACCTGTGCGGAATACAATTACAAGAGCATTTTAATGTCCTTATCTGCTGATTCTTACATCATTTTGGTCATGATGTCTCATACATTTCTGCTTTTATGCATGCTGAATATTGTATACTTTTTCACCCTTTTTCATTCCTATAAAACAACCCCACACTCTGTTTGCAAGGGAACAATGTGATCCTTGTAAAGCCTTGCTTTGTGTTAGACAGGACCTCTGGAGCACTTTGCACTCCCTGCTCCTGAGACCCAGTGCTCCCTGAATTCTGAGCTGTGGTGGCTGAATTCAGGCTGGCTGGTGGGTGCAGCACTGTTCTCAGTGTGAGCTCCGCCAATATCTAGTCCTTTCCCTGCCGCAGGTAGCTTCTCCCATACAGCCCACTCCTCACAGTAAGTCCTCTTCACATTTCCAGAGCTTTACCTGATGCACACCCTCCTCTCTGTCCTAGGAGCACTGCCTGTCATGGTCTTCCTAGAGTCTCCATCTACCTATCTCAGGGAGACCTCAGACTCCCCTCCAAGCCCCCTTCCTGAGTCACATCCTGGAAACTCCCTCAGCCAGTAAAGTGGGGCAGTGAGAAAGCTGCCTTTGTTAATTTTCCGTCACTTGGGGGTCATTGCCTGGCACCCAGTACCTTCCAAACTACCGTTTCATACATTTTTGTATGTTTTTGGGAAGGGGAGCTCTTTCAGGCACAAGAGTCAATCTAGTCCCTGTTGTGCCATCTTGACTACAGGCAGAAGCTTCTTAGTTCACTTTCTGATGTAATAGAGATTTTTCAAAGGAAATGTTCATGGAATGAACAGCTGCGGCTGGGTAAGTGCGGGGACATAGGGCGAAGAGGGCAGAAAGGTCCCTGTGCTGCCGAACTCATGGTTTAGTGAGGATGAAGTAAACCAACATACAGTGTGCAGTGGAGGAGGGGACCTGAAGGAAGCACCAACAGGAATCACTGTGGACCCCCTCCCTCTAGCACGACACACACACAGCGGGTAGCAGGGAAGGCTCTCAGACCAGCTGCTGTGCCTTAGTCATCCCTGCACCATGGGAGCTCTGAGTTGGCATCTATCCCACTTCCCCTCTCCTTAGAAGACAGGCAGCAGAGCTCCAGGCCCTTGGGCAGCTGCGCATCTCCTTCCAGAGGTGGAGAGTTGAGGAACGGACGAGGTATTCACGTGGTCTCTTTTTATTTGAAAATGTGGTACAGACTACACCTCGCTCATGTGGGCTGCTGTTTACAGTAATAAGTGGAGCCATTCCCAGGTCCCTTCGCCCACACTCTAGCGCCGCTACACTTTGGTGGTGACACTGGATGAGACACTTGCAGGACAGATGAGTAAACATGATTGTATTCCCAGCTGTGTGACCTTCCTGTTGCGAGACCTTGGATGCGTCGTTTAGCTACCCAACACTTCGCTTCCTTTCCTGTGAAGCCCATGCTCTCTGGAAAGCCACAGATGACCACGATGGTGATAAGGACATCCTTCCCTGTCCCAATAGGAGGCTCCAGAACACCTGGGGATGTGGCACTGAGCTGAGACTCAGGGACAGTGTGCAGAGGAGGGAAGGACTCAAGGTCACAGGCTATAATGAGTCTTTTCCTTTAATTCAATTTTAAAAGTACAAAGCCTAAACTGAATTTAGGGGTGTGTTCATAGCACCTCACCCTTTGGCACCCAACCATCACGAAGAAGCATCAGAAACATTGAACATGGGCTTTGCTCTTTGCAAGTCAGATGTGATTTC
This sequence comes from Fukomys damarensis, assembly GCF_012274545.1. Taxonomy (NCBI): domain Eukaryota; kingdom Metazoa; phylum Chordata; class Mammalia; order Rodentia; family Bathyergidae; genus Fukomys; species Fukomys damarensis. The sequence continues at coordinate 4,296,762 of NW_022900947.1, forward strand.
ATGCAGTCCTCCACCCATCCCGGCTTTGGGGTCCAGGAGCCTATGTATTGGGTTTCATGTTGGTCCACAGTCCCCAAAGAGTTTGAGTGTTTAGGATGGAACCTTTGGCTGGCTTTCATCTAACCTGTTCTGTAGTGGGCAAAAATATATCTAATATTGTCACGCAGGGGGTGGCACAGGCCTGTAATACCAGCACTTTGGGAGGCAGAGGCAGGAGGATCACAAGTTCAAGTGACTTAGCTTAGGCAATTTAGCAACTTAGGGAAAGCTGGTTTCAAAATTTAAAAAGGGAGGGCAGGGGATGCTGCTCAGGGCAAAGGCCATGGGTTCAATCCCCAATACCACACACACACACACACACACACACACACACACACACACACACACACTCCATAAACATGTGTGCACACAACAGTATATGGTCAATGATTGGGCAGGAGATGCTGGAAGTGGAAAGGGAATTACACATAAAGAAAGTTGAGGGCTGACCAAGCATTTCACACTCTTGCTTTCACTTCATTTTGCAAAGATGGCATAGGTAGCTTCCCTGTGTAGAGCCAGGACTCTCTGCCTCCAAAAGGTCCAGGGAATATGCTAAAGACCACAGGATGAAGGAAACGGACTCCCACCCAATTTCCACCCCACACCTGGCACTCCTTTGTACAAGTCAAGTTAGGAGAGGCCCCACTACACTCAGGAGACCAAATTATTTGGATTCAGACAATTGCAAACCCTCAGACTTCTGCTCTGTGTTCCTTGGTGATTGCACCAGTACTTTATCTGATTTTTCACCTTTTCCCAGAGTTCATACAACCTGTCAGCTGAGTCCCAACTGTGAATTTAATTAGCCAGCTGCCACCACATTCTTCCAGATCATTAATTAAGATTTCCTTTGAAACAAGACCTAACCCTTTGCCCTCAGCCATTCCTTGGAGACCTCTGTGCAGCTCTGAAGAGAGCTGTTTATTTTAAACCCACATTATATGCTCAGTTCGCAAGTTAAGTCTTTAACTGCTCCATCTCAAAAAGTTAATTTCTCCAGTGACAGATGTAAATATGTTTTTTAAAAACTCAGATACAAGAAATTGTTTCCAATGCTGTTGATGCTGCTGTTATTATTAGGTAATTAAGTATTGATATAATTCACAGTAACATCCTCGGTTTAAGTCCTAAGCCCACTCATGCATTTGATTATCAGGAGACTAAGACGTAACAGGAGACTCAAAAGATACATATACTTGTTCCTTTCACGCAGGAAACCAACACCTAGAAAATTAGCTTAAAGAAATTAATCAAAATCAAGATTTTTCCACATTATCAAGTATTGTGTCTATCTAATTCTATTACTTAATAATAGGAGGATGACTACCTTGGGTCCTCTCTGCTGTAGAATACCATGCTGCTGTTACACTCAACACTGTGCTATGATGGTGAAAGTATTGGGAATAGATCAAGTGGAAAATAAGGATAAAATTTAAGGTCTACAACAACATAAAAGTATGTACCTATGGCCAAAGAATGTAATGACCCAGATAAAAACGAAAAATTTAATCTGCAGTTACAAGATTGGGGTAGGTGCATCTCTGTGTTGAAGTTAATATACAAATAAAATGAAAATAAAAGTAAGGCTGTCATAACTCAAAATACTTCATGAACATCTCAGTGTTTGCGGTGTGATCTCCGCAGCAGACCTGTCCGTACCCTCCCACAACTTGGGACTTCACCGTGTCATCAGCCAGAGGTGCCTTTCACAGCTAGCATCTGGGCGGCCTTGTTTCAGAATCATTTTGCAGACAGTGTGCAGAGGAGGTTGAAGAAACAAAGACTGAATGCTCTCCTAAGAGCAGCCTCCATCTACTCTCCGGATGGATCGAACTACTCGCGCTTTCTCATCCCACAGGTCACACGATCCTGGGGTGGGTGTCGGGCACCTCTGTCTCGATGCTGGGGAAAAAATTGGTTTTCTAAATTTTAGCATTCAAATCGCTGATTATCTATGTGGGATAGAAGAAACATCGATCACAACCTCACACTACAGACAAACGATAATTAGAATAAATAAGAGATCTGTGAAATCAATGTAATTTCTGTAAACAACGGAGAAGACACTCTTTGTGGCCTGAGGCAGAACAAAATTCATAGACAGAGGGGAAGGAAGCAGTGAACACGAGCAAGAAAGTGATAAATTGCGGTTCATCCAAATTAAAATCTGAGCTAAAATATCTACAAAACATACCACTGACAAAAGAGGTTTATCAAGAACATATAAAAGACTTATACAACTCGGCAATTAAAAAATATAAAAATGGACACAAGACTTGGGAAACACATCACAAAGGAAGGATACAGAATTGTCAATAACAAGAAGAAAATTTCCCAACATCATTAAACATCAGAGAAAAAGAAAATCACAAAGAATTTCTTTGTCTATCTTACAGACAAAAATCAACAAAGGAACCTTAGTTAAAACTGTATTAAAAAATGGATCTACCAAACTTTTAAAGAACATTTCATCCAATAGCTGAAGAATACAATTTTTTCATTGGCAAATGAAATTCTCTAGAATATACCACATACTAGGCTATAAAACAAGTGTAACAAATTCTAAAATATCAAAATTATATCATATATTGTTTTCTGACCACAATGGAATAAAACTAGAAGTTAACTCAAATAAGACTTGCGAAGTTATGCAAACACATGAATACTGAACAATATATTATTGAATACACAATAAGTCACTGAAGAAATCAGAAGAGAAATTTAAAAATGTCTTAAAGAAATAAAAATACAACATAGCAAAACTTATGGGATAAAGCAAAAGCAATACTGAAAGGGAAGTTTATAGCAATAAATGTCTATACCAAAAGATAGATTTAAAAAACACAATTTAATGATCCATTTCAAAGACATTAAAAAATGAAAACAAACCATACCCCAGATTAGTAGGAGGAAAAGAATACCAAGCATCACAGTAGAAACAAAAGACCAAAATGTTCCACAAAAGATCAATGAATCAGTGTTAATTTTTTGAAAAAACAAACAACATTTATGAGCATTTAGCTAGACTAAACAAGAAAAATAGAGATGGAGGCTGAAGTTTAGCTCAGTGGTAGAGTTTATGCTTAGTATGCAGTAGGCCCTGGGTTAAAGAGAGAAAAAGTGTGTGTATGCAAGTGTGTGTGTATGAAGACAGAACCAAAATAAATAAAATCAGGGATGAAAAAGAAGTCACTGTAAGTGATACCACAGAAACACAAAGGGTCATTAGGGATGACTCTGAAGAACTAAGTAACAATGAATTGGAAAACCTATAAGAAAGAGATGAATTTCTGGACACATATAACCAACCGAAATTGAAGACATGGCAAACTTCCAAGGGCTGATCGGCAATATGGAGTATGCTTCAATTATTAAAATAGTACTATAGTAAAAGAACTTCCATATGCCTTAAATATCTCTGCTCTGTGCTCCTTCAGACATACTGATTTTACAGTTCTTACTACTTTCTCAAGCCGTTCTGGAAGTCTTCTCTCCTGTGTGTCTGGTATAGTGGGATATAAAATATAGTGAATGCTGCTGCTGAGTGCCATCCAACAGAAAGTTGGGCTCATAAAAGCATGGTGCTGTGTCCTTATCCACCTTTACCACCGAATCTGGAAATGTGCAACTTTTGGATCTCCCCCAAAGGGAAAGTGATTATGAAAGGTAAACTTTTAAAATTGATTAGGATCGTGAAGAAGCTATCATATGGCTGCTAATGATACTCATGAAAGAGGATTCCACAGGTGCTTCAGAAAGCAGCAAGAATGATGGTATAAGTGAAGCAACAGGGGAGTATTTTGAGGGCTATTACCGGCCAGATGTCATTTATTGTAATAATTTTTTATTTAATCACACACCATATTTTTCAATCACATCTTATATTGAGACAGACCCATAACAAATAATAAGATTTAATCTGTAATAAAGTTTTCCCAACAAAGAAGAGCTGAAGATCAGATGACTTTACTGTTGGATTCTACCACAATTTTAAGGAGGAACGAACACCAACTCTTCTCAAGCTATTCCAAAATATTTAAAGAGAAGGAATCTTCCAAACTTTCTGTGAGGCCAGCATTACCCTCACTACCAAAACCAGGCAAGGTCATAGTAAAAAAGAAAAACTGACCAATATCCTTGGTGAGTATAGATGTAAAAATTCTCACCAAACACAAATACTAGAAAATTGAAGCCAAGAGCACATCATTCACCGTGATCAAGGGGGATTTATCTCAGAAAGGATATTTCAATATGTAAATCAATACAGCACAGCATCAAAATGAAGGATAAAAATAATATCCTCTCAATAAATGCAGAAAAACATTTACCAAAATTCGTCATTGGTCATGATAAAAAACAAACCTTTAACAAATTAGGTCTAGGATTATATGTCAACAAAATAAAAACTCTATTTGATAAACCCATAGCAACATCATAGTGTATGGGAAAAGCTGCAAGCATTTCCTCTTAGATTTGGAAGAGAACAAGGGTATCCACTCTCACTGCCCTTATTCAACATAGTGCTGGAAAATGTAACCAGAGCAATGAGACAAGAGAAAGAAATAAAAGGTATACAAACAGAAAGAGAGGAAATCAAGAATACCTGTGTGCCGATGATATGATTCCTTAAGTAGAAAAAGCTGAAAGACTCCATGCAAAAGCCTATTAGAACTGAATTCAGTGAAGTCACAGGATACAAAATAAATACACATAAACAAGTAGCATTTTTACACACCACTAACAAACTTGCTGAGAAGGAAGTCAGGAAAGCAACCTCATTCACAATTCTGTATTTACAACCAACCAACCAACCAACTAACAAACAAACAAACAAACATTTAGGAATAAATTTAACCAAGGAAGTGAAAGATCTCCACAATGAAAATTATAGAACACTGGAGAAACACTAAAATGCAAACAACAACAACAACAACAACAAAAACAAAAAACCATTCATATTAGTATATTGGACGAATTACTGCTATTCAAAGCAATTTTCAGATTCAATACTATCTCCATAAAAATATCAATGTTATTCTTCACAGAACTAGAAAAAACAATTCTAAAATTCATATAAAAGCACAAAGACCCCAAATAAACAAAGCACTGAACAAAAGGAATAAATAGAGGCCTCACAGTACCTGGTTTGAAGACTTACTACAGAGTTATTGCGACCAAACCAGCATGGTGTTGGCATGAAAACTTACCCACAGACCAATGGACAGAACAGACATCCCAGAAATGGAGCCACAAATCTGTACTCAGCCCCAAACAAACACCAGGGAAACCGTCTAATAGATGGTACGGGATGAAAAATTGGGCAACCATATTTGGACAACTGAAACTGGAGTCTGGGATTTGACACTATATAAAAATCAACTCAAAGTGAATCAAACACCTAAATATAAGATCTAAAATATGAAACTACTAGAAGAAAAAAAGAGGAGGAACTCTTTTTCAATATTGGAATGGCAATACATTTTTTGATAAGTCCCTCAAAACACAGACAACAAAAACAAATAGAAAATTTGGATTAAACCCAACAAAGAAGCTTTTTCATAGCAAAAGGATACAACAGAGAGAAGAGACAATCTGTAGGATGGGAGAAAATATTTGCAAATGGTTCAACTGACAAAGGCTAACTATCCAGAAAACATGAAGAACTAAAAAAATCAACAAAACAATCCAATTAAAATGGGCACATGATCTCAACAGACATCTCAGAAAAGGAAGTATAACATCTTTAGCTGTTGGGTAAATGCAAATCAAAGCCACAATGAGGTGTCATCCTACCCCAGTAAAAATGGCAATTATAAGAGACAAAAATAATAAATGTTGCTGAGGATGTGGGAAAAAGGGGGCATTAAAAAGGGGGAATGTAAATTAGAATAGTGATTATGGAGAATGATAGAGCAGTTCCTCAAAAAGCTAAAATAGATCTGTCATATGCCCCAGCTAGAAATCCACAGGTCAGATACATACCTTCTCATATCGATCGTGGCATTATTCTTAATAATCCAAGTATGGAATCTACCTGGGGCCCGTCGATGGGTGAATGCAGAAAGCAAATGTGATATATATGGAATACTCTTCAGCCATAAAAGAAGAAATTCTGTCATTTGCAACAAAATGTGTAGGACTGGAGAACATTATGTTAAGCGAAGTAAGTCAGGCACCACGTGACTAATATCACATGTTCTTTCTCATAGGTGGAAATTAGAAAAAAACAAAGCCAATAACAACAAAAACCCAAGTCATGAATGTAGAATAGCATTTACTAGAGCCTGGGGAAGATCAGAAGAGGAGAGATAGAAGAGGTTGATAAACAGGTACTAAAATACAGTTAGAGAGAAGGAGAAACTGGTAGCATCCCACAGCCCTGTGCCGTGACTGTAGTTCCAAACAAACTATTACAGATTTTATGAAGAAGTGAAAGAATCTCAGAGCCTTCAAACAAAGAGATGACAAGGAGATGGAAATTATAATGACCCCAATGACTAATGCATGCTAGCACCCTTATCCTATGAACATGCATAACTATAACACGTTAAAAATATTAATTGATGGAAAATGTCATTGAATACTAAACTTACAGAGACATGATCAGGAGGATTTCCTTATCATTGTTCTAACAGACCTCACTCCAAAACTCTTGAAATGAACCCAAATATTCAGCAGTAAGAGAGTGGTTCAATGTATTACGATAAGCTCTTACTATGCGGCAGTCTGACACTATTAAAAAGACTAGTGAAGATTTTATTTAATAATATGAATAAAAGAAGCCAGATACAATATTTATATTAACATGAAATTCTGAAACAGGCAAAGCAATCTATGGTTATAGAAATAGTGAAGTGATTTGCCAAAACATAGTTATGAAGATTGACAGGAAAGTGACATAGAAGAAATCCCTAGAGTGACAGAAATATTCTGTGCGCTGATAAGAATGTGGGCGGTGTGGGTACTTTTGTCAGAATGGACCGTTCATCAGAAACAGTCAACTAATCCGTGCACAAGCTGAATGGCACACTGAGGCATCTGTACAGCATCACATGTACCATGCACACTGGGGAAAAAAGAGTAGGGACTGTCGAACAGAAGGACACACTCCCCTGACACGCCGCTCCATGTGATGCTTTGCCAGGCCAGGTGACCTTTTGTACAGGTGGACAGAGGGGAGCTCTGCAACAGTGGCGTTTGGGGGATAAAAAGCAGAGCATCTCAGTTCTCTGAGGGGATGGAGGTCAACCGTGCTCCAACAGAAGTTCTGCAGGGAGAGGCCAAGGGAGCAGAAGGGCTGGGACCCCAAAATGGCATTAGGAGACTGTGTGGAGTGTGATCTTGTCATAAGCCAGAATCATAGCCAATCTCAGACACTCTTGGTGACATACACATGTCATGTGAGCTGCGCTGACCCATGGGGGCTTTCCCGGTGAGGGGCTTCTGTCTCTTTGTGGCCTTGGTGAGCACCCATTCTCCTTAGCCTCTTCTAAGGGCTCACAGTCTAGTGGAGAAAGAGCTGTACAGGGATTTTAATGCGTGCTAAGACAGGGATGTGGGCACGAGACCGGCAGCTGTTTGGACTGGGAGGGGGTGAGGGAAGCTTCTGGGTAGGGCTGTTGGTATTGGAGCTGAGCCTTCTCCCATGTGAGTATTGATTTCACTTTATTATTAACATAGTAGGGACTTACTACTAAAAATTAGAAAGTAAAAAATTAGAAAGCAGAAAAAAGCACTAAGTATTGAGTGAGTGTTGACTCAGATCTTATCATTCAAGTCTAAGCTATACAACCATTACAAGGCTCTTTCTTGCTAGACTCCCGTTAGGTGCTCTCTGTGTACTTAGAATGAGAATGGGATCACTTCATGTCCTTGTATCCCACTTATACACATAAGTATGTTTAAAACAGTACTTTACTGGATTGTTGCGAGCTCTTTATGACCTGTGGGAGTCCACATTGCCATTTTATTGGCTGTGTATTGTTCCATACCAGAAGCTATGTCATTCTTTCGGGGTCATTTACAATTGTTTCACGTTATTTGGCATGGTTCATAACCGTTTACATTAGTCTTAAAAAAGGAAGAGCTTCCAAGAAGACATGAGAGGGGAAGAAGAAGAAAGGATTGTAGATGCCAAGGCATGAAATAGGCATTAGACTCTGAGGGAAAGCGTGTCATTAGCTGGAGAATGGGATGTGTGCAGTGCATGACAGGTGGTTGACACACTGGGTCTTCATGGTGAGACTATAGGTTTGTGTTTGACCCCGAGAGCACATCACGAGTTGGACTCGGCAGAGCGACACCAGCAGCTTTGTGTTTCAGTAAGATCGCTCTTCTCTTCCTGAGCACACTGTCTCCTCCTGCACTGAGATCGTGGGTGTCCATTGTAGTCACTTCAGGCGACACCTTCCACCCAGACCACAGGGCTCAACCTATACCAGGAGCCGCAGAGAGGCCCTGGCTTTAAGCTGTTGCCTGTGGAGACCTGGGCTCTCTGGACAGCTATTTGGGAAGCTCAGCTTGGCTCTGGGCACCTGGCACCTGGGCAGACTGCCTGGCTCATAGATGCATTTCAGGTGTGACCTATGAGGACCTGGCTGCAGCTGAGAGAACAGAGTGGGTGCAGAGAATCGGCCTCCAGGCTGATGTGATGTGAGGTGAGCACTCTCCCACTCCCGGGTTATGATCTCTGAATAGAAGATGGTCAAGAAATCCAAGTAACCATCCAAGCTTAAATGTAAGAGTTAATGGAAGCAAATGACGGAAAGTAGGTGGGGTCTTTTGCCCAAAGAGGTGAGGGGGGACCAAGCCAAAGGGCACACAAAGGCAGACACAGATCTGAGAAGTAGCAGAGCAAGCCAGGGCAAGGAGACAGGCGTGGTGCCACAGAGGAGGGAGGGGAGCTGGTGAAAGCGCCCTAAAGCTGGGCATCCTGGAGGACTGCATGGTGTGACTCTCTATTTTCCTGATATCACTGGGTCTCTTGAATACTTTTTAACATTCCATCTTGGTTTCTGTTGGTGTTTTGTGTGAGTTACTCTCTCTGTGTTATTTCTTGGTGGTTGCTCTGGGTATTACAACATACACATGTGACTTTTCTGTCTATTGGCTCAAATTTTTATCACAACAAGGAGAGAGGGAAAACCTCATTTTTTTCTAGGTCCCCATTATGGCTTGCATCCAGATGTTCCCCCCAAGCCCAGTGCACTCATAGGTAGGGCCTTTTGGAGGTGGCTGGATCTAGGCTGTGTGAAAATGGATTAAGAAGGTGTGATAACTAAATTAGTCCACTGACTGGCTTAGCACACAGCTGGGTGTGGATTGCGGGAAGCCCTGCCCTGGTGTGGGTGGCACCATCCAATGGGCTCGTAGCCTGGATGAGACAAAAGGAAAAGGGAGGCTCCCTGATCTTGCTGCCTTCTGCCTGACTTGCTATGGTCTGTTTTTCCTCTGCCACGTCCTTGTGCCAGGCTGCCCTGCCTTGAAGCCATCTAGCTATGGACTGAAACCTCTACAAACTCAACCAAAGTAAACCTTTCCTCCTTTGACTTGTGAATGCTGGGTATTTTGTCTCAGCGAAGAGGAAAGTAACTAAGACAATCCTTTTACCTCCCCCACCCTGAATATCATTGTCCTGTGTAGCATGGCGGTATGGCTGTTTAAGTCCCTAACTGATTTATAAAACTCCTATAAGAAAGAACAGTCTGCTATTTATACCTGTACCTTTGCTTTCCTGTTATTCTCTATCCCTTCCTGCTGCTCAAACGTTATTTCATCATTTTCTTTTTATCTGTAAAAGTTGTTAATTTGTAAGAGGTGGGCCTGCAGACGGATACATTCCTTTAGCTTCCCTTGATCTGGGAATATCTTCAATCACCTTCATCTCTGAAGGATAGTTTTACTGGGTGGAGAGTTCTTGGTTGCTTTCAGATAAGGAATCTTTTGATGTTCTAAGTGGTGGCCCCTATAAGTAGGGTATCATTTCTCTCTGATTTCATGAAGTTTGTCTTTAATTTTCAGATTTTTAGTTATGCGTGTCATGGTGTGGATTTCATTGGGTTTATCCTACTCAGAGTTTTCTGGGAGCATTGAATGATATGTTTAGGCCTCTGTATTTAGTCACTTTCCTGTTGTTGAGAGAGAGTAACTGCTACTCACCAATTGAAGGAGGAGAGGTTCATTTTGTCTTATGGCTTTACTGGGTTCAGTTGATGGCTGGCTCCAAGGCAGAAACAGCACAGTGGAGGAAGCCCAGGAACGAGGGGGCAGGCAGTGGGCACTGCGGGGGAAGGAGTTGGGAACAAGAATACACCCTTCTAGGCCACACTCCCCAGGGATGGGTCTTTTCTGACAATGCCTCACATCTGAACACATGGAAGTGGAGATTCGGGGTACAATTTAGATCTAAACCGTATCAGTCTATCAAATTTTGGAAAATTTCAGCTATTATTCTGTCAAATACTCTTTGAAGTGCTCTCTTTTCCTTCTTCCTTTCTGATACTCTAGTGACGTGAATGTCCCTAAAATGCTGTTCTTTTTTTTTAAAAAAATATTTTTCCAGTCTTCTTTTTTTTAGTGTTATTCAGACTGGTGAATTCTATTGATTTGTCCTCAAGTTCACGGATTCTAGCTTCTGTCATCAGTACTTTTCTATGGCTATAATTTGTGTTATTGTACTTTTCAGCTCTACAATGTCCTTTCAGTTCTTTTTTATAACTTCTATTTCTTAGCTCAGCCTTTTTTGTTTCTCATTTGTCTCCAGATATTTTGTAATTGATTGCTGGAGGATTTGTGTGAAAGCTGCTTTAAAATCCCCATTAGATAAAACTGACATCTGATTCGACTCCTGTTGGTATCAGCTCATTGTCTTTCCCATTCAACTTGTAATTTCTCTGGTTCTTGGTACAATGAGCGATTTTCTTTTGTATCTTGGACCCTTTGTCCATTACATGTGGAGACTCAGGGTCCTATTTAAATTTATTCTGGCAGCCACTCGCCCTGTTTCTGCATAGCATGCAAGTCTCAGTCCTCTGGGCCAGCAGCATCCTCAGAGCCTTTGAGACATGACAGTGACCCTCTTGGTGCAGCTGATGCTGCTCTTGTTAGCCCGGCTGGTGCAGAAGCAGCTTCCTCAGGGCAGACACTGGTGTTCCTTGGTGGAAAATGGGGCTCTTAGACCCTCGTGGTTCCAGCTGGAGATGGGAACCCATACCCACAAGGAGGAAGAGACTTGTAGCAGGACACTGCTTGCCCATGGGTGGGACAGCGATGCCTGGGCTGGTCTGCAGGTTGCTGATGGATCCTGCCATGGTCCCCTTCCCCTCTATCTCTCATGAGAGGGGAGCATCAGTCTACAGGGACAAAGTGGTTCCCAGGGCAGCCCATAGATGGTGAGGACCAACTGTGTGCTGAGGATGTGGAGACCCAGAGAGCCCCGGGGGAGTCACCAGATCAGCTGCTACTGAGATGGGCCCTGTGCCTTCCACAGCATGAACTGTCCCCACCTTCTGCAGGATGGATGCCACCTGCTCCTCCTGGTTTGGTGACTCCCCCTCCTTCCCAGCAGAGCTCCAAGCCACCACTCTCCAGTTTCCAAAGCAGCCACAGGCTGACACTCGCTGAGCACTTGCAGTGTGCCAGGTACCGTGCTAAGTGCTTCACCTGTAATGACTCGTTTAGTCTTTGCAACCACCCTTATGAGTGTGTCCTGTTAATCATCACCATGGGAAACACACACAGCACAGGCAAGTGCCGTGGACAACATCACCCAGCTTGAGGGCGGAGGTCCAGGGTCAAACTGCTGGCAGCCCAAGCCCTGAGCCCTGGGCAGGTGCACTGCACACAACTCACCCTCTGCAGCCCACAGGCAGGTGGTGGTGGATCTCTATCTCCCACTTTCCTGCCAGCATCTGTGAGTTTGCTAGTGATGAAAGCCTCATCCTATTCCTCCCCAGGTCCCTGCTGCTGGGCTGCAGCAGGTGGTCCGCGGATGATCTGCAGATAAATTAACACAGCGATAAACAAGTGCACCCCCATATTTCCCGTGCCCAGCACAGGCCTCGGCACCCTGTGGCTTCCGAGCAAGAGCGAATGTTTCTTCAGGAGGAGGCTGCCCCACATTTCTCCAGAGCAGTCATTGCCCAGCAAGAGTGAGTACATTATCTCTTCAGCTCCTGCCCCAGCAGCCCCGGGCAGGCTGTGGTCGCTGCTCCTCCTCTGAATTGCATCTGGATGCATCCTGGCTCCGAGGGGCCAGTTAATTAGACTTCCCTCTGCCAGCGGAGAGGGTGGACAAACATGGGAGGAAATTGTTAGCGGCAAAGAAGAGGGGGAAGGAGGAGCCGGGGAATCGGCGATTTGCTGGAGGCAACGAAATGCAGTGAGTTGTGCCTCCCGCTAATTACCATATGTGCTAATTGTATATGCACCAGTAATTGTTGGCTGCTGCTCATTTACATTTGATTATTATATTTGCCATTTTTAATTGCATTTGAATATTTCTGCCGCCAATACCATCAAGATCGTCATTAGCTGTCAGCAATTCTCAGTGCAACTTCTGCTAATGAAATGCAGATCTGCTCCCAGAGCTTTCATCTAGTCCAAATAATGACAGCAACAGTTGCGATGATGACGGTCTCATAAGGATGCCTGGCTGGCGGGTCCATCCACTCTTTGGAGCTGTCCTAGGTACTGGTTCACAAGAGAGTGCCCAAGTTTGCGTTTGATAGAATTGAGGTCCGTTTCTGGCTCAGTTCTTTGCTACTGTGTGACTTTAGGCAAGGCGCTACTGTGCGACATTGGGCAACTTTCTAACCCTTTCCGATCCTCGGCATCCTCATGTCTCAGAAAGCATGCAGTGCAGATCTGCTGTGTAGAACTATGAACAGCGTTAAGTTAGAGGGGCCCGGCGTGTGGAAGTGGCTTGGTACATGGTGACTGATATTTCTCATTCACCCAGAAACCCTCTGTGTCCCAGTGGTCTCTGTCTTTGCTGAGGGCCCCATCATCACTCCCTAGGCTGATGTAACCAGCTCCCAGCCGAAGTTGCAGCCCCTTCCCTCTCTCCAGTAGCTGCTGCACAGCCAGTCTTTCTAATGCACAAATCCGGATGCATGTCGGGTCCGTGTTCACAGATCTAACAGCTCTCTGCAGCCTGCAGGGTGATTTCCAAGCCTCCAGACTGCACAGTCAGGGCCAGGCTAGGTGTGGACAATGGGATGAGCTACTCAGGCCCCCGGAGGACTGCGGACTCATTTCGGCTGCAGAGTGGGCTGCGGACACGGGTTAAGCACAGGCTTGGCCAGGGTGTCGCCTTCCTGGGGCCACCCAGAGAACCCCCGGCCCCCACCCACTTCCAGGTAACTGTCAGACTTCGGGACAATGAGGTCACCAGGGCTGCAGGATGTGCACCAAGGCTGGCCGCTCCCTCCACCCACTCTGCCTACCACGCCTTCCTGCAAACGCGGTCCCTCGGGCTGTCCCTAATTACGCACCTCTGTACACCCCCAGAGTCTGCTCCCTAAGTGACCGCCTTGCCACACAGGCTGATTCTGCAGATTTGCCTGCCTGGCCGCTGACCGACATGTGGCATGGCTTCCCTTCCCAACTGTGCTATTCCCTGGCAGCTCCCTCCCTTACTCCTGCCTCTCTCCTCTTCTAGAAGGCTCGGACCAGAAGACCACCCCACCCCACCTCTCCAGGAAGTCAAGTTCTGGGTCGTCTTGGCCTGTGAGGCCTGTTTGGGCCTCTGGGCAGTGCTGGCCTCACTGAACTGTGACCTCCCAATTAGCTGTCCGCTTTCGGCCCTGCTGTGTGTCCCTTCTGGTTACATCTCAGTCACTTCAGTGCCCACCCTGGGTCTGGCACACGATGGGAGGTTAGCAAATTTCTGCTTAATGTACAAAAAGCTCCCCATGCCCAGTGCTGGGAAACTGATGGATGTTTGGTGAGGATGTTTCTTATTGGCACTGGTGGAGAAATTCAGCAGCATTTGGAAGCAGCTCCCTCTTTCTTTCACTTAATGAAGACTTGCAGAAAAACTTTCAGAAGCTGTGAATTGTGCTGCATAAGGTTCTGTGCGTGTGTGTGTGTGTGTGTGTGTGTGTGTGTGTTTATGTGTGTATCAGACAGCAATTCATCACTGCAATGAGCTATCCCAGCAGAGGCTCCTTGTGGAGTGGAGGAGGCTTATTCAATGCACAGCTCTGGAGAACCAGATTCCAAGACCCAGTGGCCCCATTGGCCTGGTCTCTGGGGAGGGAGGTACACCGCGGTGCACCATGCAAGGAGGAGGAGTGGCCACATCTTGAACAGGAGCCAAGAAAAGGGCGATAGGGTGAAGAGGTCAGTCTGTGTGCGACCTTCTCTAGAGAGAACGCCCACAGGGATCCACGAGAAACACCTCACAGCCCCGATGGCCTAAAGAACTTGCACCAGGCCCCAGTTCCCAAAGGGCCCCCAACCTCCTGACCAGCACCTTCGTCGCCATGGATCTGTAGGAGACACAAACCATGTTCCCACACAGCAGTGCACCTACACTTTTGCCTAAGGTCTCCGCAGGCCCCCACGGAGCTAAGCATCATGGGGAGCAGGGGAGCAGGACTGGACTCCGGCCATGACCCTGGCACTGCATATGCCGGCTCCCCGGTGTGGCACTGCCTCTCCCTTCCTCTCTTACCACACACGCAGGTCTGGTCCACATACTGCCTTCCCCTGTAGCCCCTCCTGAGCTCTGGCAGCAGGGTTAGAAACTCCAAGCTCTGTGTGCTGAGGCCTGCAGATCCTGTGCCTTCTTGTTCTGATGGCGCCTGCTCCACCCCAAAAGTGTGCTTTCCTGGAGCAGGGGTCCCCTCCTTGTACCATCTTCCCAGGTGTGCAGGGTCACCTGGCATCTTAAAAGCTGCTTGGAAACTAAACTAAAGCTCACAACTGTGCCCAAGGGCAGATGCTAAGGGAGCAGAGACCTGCTGGGCACCTACCATGTGCCAGGTATGGATCCAGGTGCAAGGGCATTTGGAGAAGAGAAAGAACTAAAAAAAAAAAAGCCTGTTTCTGTGGAGCTTTCAAACTAAATGAGGTGGGCAGTAAAAAAAAATGGACACACAGGATAAGAATAAGTATCAGGTGCTATAGGAATAAAATGTAGGGGCTGTATAGGTAGAATTTGGAGGGCTACAAGTTTAGGTGAGGTGGCTAGGGAAAGATAGCATAAAGCCCTAGAGGAGAAAGTTGTTGTATAGATATCTGGGAGACACACACTCTAGGAGGAAGGCATGGCAAGTCCAAAGGTCCTGAGGCAGGCTTGTGCCTGGGAGGATATTGAAAAACAGAGGAGGAAAACCAGGAGAGAAGTGAGCAAAGTGCAGATGAGATTGGAGAGAGAAGGGCCTTACCCTTGGAACCCTGTAGGGCATTTCAGGAATCTGGCTTCACCTCTGCCAGAGGTGGAAAAGCCCTGGCTGAGCTGGGTTGGTTGAGGTTTTACAGGAACACTCTGGAGGTAAACTGGGAATTGATGGGTAAGGGTCAGAGAAGAATTGGGGTGACTAGAGAAGAGGCTATCGTACTCCTCCCCAAGAGAGAACGGTGACTTGGATCAGGGTGGGAGCTGGGGTGGTGGGGAGAAGTGACTGGATTCTGGATATTCTCGGGAGAGAGGAGATTTTCTTACAGTGTAACAGTATAGAGGGGGAAAAATAGAAGGATCAAGAACCACTGAGGTGTGAGGTCCTTCATGGGGGAGAATAGCTGCCTTTACAGAGTTGGGGACCTTTGAGAGGAACAGGTTCCAGATGTAGAGAACTGAGTCTGCCAGGCTCAGGGGCTAACAAAATGATCACACTCCGGGAACATTTCCTGAGCCCTGGGTACGTGGTGGATACTGTTCAGATTACTTTAATGCATTCACCTGTATAATTCCCCCCAACTAGGAGACATGGGCAATTCTCATCCTACTGTTCTGTGAAGACACTGAGACTTTGGAAGGTTATGTAATCTGCCCAAAGTCGCATAGCTGGTAGGTGACCATGAAGGTGAAGATTGTCAACTTGATTGGCTTGGGAGCTACCAAGGTGATGGGTAAAGCATACTTACAGGTGTGCCTGCATGGAGCATGAGGGTGTGACTTTTGAGACTATATCTGATCCCTGACCCCCTCTTCTCCCAGCCACCCTGAACTAAGCAACTTTCCTCTACTTGCCCTTCTGCCACAATGTTCCTAACCATGGACTGAAACCTCTGAAACTGTGAGCCAGAATAGACCTCTCCTCCTCATAGGTATGGGCATCAGGTAAAGTGTCACAGCAATGACAAGCTGGCTCATACAGCGACTGAGCCAAAGCTGAGCCCAGAAATGGTCCACTCTCATCTCTTAATTCCAAGAGTGAGTCCTTTCTCAGTATCATTACAATTTTGTTTGTGCTCTCTAACTTGATCCTCACAGTACTATGAACTCACAGTCTTTAAGAACCTAATTATGCTCAGGTCACCATTCTAAGTGCTTTCTATGAGCTGGCTTGCTCAGTATGCGCAGTGGGACCATATATAGGCACAGATAGGTGAAGGAACTGAGCAAAATCACATGGCCAAAAACAGAAGAGCTGGGTTTTGAACTCAGGCAATCTAACGACAGCCACACTCAGTCCTACTGTATTGTTTAAAGAAGGTGGAAGCCACTGAAGACTTTTGACCAAAAGAGTTACAGGGTATGATTCAAAAAGGTCTCTGTGTTGGGCCGAGAGAGCCCAAGACTGCAAGAGCCCAAGGATGGAAACAAGGGGACCCATGGCAGAGAATGGCTATGGAGGACTAGGGAGGAGCTTCCATGTCTGGACATTGCTCTGTCTTGATTCACCCATTTGCTCGGTGTCTACTCCATGCTGGTGCCAAAGAGACCCAATTCCTCCTCTCACAGAGCTCAGGTATCACTAAGAAAAGAGGCAGGAAACTAATAGCAGCATGGTGCACATGGAAGAGAAGCTGGGGTGCAGTGGAGCATTTATCTGAGGGGCCTGACTCATGGTGAGACCAGAGCTGAGTTCAGCTGTTACAGAGCTGGGGACTCACTCAGTGTAGGGGAGATGTCCAAGAGGACAGCAGGTCTTACCTGAACCAGTAAGAGAGAGAATCAGCCAAAAAGCATTCAGATAGACAGGGCAGCCAATGCTCAAAGTAGACCAAGTGTTCCAAGAACAATGGTGCTATAAGCCTGTACTACCTTTGAACAACTATAGGATGGATACACATTCTTCTCTGCAGCTCAAGAACATTCTCCAAAATAGGCCATGCTTGGGTTGGGGATTTAGCTCAGTGGTTTCACTGCCTGCCTTACAAGTGCCAGGACCCGAGTTCGATTGCCAGTACCAAAAACAAACAAACAAAAAAACAAACAAAATAGACCATGCTTTAGGCTATAAAGTAAGCCTTAAGAAATACAAACAAGTTGAAACAATTTATTGCATTTTATTGGATCAAAGTGAAATGAAATCAGAACTCAATGACAAGAAACCACAAAAATTATATGGATGCATGGAAATTGAGCAATTTACTTTGAACAATTGGTAGGTCACTGAAGAATTCCGGTACAAAATAAAAAATTCTAGAATCAAATGAAAATACAACATACTAGGATCTCTAGGATACAGCAAAGACAGATCTAAGAGGAAAGTTGATACTGAGTGCTTACATAAAAAATCAGAGACATCTCAAATAGCCAAATGATGCATCTCAAGATCTTAGAAAAACAAGAATAAACCAAAACCAAACCAACACAAAGAAATAATGAAGGGCAGAGCTGAAAATAATGATACAGAGACTAAAGAACAGTACACAGGGTTAGTGAAACAAAAAGTTGATTCTTTGAAAACAACACAATAAATTCAATAACACATTTAAAAGATCATACATCATGATCACACACAATGATCAAGATCATGCACCATGATCAAGCAAAGATGGTTCAACAATACAAATCAATAAATGTAATAGACAACATAGATAGAATCCAGGATGAAAAAAATCACAATATCCTCTCAGCAGACATAGAAGAAAATTTTGACAAAATTCAACAGCCCTTCATGATGAAAGCCCAAAAGAAACTCAGTATCGAATCATGACACCTCAGTATAGTAAAGGGCTGTTATGATAAACTCACAGCCAAAATAAAGCTGAGTGGAGAAAAACTGAAAGCATTTCTTCTTAAATGAGGAGTGAAGCAAGGATGTCCATCCTCACTCTTATTCAATGTAGTTCTTCAAAATGTAGTTAGAGCAATTAGGTCATAGGAAAAAATAAAAGCAATACAAAGAAGAAAGAAAGTCAAATGATGCATGTTTGCAGATGACTCTAAAGACTCAATCAAATACTTTATTTTTTTAAATTTATTTTTTGGTACTGAGGATCTAACTCAGGACCTTCAACTTACAAGGAAGGTGGAAGAACCACTGAGCTAAATCCCCAGACCAATCAAAAGACTTTAGAGGTGATGAATTCACCAATGCAGCAGGATATAAAAACAACATTAAAAATCAATAGCCTTACTATATGCCAATAATGTACTAGCTGTTAAAGAAACCAGGAAAACTATTCCACTCATGGTGGCTTAAAATAAAATACCTAGAGATCAATCTAACCAAGGAGGTGAAAGACCTTTATATTGAAAATTTTGGAACACTGAAAAAAGAAATTAAGACACCAAAGGTTGGAAAGGGTTCTTCTGTTAATGGATTGGGAGAATTAATATTGTCAAAATGGCCATATAGTCAAAAGCAATTTACAGATTCAATGCAATCCCCATCAACACCTTTACAAAACTATAAAAAAAGGGCTAAAGTTCATATGGAAGCACAAAAGGCCCAGAATAGCTAAAGCAATCCTAAGCCAAAGGGCTGGAGCAATCACGACAGCTGACTTCAAATTACACTACAAAGCCATAGTAACAAAAACAACACAGCACTGTGACAAAAGTAGATACATAGACTAATGGAATAGAATAGAGGACACAGCAACAAACCCACAAAACTATAGCCATCTGGTTCTGCATAAAGGATCCAAAAATATATATGTTGGAGAAGAGATAGCTTTTTAACAAATAATCCTTGGAAAACTGGAAATCTACTAGTAGAAGACTGAAACTAGATCCTTATCTCTTACCCTATACAAAAATTAATTCAAAATGGATAAAAGACCTGGGAGTAAAACTTGAAATTTTGAAAATGCTAAAAGAAACACAGGGAAACCCTTGAGGCCATAGGCTCAGTCAAAGACTTCCTAAATAGGACTCCAATAGAACCAGAAATAATAGCAAGAAGCAACAAGTGAGATTACACTTAATTGAAAAGCTTCTGCACAGCAAGGGAACCATCTAACAGAGGGAAGAGACAGCCTACGGTGGGGCTCCCAACTTCCAGGCCATGGCCTGGTACCAGGGTGCTCAGCATGAAGTGAGTGGTGGGTGAAGGAGGCTTCATCTATATTCACAGCAGCTGCCCACCGCTTGAATCAAGCTCTGCCTCCTGTCCGATCAGCAGCAGTATTCGATTCTTACAGGAGAGTGAACCTTACCATAAGCTCTACACATGAGGGATCTAGGCTGCATGCCCCTTATGAGAATCTAATGCCCGATGGTCTGAGGTGGGGCTGAAGCAGTGATACTAGCATTGGGGAGCAGCTATAAACACAAACCAATACTAGCAGAAAGGTTTGACCACACGGAAACCATAAGAAATCAACCACTTGCAGACTCAGGTCAAAATCAGTGAGTGACAAGTGACAATTAAGCTACATCTGGTAGCTGGTTTTAAATCAGAATTCATCACTTATTTTAATCTGCACATGGCCCATCTACTATTTATTCACAACTTCTGCCTGCACTTCTTTCCCACAGTGCACACCGACCTCAGTCACAGTTTTGGTAAGTCCGTGTGATAACCCAAGCCAATGAGTAAAAACCAAATGTCACTGAGTGCTTTGTTGAAAAGGCAGGAAATTCCAATGATGGGACAACAGAAGACTCTAAGATTGTCACCAAAATAGGTTTCATTTAAAATAAAAACAAGAGTCTTACTTAAATTATGGGTTCAGTGCAGCAGGTGATTCACATGCTCCAAGCCAGTTTCACAGAATGAGGCACCAGCTATCCAACAAAGATAGGAAACCTTCAAAATTATTTCCCCACATGGAGAACAAGTACTTTGCACTAAAAGATGAGCCTTTGGAATTTTTCAAGAGAAAAAAGTAAACATGAAGAAGCAAAGCAATTGTTGAAGGCCACCACTTCATCAAATGTATCTGGACTGAGACATCATTCCTAGTGGCTAACTACACCCATAAAGCTAGCAAGCCCTTTACTATTGGTGAAGAGCTGATCCTGCCTGCTGCTAAGGACACTTGTCATGAACTTTGCAGACTTTGCAGTTCAAAAGGTGGTACATAGTCCTCTTTTGGGTATCACCACAGCTAGACAAATTAATGGAATATCAAAGAATACCGAGGCCCTATTGTTAGAATTAATAAGTCACCTTGGTTGCATTTCAGGTTGATGAGTCTACTAACACTGACAATAAGGCGAAAATGTTTCTGGGTGATATATTTTTTCAAGAAGGTTTGCACGAGGACATGTTATGAGCACCTTTGTTGTCAACCAAAGCCATAAATGAAGAACTAGTCAAATCTTTGACTAATTATACTTCAAAAAAAGCTGAATTGGGAATTTTGTGTTGGTATGTTCTGTATGGAACAGCTTCCATGACTGGACGGCTTTCCGTTTTCACTACGTGAGTCAAAGTGGCCAGTTTTGGATATAAGTCTATGTAGTAAACCATCCATAGAGAAATGTTGGCTAGCTAAAAATGTCACCTGAACTTAACATTGTTTTGTAGGATGTGATTAAAAGTATCACACACATTAAAGTATATGCCCTTAACTCACACCTGTTTATGCACCGCTGTGAGGAGATGGACCCAGAACACATATATCTTCTCTTATACACAGAAGTGAGTTGGCTTTCTAAAGATATATCACTGGTAAGAGTTTCGGAGTTGTTTGGAGAGCTCCAGAGATTTCCTTTAGAAAAAAGTCGCCACTGACAGCACATTTCAGTGACACGGAATGGGTCACAAAACTTGATTACTTCTGTGATATATTCAACCTATTCAAAGAAGTCAATCTGTCATGGCAGGGAAGAACAACTGTGTTCATATCAGCAAATAAAATCGCTACATTCAAAGACAAACGGGATTATGAGATTGAAAGGAAACATTAGGATTTTTGACATGTTTCAAACATTAGCAAAGATTTTGAAAGAGACTTAGCCAGGGCCTCCTTTTCCCAGCTGGTGTATGATCATGTGTCTCAACTTGCAAAGGAATTTAAGCATTACTCCCCCACCCTGCCCCCAACCCCCCCCAAAAAAAGAAAAAGAAAGAAAAGCAAAGCAAAGCTGGAATGGAATGAATCCATGACCCATTTGGGAATAAACCAAGTACATTGACTTTGTTCATGGTAGAATCAACTGTTTGAGATTGCAAATGATGGTGGTCTTTAAAATATGTTTGGGACCACTTCAAATCTCCATATGTTCTGGATTGAGGCCAAGGCCAAATATCCTGAGATTGACACAAGAGCAGTGAAAAGCCTGCTTTCCTTTCTAACATCCGATCTTTGTGAGATCTTCTCAAAAGAAGTTCAAAAGGCCAATAAATATTTGGAAAAATGTTCAGTATCTTTAGCTGTTAAAGAAATATAAATGAAAACTACACTGATACTCACCTTACCCCATTCAGAATGGCTATCATCAAGGATACAAAAATAATAAATGCTAGAAAGGATGTGGAGAAAGGGAACCTTTCTACACGTCAGTCACTGTGAAACTCAGTATGGAAGTTCCTCAAAAGATAAAAATAGAATGTACCAATAAACTCAATGAGAAAAGAAAAAGAAATAAGAAAAATACAGCTACCATTTGATCCAGCTACACCACTCCTTGGTATATTCCTGTACGAACTAAAGTCAGCATAGTCAGCATGCTATAGGAATATCTGCATACCTATGTTTACTGCTGCACAATTCACAATATGGATAAGGTATGGACCAGCCTAAGTGCCCATCGACACATAAACGGATAAAGAAAATGTGGTACATCTACACAATGGAATATTATGCACCCGTAAGGAAGAATAAAATCATGTCCATTTCAGGAAAACGGATGGAACTGAGACCATATCATGTGGAGCAAAATAAGCCAGGCTCAGAAAGACAAAATATCTCATGTTCTCCCCAACATGTGAAATCTAAAAAGGATGCAAGAAAGTAGAAGGGGGACTATTATTAGACAAGAGGAAGAGAATAAGGGAGAGGGGTATAAAGGTGCACAGCATACTATAGGCACGGAACCTCTCACAATGTGAAATGACGGGGAGGGCGGGCAAAGGGACGTGAAGGGTAAAAACGATCATAGTAGGTTATGTGCATGTGCACATCTGCCAGAATGAAACCCTTCGTCTGTATATCTCGTACAGAAGAACAGCCTGAACTAAGCCAACTCCCACATGTCCATGTGCTCCCATGGGAATAGTAGATAAACTTAGAAGGAAAAAATAAATCTGCACTATAGGATGCACTTAGGAGAGCACGGAGGGAGGAAGGCTGGGGAGGCTGGAATTCTCACTGTGGGCTCCTCTGTTATGCATCAGATTCCTCCCAGCTTCCTGCACCCCCCGCCCCACAACCTCAGACTCGCATCCTGGGAGCTCAAGCACACACACTGTATCAGTAACATCAATAGTTTTCAGCCTATGGTGAAACACTTTTGTTAATTAAATTCCACACACATCTAAGAGGCATGGTCTCTGGCTTCAAAGGCACTGTGTTCGGGAGATGAAACGCTAGCAAATCTCATGTGGTAATCAGAAGCCACTGATCCCTGTGTGGTCCTGGGAAGGTCTTGTCCTCTCTCTGCCCTGGGTGTCTGCATCGCCAGCACAGATGGGACACCCGAGGAGATCAAAGCGTCCTCCAGAGTCATGTTCCACAGCTTCCTCCCACTCCTGTCTGTTTAACAGGGAGCCAGAGTCACTATTGACACGCTCAGTCCTCAGAGGCTGGTGATACCTTTGCAGGTGCTATATGTTCTGCATATTTTACCCAGTGAGTGTAAATTGTCCGAAAGATGTGAGTGCATATGTTCACAGCAGCATTATTCATGACAGTCTCGAATAATAAGCCACTCAACTGTCCAGCAAGAGTACAATAATGAAATGGCAGAATATTCACATGGCAGAATTATACAGAGAAGTTAAAAAGGATGCACTTCTGAGTCATGAGCGTACCGAGGAAATTATGGCTCTCGAAGACGTTTTGGTAAGTGAGAGAAGTCAGATGCATGAGAATGTTGATTCTATGATTCTGCTCTTATAAAGCTTAAAGAGAGGCCACACTAATGCTTAGTGATGGAGACTGTGATAGCAGCAGCCTCCTGGTGGTGCACTGACTGAGTAGGGGAAGGAGGGAGCCACTAGAGGCAGGAAGTCTCCCACATCCTCACTGGGTGGCTGTCACGAAGATGCCAACATGTATATACATTTATTGAGCTGTAGCTTTGCAGCTGTTTCACTGAGCTGTACATGTGTCACTTCAACCAAAGCAGTGAAATTTAAAAACCCTCAGAGGTAAACATTAATTAACAGAAGAAGGAAATCAAATGGTTATGATGGTTTCAAAACAACATGAGAGCTCTGCAGATGCAGCTATTAACCTTGTCTTTAAGACACCAAACCTTAGTAGTGTTTCTACACACAATGACAACTGACGTACAGGTCCAGACCTGACCTCTTCTCACCCTAGTCCTGGAGAGGCAGGAAAGATCCCTCTGTTCCATGCTTCCAGGGAACCAGGTTCATCTGCTTAAGGAATCTATCTCAGCTTAAAGTAATGCACAGTTGTGCTGACTATGTGATTAATGTCCATTTGGTCAGCCCCACCGGGGTATGAAATCTGGAAGATGTCTGATTTTGCACACTGTAGAAACCCTAGCATTTCTGACATCTAGATGAGTGTCTCAAAGGTGCTCAGTGAATGACTTTTAAGCAATAAATGAGGAATCCTATAAATGGACTATTCTTGGAGGCTTGAAGATAACTCAAAAGAAAAACCAATGGTCTGGGGATTTAGCTCAGCGGTTCAGTGGCCTGCCTTGCAAGTGCAAAGACCCGAGTTCAACCCCCGGTACCAAAAAAACAAAACAACAACAAAAAAAAAACACCCAAGATGGCAGCCTCTACTTTGTTTCATGAGCTGCCTCCTTTAACTGCATTTTTTATAATCTTACAAAATGGGTAAAATCTGAACAGCTGTATCAAAATACATAGTGCCTATGAATCAGAGGACAGCATCTGACTCTGGTCAAGGCCATTTGAACCAGGACATTTATAGTCTGTTCTAGCTAAATTTAAGGTAGAATTCAGTAAGAAAATGTTAACCTGAAAACCCACAAAGGTCTGGAAACAAACAAACAAACAATACTTCTCAAAATTCATGAGTCAAAATGGAAATCAGAAAGTAATTTAAACTGAATGATCATGAAAATGTGACATTAAAACTTGTGTGGCACAGATAAAACAATGCTTAGAAAAAATTTACAGCTTTAAGTGTAACATGGAAATGAAAACAAATTAAAATTGAAAATCAATGATGAATCTGTAAGTTTAAAGAAAACTGAAAGGGTAAATAAGGATCAAAACATATAATAGCTATTGTGAAATAGGAAAAAATGTGCTCAAGTGGGAAGGGAAACACGGGACGGGGAGGACAGGAGGAAAGGAAAGAAGGGAAAAGGAAAAAAGTGAATAGAAGAAAAAATGGAAAGAAAACTTTGGTAAATGACTGGTAGAAGGTTGAAAGGGGAGAGGAGAATGAATAAAAGAAGAATCAAGATATATCATTACAGGTACAAATCCCCCATGATGATGTTGTTGTTATGTACATCTAAAATGTACCAATACAATTATTTTAAAAATCCCCAGGGAAAAAAGAAATTAGGAAAAGAATGCTAACAAATTACAAGTTAGGGAACAATTTTTTAAAGGACACCATTAATAAAACAGAAACAAATGTAGAACGTGGAAAATCAATAAACCTGGAAGTTGTTCCTGAAAACCACTTCCAGGATAATTGTATTGGTACATTTTAGATGTACATAACAATTTCCTTTCCTCCTCCCTCCTCCCTGCTCAGTGCAAGGTCCACACTGGGTACTGGATTAGTCACTGCCTGCAACTCTATGACACCAGTCTCTATTTTGCAGATGGGGGCAGTGCATAGGCTGAATAGACTGAGTAGTATCACACTGGTCAGAGCGATACAGGGGTTTCCAGCCAGGTGTGAGCTCAAGCAGTCAAGGAGAGGGGATAGGAGGGTAGTAGACAGACACCCTGGACACAGATGGATCAGATGGAGAGGACAAAGGACGAGTATACCAGAGGTGATCTGCAGGTGAGACCACTCATCATCTACCCAGTAACACCCACTGTCTATCCAGTACCGCTCATCCTCTGCTAGTACCACTCTCTGGGTGTCACACAGTAGCACTGTCTTTGTTACTCTTGAACCAGGATCATAGTCCAGCTCTTTCCAGTGGGAACAACTACCCATGAGCTCAGTTTTCTTTTTTGTAAAATAGGGAGGTGGAGATGTGCTCTTGTAAGAACTGAAGACTCCTTGTCCAACATGCTCAACACAGGTCGTAGCACACACAGGATGCTCCCTGCTGGGAGCTGGTATAGCCGATGTAACAAATATGTAGTGGGAAGTTGTGCTGGGGAAGGGAAGAGCTAAAGATCAGGGACTCTGGGCACAGAAAAGGTATTATGTGTGTCCCAGGAACAACGGTCCCTCTCCTGTTTCTTGAAGCAGCTCCACCAGGTGATCTGAGCAGAAGCCTTGCACCCCTCACTCAGCTGAGCTGGGCTTCAGGGACCACTTGGGGGTCCATCCTAGGTGAAGTTCAAGGCTGTGAACCTTGCACAGGTCCAGGTTCAATGGGTGCCTTCTCAGTGCTGCCACAAAGTCCATCCTGCGTCTCCATCACCTGCTGAGAAGCAGCAATGGCATGAGGTTCCCCCATGCCTAGAAGTCGGTGCCCACACAGAGGGTGACATCTTGTCAAATGTCCCAGAACAAACTGGTGGAAAAGACAGGCTGAGAAGCCAGGCTTTCCAACTATGGGAAACAGAGCTTTTAATCCATCTCTGCTTGATGTCTAAATCAGGGAAGAGTGAAATCATACTGAGAAAATTAGTTTAGTGCATATTAAGCCTACATCTAGCGGTGAGTTTTGTGTTGCTCCGGGTGTTTGCTAGCCCTGCAGACACATGCAGAAGTACCCACTGTCTGTGCAGTGTCACCCATCACCTACCTAGTCCGCAGTGCTTCAAGAGTAGATCAATTTCTGCCATGATTCCTTGTAATTTTATACCCTAAGAATTTCAACCTGCCCCCTCCCCTCCCCAGCTATCAACTCCTTAAAGGCATGAATCACATTTAATTTTGGCCCCTGCTGTATCCCTGCTGCTTGCCGTAACGTTCGGGACACGTGTACCTAAGAAGTGTCTGAGGGAGGAGAGAAGAGGAGGGAAGGAGGGAGAGGAATGAAGGGCAGAAGGGAGGGTGAGAAGGTGAAAGTAGAGTTTGAGTTCCAGCATCACAGCTTCTGGATTTGAATCCCATCTCCTACCATGGTGGCCCTCGAGCAGGTTACCCCACTTCTCTGATCCCTCTCGGTATCCAGAGGCCAAGCTCCAGCCAACAGCTAGAGTGAGCTTCTGCACACGCTGTGCAAAGAAGGACCTTGAGACTCAGAGGCTGGGTGGCTTGCTGGGGACTCACGGTGAGGATGGGACCCGTCCCAGCTCCAACACCCCTGCTCCTTCTCAGCCCACGGCCTCACCAACTGTGGCGGAGTCAGGTAGACACAGCTTGGGACAAGTGGGTTTTCCATGATGCCAGAGCCCCCAGGGCTTGGAGCTCCCCTCAGCGCACCCAACAGGCTGTAAAGATGCCACACGTTTTACCAGCAAGGGCTTCAGTGTCTCATTTCAGCTAAAAAGAAAAGTGCTTGCTTCTAGAAGCTGAGATTAGGAAGAGGAGAGAGTGAAACAATGTTCGCCTAAGACCGGCCACTTCAGTCCCGGTCAGTTCAGACAGATCTTTGAGAGGGGATGATGAAGCTGAAAGGTCTTCGGCTCTGCTAAGAGCAAGACTAAAACATCTTCTAATTAGCCCTGATGCACAGATCCTTTGCATAGATTAAAACCAGTGCCTTCCTCTCCCTCCTGGTGAAATGTCTTGCTCTCTACTGCCCAGAAAACCCAAACTGTCGATCTCTAGGGATTAAAGCCTTGGGAGCTGAAGCCTTGATTCTGGCCTGGACACGTCATTCATCCTGTCAAACATCACTGGCCCTTCCCTCAAGGACTGAGGAACTTACAGGTGCTTTGTGTGGGTGACTTGGCCATTTTTATGAGGACACTAACTGACATGGTAGAGGTCAGCTTCGGGCATGCTGTGATGAGTCCAAGTTAAGGGAAGCAACCTTTCAAGTACAGGTGAGTGCTGGAAGGGAGGGGAGGATAAATTTGAATGAGCTGAGCAGAAGAAACAAAGGGTAGTGTGCTCAGGTGGAAGGACAGCAGGTCAAAGGCCAGACTCTCACATCACCAGGTGGTAGGGTATGTGGGGGACGGGCTGAGTGAGGAACAGGCAATGACCAAGCCTTTTGGGACCCAGAATGCTGGCCCAGGGCTCCTGCTTCACCCTGCACAACACAGAGTCAATGGGTCAAAAGGATGAGGAAATGAAGGAGAAGACAGTGCTACCATGCAGGGGGACTGGGACGGCTTTGACCTTGCATTGAAGATGTCACAGTGAAGCGGAGACCAAAGACTACAAGGTGAAAGGTCTGCAAAACCACTTTCAAGTAGTGCATTTGGTGGG
Organism: Fukomys damarensis; assembly: GCF_012274545.1. Taxonomy (NCBI): domain Eukaryota; kingdom Metazoa; phylum Chordata; class Mammalia; order Rodentia; family Bathyergidae; genus Fukomys; species Fukomys damarensis. The sequence continues at coordinate 4,324,788 of NW_022900947.1, forward strand.
GCTGAGGAAGCATCAAAGAAAGAGACTGAGGAAGAAGCACAGCCCATGGTTGGAGCTCCAGTGGTTTGTAATCCAGGCTGCATGAGGACCAGGACAGAGGAGGAGGAGACCAGGTACATCCATGGACACTGGCGCTTTTTATTTAGTCAGTAAAGCATCTGTCAGGCACATACTACTGTTTTCCAGAGGAGAAAGGTGACACGCCGAGAAGTTAACAGACAGAGGTGACAAGCCAGGCCTGGTGCCTGTAATCCCAGCATTCTGGGAGGTGGCAGCAGGAAGATTTTAAGTTTGATCCCAGGTTAGACAACTTAGCAACTTAGTGAGACTCTGTCTTAAAACAAAAAAATTTTAAAAGGGCCGATGATGAAGCAGACCCTGGGTTCATCCCTCAGTACTAGAAAAAACTAGAAAAGGAAGAAAAAGAAGGATAGAGAAGTGACAAAAGTCACCTATTAAGGAAGCAGCAGAGCTGGGACCCAAGCCAAGGTCCCTGTGGCTCTGAGTCCATGGTCGTCCTTAATGCCACTGCCACAGGCGTATACTCTGCGGTGGCTGGCGGAAGCCAGGGCCCTGTTCATTACACCTGCCGCTCTCCATGATATCAGGAATGCCTGGAGCACCGACTCTGGAATTTGCACTGGTGAATGGATGGCACCCGAGGGAACAGGAAGCACTCACACTGGCCCCATGCTGTGGGTGTGGCTCACCTAGTGCTCTCCCTGTAGATACCCCGGGCCTGTCTGCTGATGAGGAGGTGGTGCTGCTGCCAGCCTAGAGCTGACACAGAGCCCGTTAGGAGCAATTGGTGACTGAAACGTGCAGGACAGCCCATCTGAAACCAACAGCCCACCCAGCCCAGCCAAAACTCCTGACCACGGAAGCATGGACCAAACTAGTGGCTCTTTTAAGCTCTGCCTTCTTACATTTTGGAAGGGCTCATTTTGCAGCAAAAGTGAGCAGACACTCAGTTATTGACATCTAGCAGCTGAATGAATGTGCTCAATGCCAAAGAGCACAGCATTTGAATCAAAGAGAAATCCTCCACTGTTCTCTGACACTGTGGAAAGATAAACTCCTCCCTCAGAAGGAATTTCTCAGCAGGCACTGGAAAATCCACCGACCTATCTGACCAGCAAAGGGCTCGGGTCTTTCTCACTGGCTTGAAAGACTCCTGTTTCCCTGCCCACTGGCTTGCTTTGCCCGCAGAGCTGATCCCGTGGCTGGGGGGCTCCTGAGAAGCCCAGGAAGCCCTTACGGGTTGAGAAAGATGCTATAAGCAATGCGCTTTTCCCCACACGCTGACTGCACACAGCCAAAGCTTTGCATTTCTCTGCCAGAGGGCTCCTTCCAGCCACAAGGCGGGGGGACTGATATTTTGTTCTTCTCAGAAGCTGAGAAACCATAATGACCCATCCAATCCCCACACTCTGTGGTCTGCGGTATCTGTCTCGGTACCCACAGGACAGGAACACAGCAGGTGCTCAATAAATGGGGACGTCAAATAAATCACATCTGCTGTCTGAGCCACAGGCTCCTGAGGGCAACAACTACAACATTTAGACTCAGAGAAGCTTTTAAAGAGAACTATGTGAGACTGATGTGTGTGAAATACGAAGTGCTGTGCACACGTACCAACTCCACACAAGAAGTTTAAACATTATGTGCTACAACAAGCACTAATATAAACTGTGTACAGAAAAGAAATAACCCATCTGAAGGTGATAAATAGTACATATGTGTTATTTTTAATATTTTAAAAGGTAACAAGCCAGAATTAGATATATCAGGCTTCAAGTTTGGTTCTCATACTTAATAACAGCACATCCTTTAGTTTTTTCTTCTATTCCCTGTTTCCACAAATACAATAAATGTGTGTGAGTGTAATACCTAATGGAAAAAACTATAGAGTTTAATGAAAATGTGTGCAAACTGCTAGCAATGAAATGCAAATAAAAATCACACACGACCTCACACCTGTTAGGATGGCTGCTGTAAAATACAGACAGACAGACACACACACGCACATTTACACACTAACAAGTAGTCAGGAATGTAAAATTTGCTGTGATGGCAAAGAGCAAGGAGACACCAAAATATTAAAAATAGAATTAGCAGATAATCCAGCAAGCCCAGCTCTGAGAATCCGAAAGAATTGAGATGGGATGTTGAAGACCTATCTGCAGACCCAGGTTCACAGCTGCCTTAGTCACAGTGGCTGAAAGGTTGCAGCTGCCAGAATGCCCACTGACAGCTGAGCAGAGAGCAGTACAGCCGTACAAAGGGATCTCACTCAACACCAAACCGGAAGTAAGTGCTGCTTGGGGCTGCCAACCTGGAGGGCACCACGCTCAGTGAAATAAGTGAGTCACAAAGGACACAGCACTGATAGCAGACTGCTTCACAGAAACAGAGTAGAGTGGTGACTTCCAGAGTCTGGGGAGAGAGGATGGAGGATGAAGACTTCATAGGAGATGAGTTTCAGCTGGGGAAGATGAAAAAGTTCCAGAGATGCATTAGTCAGCACTGTGAATGTATGTGTGGTTTTCAACCTCAAAATATAATAAGCTCTACAGGTGCTTATTAAATTGAGGGATGAAGGAGGAAAAGAGAGAAGGAGGTAGTCATACCGGTCGTCACAATTCATTCATTAATCCGTGTATTAAAAAGACATTTTTTTCTGGTACCGGGGATCAAATCGGGACCTTGCATCAAAAAATTTCTGTGGCTCCCCTTTGAACCTTATTTGTTATCTGTGCAACCTTAATAAAATCAACCAACTCCCCTGAGCCCCATTCTACCATCTGTGATATTGTTCCCACTGGCCAGGATTCTTTCGGGAACTGAGGCCATGAAGGTAGAAACCTTCTGTAAATTACAAACTCCATAAACAATGCTTGTCTATCGCAATAGGAGGAGGGAGTGAAAACACTCAAATGGAAAGATGTGGTGTTTTATATTTGTAGTTTGGAGAGCTTCTAAAATAATTCACCTTGGGGCCGAGGATTTAGCTCAGCGGTTTGGTGGCCTGCCTTGCAAGCACAAGGACCCGAGTTCAATCCCTGGTACCCCTGCCAAAAAAAATTCACCAAAGAGGAGTCCAGCAAGAGTACCTATTGGATAAAAGGACTAGACTTTCCTACATACCTAACTGGAAAACAAGAGCAATGAAATTGACCAGCATAGTTTTGAAAAATTTGGCCTTTTGTTTAGAAAGCAAAGGGAAAATGATGAATCTCCTTCTTACCTAGCAAAGTGTCAAAATTGCCTGCCATAAGGCACACAAAAGTACAGTGTGTGTCCTGGTCACATTCCTGGGAACCTGTGAGCAGCCCTGGTTGACACACTCTCGCTGCCAGGCAAAAGCGCCTGCACTCCTGAATTTGTTAATGCAGAAAAGAGTGCCCAAAGCAGAAAGTGTGGATCTCGGAGACACAGACGTCCAAGTTTACGTTCCTGGATTCCAGCTGGGTTACCGTGGATGGGGTCCTTCCTATCACTCTGTACCCCATTTCTCCTTATACAGTGGGAGTGCTGGAAGCTGAATTTTCATCAATATCCGGAAAACACCCACTGCCTTACCCTAGAAATGCGGGATGGAACAGATGAACTGGTGTCTGAGGCTGCCAGCAGCAGAGGGTTAAAAATAAAAAATGGAGGTAGAAGCTAATCCTGAGCACTTAGTGGACCTCAGAAGGAAAAAGGCCCGTGTTTAAATTACTGTAAGGAGATCAGCCCAAGACTCAGGCCTATGCAAGAAGAGCTGTCAGAGATGCTGGAAAGCCACGTACCAGAGAGAGTGTAGCTTGTATAAAATCTACCAGTATAAGATGCATCTGTACAGGTAGCAACTCCCTACAATTAATATAAACATTGTGTATCTAAACCATGTACTAGTAAAAAACTAAAAATAAAATAAACCAGATTGCCAGAATAAGGGAGAAAAAATTGTGTTACACTTTTAACACAAGCAGGAAGATATAGGATAAGATTGGACACTCATTCTTAACAGTAACAATCTGCACACTAGGAATAATCTGGAAAGATTTTGGAAGCAGTCCCTTTAAATCAGGATTAAGATATTGGGTCAAAGATCTCAGACAAAGTAGTGTGATGAAAATGAAGAATGGAAGCTATGGAGTCTGTTACGGAAGAAATGGAACCATCTTTATCTGCATATGAAATCACTGCTTAACTAGAAAAGCCCTGCAGAATCTAATGCAAATTATTAGGATGTTTCTGCATGGCAATCAGTACAAAAACAAACTGCTTTTCAGTCACCACCAACAAACAGAATATATAATCTTAAACAGTACAGAAGTATACAGAATGTAGGATTAAATTCCACAATTGATGTGTAATTATTTATGGAGAAAATTATAACGCTTTGATGCAAGGCATAAAATGGCCCAGATAAGTGCAGAGAAATGCCACATTCGCAGATTTGATAACATAACTATGTTGGCTCTCTCCAAATTAATCTACAAATGCAATGCTTTTGCTGCCAGAACTTGAGAGCTTCAATGGAACTTGACAAATTGATTCTAAAGAGTGAACGGAAGAAGAAAGGATGAAGGTACCCAAGACGGATCCCGAAGGAGAGCAGGATGGAAAGACTCGTTCAGCAGAAGCTAAGACCTCTCAGAAAGCTGCAGTCAGGGGAAAAATGAGATACTGATAAAGGGGACCAGGCTACAGAGACTGACTTGAGAGCTCAGGCAGAGGCCCAAGTCCACATGGAGATGTGGCCACAGGCAGAGACACGTGCGTAGATCAATGAAGCACGAAGCCAAAAAAAACCAATCATCATCCAGAAGAGTGGTTAATCCCACACATTAAACTGAAAGCCTGATGCATCCACAGGGGTCACAGGAGAATGAAAAGATAAAGCCACAGGCTGAGAAAGTATTTGTAATATGCCTAATTGATAAAGGCTATAATATCCATGTTATACAAAGAAATGACGTGTTAGTTTTTAAAAAGCCATGTTCCAGAGAAAAATGCTAAAGTATAACCCATGTAGGTCGCAAAAAGGTAAACCCAAGTGGAAACTGAATACACCAAAAATTGTAAGGAGTCCCTTCCAGGTAAGCCTCATAGGAGATTTCTCTCGACCCAACATTCAAAAGCAATCCGCCAAAAATGTAACATCATAGTTTTCTAAACCCATCAGGGAAGGCTGGAGTGTAAAGAAAAGTGAATTAAATCACAGAAAGCAACAAGCAGTGAGCCATTTGTGCAGAAAGACACCACTGTGCTCATATTTTCTTTTTTATTTTCAGTACCAGGGACTGAACTGGGGGCCTTGCACTTGCAAGGTAGGCACAGTGATATTGAACAAAATCCCTGGCCCAACCACTGTACTCATCTTTGATGGGACACCAGGAGGGGGAAGAGGGGCCTATATCATCTGCTGCAGTGGAGAGAAACTGGGTGAAACTTTGGTGGTGCTACAGCAGCAGCTTGTGAGCTGGTCAGAGAGATGGAGACACACAGACAATTCGGAGAGATTGGATGGCTCCAACACCAACTCTTTGCCATGGGTTTATGTCAAAGGCCCAGGGGCCTGAAGGGATGAGGGCTATGACCTTCCTCCATGACCACAGGCCTTCCCCAAGGCCATAATCATTGCTTTTGAAAGTGGTAGCTCAGGAGAGCTGGCAGAGATGGGTCCCAGGCTTGTGGGGCTCTACCTGCCAGGGCTGCTGGGGTAAGAGAACTGGGAGAAGTCCTGTGAGAACCAGGGTGGAGATGGCCCTGGAACAGAATCCTGGGCTGAGCTGGAGGGAGAGGGAAGCTCCTGGGACTCAGAAAGCCAGTAGCCAGGCTGGAGAGCAAAGGGAGCTACCTGCCATGATACCGAGAAGTTAGCAACTCAGCTGCTGAGGAGAACAGACTTCTGGAGTCATCAGTGCTGTGCCCAAGCCTGGCAGAAAGGGGTCCTGATGCCCATACTCACAGCACATGAGGCCAGGGTGAACTGAGTCAGGTTAAAGCAGCTCACAGTGGGATGTAGTTCACAAGAGCCTGTTACAGACCTTATGATGTCTGGAAGAGAGGACCTCCAGTGCTCCAAACCAGGGGCAGTGACCACTGGGAACTGCTCACCAGCCCAGCTTGATCAGGGCACCCTGTGTGCATGCATGCAGTACTCGCTGTGGTCATTCACATGCATGATGCACACACTTGAATGCGAGTCTTAGGAAAGAGAGAACATCCTCCTCTTAGTATTTGGCTTATGGCTGGGATTCCTCCAGTAATAATTTCATTCTCTAAAGAACAGTTTAGCCCTCTTCTATTCAAGGAATTCTATCTTTGAGATATCATTGCTTTTTCTTACCTGGTCATCGAGAAATACTAATGGTCTACTTGTTTTCATCTTTAGGGGGAGAAATAAAGCAATTTTTCATTAAACTATACTTTTTATTTATTTATTTATATATATATTTTTTGAGACAGGGTCTCGCCGAGTAGTAGTTCAGAATGCTCTATGAAGCATCTGGCCTCGAACTTACAGTAATCCTGCCTCGGTTTCCCAGTGCTGAGGTGACAGGCATGTGCCACCAAGTTGGTTAAACTGCGTTTAAATATAAAATTTCAATGAACACTGTGATAACAATGTAAACTCCAGAGACACCATTTAAAAACTTCAGAGACACAGTAGCTGAGGCTCGGTGGTTCTGGTACCAAAATAAATTAATAATTAATAAATAAGGCACAGTAAAGAAGCCAATACAGAAGATAGAGTGGAATAAAAAAGACATGTTATTCGGAAAGCAAGAAAAGAGAAAAACAGAACAAACAAATGTATGCATATTAAACACATACCAAAATGTGAACCATTCAGATCTAACATCACAATATAAAATGACTCTAATAATATCAGAACTTACAACAACAATAAAAACATGAAATTTGGGAATTAGCCAAAAATACACAAGGGCTTCCTCCCAAAACTACAAAAAAAAAAAAAAAAAGTATGCAAACTCTATCAAAATTCCAATGAGCTTGCCTAAATAAACAAACCAATTCTAAAAATAATATAGAAATGCAATGGACAAAAATAGACAAAATAATTTGAAAACTACAAATAAAATTGGAGTTGAATTTATAGATTCACTATATGGCCACATTGTTCAAATTGATGTGTTATAGGAGCAAATACAGGTAAATATGTTATTAGAGTAAAATAAAGAGTTTGAAAATACAACCACATGTTCATTGTCAATTGATTTTTAGTGAGATGAGGGAGGGTCAATTCAGCAGGAAAGAAATCTTTATAACAAATGGTGCTGAAACAACTACACATTTGTGAGGAAAAAAATGAACCTGTATTGTGATGATTCCATATTCAAAGTTAACTGGCCACAAACCTAAAAACAAAAGAGTCTACAGGAGATTTTTTTTTTTTTTTTTTTTTTTTTTTACCAGGGATAGAACCCAGGACCTTGTGCTTAGGAGGCAGGTGTGGTGCCACTGAGCTAAATTCTTGGCCCCAGGAGAGAATTTTTGATACTTCATGTAAGATAAGGATGTTTAGACAGGACAGAGAAAAGAAGCAATAGCCCACAGAGAAAAAAAGAGATAGACTGAACTTTATGAAAAGTAAGATTTTTTTTCTTGCCAAAATACTAGTAAGAAAATTAATAAGCCAAGGACTGGTGGGAAAGTATTTATAGTATGTATCTGAAAAAGTCCTCCTATCCAGAATATGAAATAGACCCTTCTAAGTCAACAAGAGCTTACAAACAGCCCCACAAATCAATGGCAAGCTGTGATTTAAAACAACAAAATTATTTCACACACATCACAGTGGCAAAGTCAGTTAATACACAAAATCGCATGCGTTGGTGAGGATGTGAAACCACAGTAATGATCAGAGTCCTTGAAGTGACTAAAGGTAGTGAAAGCGCCCAGGGGCTGGTGGCTGGCCTTAGTCTGGTGACGCTAAAGGCCGCTGTATAGTATACGCAAGATGACTCCTCATGTGACATAGGAAATAGACATGAAGACCTATTAACACATCACACGCCATCCAACAGCCCGATACGATCCATACCAGCAGGACACTGGAAACAACACCAGTCTTCCCAGTAGAAGAATGAATGTGTATGTTGGGAGGTTTTTGTGCAAAAAGTCCTTGCAGCTGTAATAATGCAAAAAGCTAGAGTCCAGCATATTGCTGTGGATAAACCTCCAAACACAAAACAACAGTGAAGCACACTGCAAACGTTTCATCCATATGATATCATTTGCGGGATGTTTAAAACACGCGAATGACACAGCTTATTCTGCAGTCACGTACTCACATGCGGAAAAGTAATTAATGCAAACATCATAACTGAAGGTCATTTGTATATGCGTTCGTTTCATAGAAGGTGATATGTGCACCGGTGCGTGTTCTCAACTGGAAAGGTTAATGCATTCCCTGCAGAATTTTTCTAAGTGAGAGAAAGCATGGAAAAACACACTGCATACATAAGTACTCAGAAAAATCTGTTGATTCAATGACTGAATCAACTACAAATTCAGATGTTCAGGATAAAAATCTCTGCAATGTAGCATTTTAAAAGATGATATATTAAATTCTATGATAAATATGAAAAAGATAATTGATTACTTGTGAGAGATAAAATCATGATATTTGGTGGTCAAAGAATTTCTCCATTTCATTTTCTTATGCTTCTGGATGCATGGTGTTACAAATTAACTTTTCTTATTATTTATAAATGGCAATAAAGTGTCCCTCCTGCAAGTAATATTCATTCTAGACATGACTCATTTTGCAAATAAGGAGGAAAAAAGGGAGTTAGAGGTTTTGCCTATATATCCAGAATATGTAATACACCCCTATAAGTCACCAACATAGATACAACCCCACAAGTCAATGATAGATCGCAACTTAAAACAACAACAAAAATGTCTCAACCAGCCTCCCATTTGAGACAGGACCTTCAGGTGGAGGTCAGCCCACTCCAAGGTCAACCTGTGCCTTCTCTGGCAGGTGAACCTGCAAGAAAGTTCTCTCCTAATGTGAGAAGACAGCTGTCTCCTTGGCGCGAACGCCACTGTTGCTTTTAGTTTTTTTTCCTTTAACCATTCTCTTCCAACTTACTCTCTCATTCAAAACCATTTACTGACAGCCTAGAAGCAAAACCCCAGCCACAAAAGGTGGCTATGGTTCCTGCCTTCATTGAGCTCCTCCCTCTGGAGTGGCAGAGAATGAAATGCTAGGATGAGAGAACTGAGCTGGGTAGGGGACACAAACCATGCTTCTGGGGAAGCCTGGGGCCTTGGGAAGACAGCTTCCGGGATGGGAGGGGAGGCCCAGGCAGGCAGGCATAAGAGCAGCTGGAACACATCCGGGTTCATAGTGCTGGGGCCCAGATGTTCAGCGGGGGGATGAAGTTGGAGCCCACGGACCAGTTCTAACCTCCAATCATTAGGGGGAAAATTCTCCCTGTTACTTTTATAATTATTTGGATAATTAAAGCTCCTAGCCAACAATCAATCTCTTATTTTTATTAATTATTATTTTAATAGTACAAATTTATGGGGTACCAAGATAAGTAAATACATGTGTTCAGTGTATAATGATCAAGTCCGGGTAGCTGAAATTTTTATCTTCTTAAAAATTTTTGTTTAATATTATCAATAATTAATCAAACACTGTATATATGTATGAGGTACAGTGTGATATTTTGGTAGATGTATATGATACGCACTGATCAAAGCAGAGTAACTTACATTTCCAACCTCTTCTCATCACGTAGGTTTGCAGACTTTGAGCTCATTTCCTAGTTATTCACAAAATAGATAAGTTGTTGTGAACTACAGTTCCCCACTGTACTGCACAACACTAGAACTTACTACTTGCCTTTGAGCCTTTCTTGGAAAGGCACCTCTGGGCTTCCTGAAAATGAGCACCACCTGCAGGCCAGCCCCACCCAGCACCTGACCAGGCCAGGTACTGCACCTGCTCAGCACCAATGTGGAGAGCCCTGAAGTCTCACTCCAGACCTGGGGCCTCCAGCACCTTGGCTTAGCTGGAGTCAGAGCTGGTGCCCCACTTTGGCCAGATGTCCCCAGGGGCTGAATCCTGCTGCCCATAACACTCCATGTCACTCAGACCACAAGCGAGTTCCCAGGGAGGGGACAAAAGCTCTGAATGTGTGGTGCACCCTCTTCTAATTCTGTTGGCTCGTTGGCTTCTCTGGTGTTCCCTGGTTAACACTAATTCCCCCACTCCTTGATTTACCCCACAGCACAGAAATAGTTTTTCAGGAAAATGTGGTCTGTTTTTGCTTGTTAAAACCCTCTTGTGGCTTCCCAGAATTCACCATGAGACTGGTCCTTGCTCTCCTCTCCTGGCACCTGTCTCCCTCTCCCTGAGTGCTGGGTTCAAGGAGCTCTAGCTCTTCATGCTGCTGCCCTGCAGCCTGGCTTGTACTCCTGCTCCAAAATGCTGTCTTGGAAGATGCCTACCCCGTCACCCTCCCAAATGTAGGATGCGTGCCACCTCACCTAGACACCTCTAGAATCTCTCCAAGAGTTTTAAAGGAATCCTGTTTTCTACAGTACTCTTTTCTTTTCTGTATGGCACTCAGATGGCACATTCTGATGATTTTCTTGCCCAAATTCTCAGTGAGGCAGTGAACTTAAAATCAGGGGTCTGGTGTAGGCTGGTGGTCCACACGAACCACGATCCCTGGTACACAGTGGATGCTGAGTACACAGCTGTGGGGGGTGTGAATGAATGAATGAACTATTTCTCATGATCCCCTTCCAGAGGGTCACCCCCTCCACTTAGCTACTCATGCCCGAACCCGTGACAGCCAATGGACTCTGGGCGGACAACGCAACGCCAATACCAACCACTGTCGGTCTCGCAAACCCCATCCTGCCCACACGTGCCTTCCTTCTCAAGAGGCATGCTGACCACAGGCCAGGGCTTTGGCCAACCCCTCCATCACAGAGCTACCCTGACTCTCCTTCCTCCGCTGTTACTGAAAGAGAGGTATGAATATCTTGGACGCAACTCAGGAGCCTCACAACCCTGTATGCACCCCTCACATGGCTGCACCGCGTCCTGAGGATCATGCTTCTCCCCCATGACGGCCCTGTGGACAATCACTGCCCTTAGCTACTCGCCAGCCCCTACCTCCTCTCCATTTCCTACCTGGCCTGAGGGCCTCCCTTGCCATACTCTGGCTTCAAACCATTACAGTGCTTCTCCTGAAGGGCAACTCTAAATGTATTTTTACAGATGTGATAAAAACTATGGCATGTGCTTAAACTAAAAATATTTATCACAGTAAGAGGCCTAATGCCATTAACTCCCTTCAAAATACTACCCTCTCACATTGAACATACTTATCCCATCATTTTTGTCCCTTTCTGAAGCAATTCTGGAAGTCCTCTTTCGTGAGAGTCTTTATGAGATGTGATAAAAAATACGGTCAACACTGCTGCCAAGTGCCATCCAATGGAAAGACAGATCTGGAAAAACATAATGTGTGTCCTCATCCACTTAATTCACCAAATCTGACCCCATGTGACTTCTGGTTCCCTGCAAAGGAGCATTCACAGGGCAAATGACCGTGAGAGGAAAATGTTTTGAATCCACTCAGGCTATCAAGGCACCCACAACAGCACAAATAAACAGTCACAAAAGAGGACTTGCAGAACTGTTTCAGAAAGTGTGAAGAATGATGAGATAAGGGTATTCAAGGAGGGGGGACTCGGAGGGGGATCCTTAGTAACATGTCTTCTACTGTAATATGTTTTCAAAGTTTATACGCTGACTGCAGTCTTTGGCACGCTCTGTAGTTGAATCTACTGGCAGCCTGGGCTCTTTGGGGCCAGCCTTGTTGAGCTCCTGGACTCCAGGGATTCTAGCTTCTGTTTAGAAGCTCATCTGGTGACTGACAACAAAGATGCATCTCCTGTGAGTAATGGAGCCCTACACATCAATACCATGTGTACCAATTTTTGTCAAATTAAACACGTTTTGAACTATTGCCAATTCAGGTCTCCTTACTATTTTCTGAAAAGTTAGTTATTTGATCCTAAATGCTGACCTTTATTACAATTGAATTTCAAGTTTCCAGGTTAAGCTTAGGATTTAAGGCAGAACAAACTCAAGTGGACCGAGATGTTTCCATTCACGATTTCAGCATCTCCTTGAGAGGATGCCACACAAAACTTCTGCACGTCCATGGGATCTGAGAGTGGGAACTTATTTGAAGAAAAGACTCTGCAAGTACAATGAAGGATCTTGAGGGAGATCGTTCTGAGTTAGAGTGGGCCTGGGATCTGAGAAGTGTTTGAATAGAGACAGAGGGAGAGGAGAACCAGAGCGCGGTGCTGTGAAGATCAAGGCAGGGACTGGAGTGCGACGCCAAGGAATTCCTAGAGGTATCAAGGCTGCGAGAGGCGGGAAGGTTTTCCACCAGAACCCATGGGGGTGCAGGTCTTCTGACTCTCTGATTTCAGGCTTTTGGCCTCCAGAACTGCAAGAGCTGAAATATCTGTGGTTTTAAGACCCCATTTGCAGTAGTTTGTTGTGGCAGCCACGGGAAACCAGTACACTTGCGCTGTCCCCTTCTGTGTTTCCATCACAGAATCACAGGATTCCAGAACACGAGCTCCGCACCACTGTGGCATCCTCGCAGCCAACATTCTCATCTCAGACGCCAAAGCTAAGAGCCGAAGAGAGAAAAGAAAGGCTTCTATGACTCCGACGCAGTCACTCTGACTCTTCCCATTCTGCTGACACAGGAAAGGGCTGACAAGTTAGCGAGGGTCTTGGCCATTCCCCAGAAAACCCACTCTAAAGCTACGTCATCATCACACGCGCCTGGTAGTGGAGACGGCGCTGGCGCCGGGACGTGGTCACCATGGGGAAGGCCCCCCGCGCAGAGGCACCGTCCTGGATGACACGAGCCGCTGCCTGCTTCTCTGAGCACACACCGCTCTTCCTAGAGGCCATTCTCACACCATCCCATTTGCTTCCAGCACACATTTCCCTTTTTAATGAGGCCTTTCCCTCATCCCGGACTTGCTGTCTTCATATTTCAGATCAGGCCTCAGAGAAAACATCTGCAGATTTTTCAACTCCCTGACAATTAAATCTAGCTGGGTCTGGAAACCTCATTGAAGCAGCAGTGAGCTCTTCCTTCTAACCTCCTGCGTGAGGAAATGCTCCTTGATAACGGGTGGAATGGGAGCAGGACATTAACAATGAACATCTCCGCGGAGTGCTTCTCTTGTTCCCTGCACATTTTGACAGCCAAGTCCTCTCCCGAGGCTTCCAACAGTCCCTTAGGCAGCTGCCAATCACAAAGTCCCCATCACTGTGTGGGTGGAGCTTCCTGAGCTGGGCTAGCCAATCAGATGGCGCCCAGCCCTCCCAGGGAGGCCCATGGAGGAGCGCTTGACCAAGGGAGTGTGGTGTGGAATTTAACTTCTTTCTGGCTGAACCTGGGCCTGCCTGAGAACCGATTCCTGGGGGTTCCACACAATCCTTTTCCTCCTTCTTGCTTCCGCACCCTCCTCCCATGAAGCAAGCTCATCAGGGGGTTTCTCGTGTGGCACACTCAGAGCCAAATGGTGGAAAGACCAGCAGATGTTGGCGCAGCTGCATGGGTAGTTTTACGGTATCTTCTCCGAATTGACATCGGCATGCCCTAAGAGCCTGCAGTTCCACCTGTGGGTTTCCACCGAAGGGTCATGCCGGACTGCGAGGTGTGGGAATCGCAGTTGCGCCAGACTGTAAATAACACAAAGCCCTAAGAGGGCATGGATAAACACGGTGATGCAGTCACAGGCAGTCTCTACAGCAAGGAGAGCGGCCGGTCTACAGCTGCCCGCAGCAGTCAGGAGGGATCTCACGAACAGAGTGTGGAACAAAGGAAGCCGGACACCGAGCCTCTCAGTTCCCGCGTGCCGGCCGGGACTGTGCCTTTGGAACACATGTCAGGCCCACCGTAAAGCTGCTTTGCACACAGGCAGAGCCTACCTTTGCTGCTCAAAGCCAGGAGGGCTGGGATTGCAGGTGCGTGCCACCATGTCTGGTTTTTATTTAAAACAAACAAATAGAACCGATGTGTGCATCTTAGGAAAGGGGACTCGCAGAGGAGACAGCAGTGCAGGTCTGTCTTTGTGTCAGGGGGAGGAGTGAGGTTCAGGAGTACGCGGTGGAACAGCGGACAGGAGCACAGGGCCTGGGAACGATTCCGCTCAGAGCAGGGAAATTCAGGACTTTCCCAGTACCAACGAGGCTGGCCCGAGCCTAGTCTCTACGCAGATGTGCTCCAGCTGACCACCAGGAAGAGTCCAGACATTTCTGCTCATGGTCTCTGCAACTCCACACAACCTGTGCCCACTGTCAGACCTTGTTTCCCTGGTCTAATCCTCCCGGGCCCTTGCTGTTGGTGTCCCTCTGCCAGAAACTCAATTTGCTTGAAGAGCTGGCTTGTGACAAGGACAGGGCCCCGCCCTGGCTGCAAATGAAAGGCTACCTTGTCTCTTCTGCCTCTGGCTGCCTCTCTGTCCTCCTCAGCCATCAGCCATGTTACGCATCTGAAGTGCTGTTGGAGTCAAAGGTTCAGATCAAAGCCTCTACTTTTAGCAAAAAGGGACCGGAGTAGACTGTACTGGGGAGACTCTTCCACAAGGGTGGATTCTTTCACCCAGAAAATAACAAGTTGCAGTATAAACTGGACTTACTAAAGTAGGAGGTCAGCTTTTCCAGGATGAGCAAGTTTCTGATCTATTTGACAAAGGTAGAACCTATTTGCTTAAAGTCCCTTCATACAGACAGGACCTTGGAGTTGCTAAGTTGAGCTGGGGGTGTGGTCCAGGGTGACCCGTGCACCTGGCACTGTTCTGAGAGCTTGCCACTAGGAATGAGCCCCAGCTTCCCCGTCACAGAGGGGGAATTGCTATGGTCATTCCCTTTCTGGCAGGAGGGAACTGAGACTTGGAAGGTTCTATAACATTCCCCCAGGTCATCCCAGACAAGGAGCAGGGGAGCTGGGGTTCCAAGTCAGGCAGTCAGGTGCCAGGAAGCATGTTCTTGACCACCACCTCTGCTGCCGGCCCCTGCTGCACACGAGGTATCATGCACAGCCTTTTGTACAACCACATGTGTGATGGGCGGCACGATCCTCACATCCTCGAGGAAACTGCAGAGGAAGGATGCAGAGGTAGAGCTTCTTGCCCAAGGCGACCCACTGAAAAAGAACAGAGCTAAGATCACCCCATCTCCACATCCCTACACTCTCTGCACTGGAAGTGGAGCGTCCAGGTTTACTTAATTGCACAATCATCTCAACTGCCACGTGGAAAATTTCCTTCACTGTACTTGGTTTGTAGCAAGTTCTCCATAAGCCCATTTCTTTCCCTCCTGATTATGTGTCTGCACGCATTCATCTGGTTGGACCCATGGGTGTATTTCCAGTGTTATGGTTTATATCTTAATGTGTCCCTAAAGGTTCATGCCTTTAGGCAAGATCTTTGGAAGGTGATTGGATTGTGGGGCATTTTAGTTGGCTTTGCAGTAGCAGCTGGGGCCTGTGGACGCTTACATTTCCCTTTCCGGGTCCTCTGTTGATGCTCTCCCCAAAGATATGGACCCCCATCCCTGCCACCATCTCTTCTGGGTTGTTGTAACTTCCACAACACAGCCCAAGGTGACCCGAAGGTGAAACCAGATGAAGGTGCTTTGAAGACAACTAAAGAGTAAAAGCCTGTAAAGAATCAGTCCGTTCCAAGTTTATTTTTCTATGTAGAGCATAAATGTAAAAAGGAAAGAGAAGAGTTTCTAAACCCACAAGGTTCTTTTTATGGATTTCAACTGGCACTAACCCAATGAACCTGCATTCATGGATTCCCCCCCCATGTGCCAGGTACTTCGTTTATGGAATAAAGCAGTGATCAGGAGAGAAAATGCTCACCTATGAAGCTCAATTAATCTTTTTTTCTGGATTAGTCTGCAAAAACATTCAGTTTTAAAATAGCTACCATTTAACTGAGCTTGTCCTATATCTCAGGCAAAACACGCTGTATATAAAACTCATTTAAGACCTAGCTATTATTATTCTTATTTTACACATGAGGAAAACAAAATACAGGCAGAGTTTTTAACTTGTGGAAGTTAGTAGTAGAGTTGATTCTAAACAGCAGGCACTTGTTGGACTATGCCATGCCTCTAATGATCCAATCCTGTGCTGGAATGAAGTGTGATTTGTATTACAGTTGAGAGCTCAGAACAGACCCAGATTCACCAGATAACATGAGGTCAGCTGAAGCAGCTCAGACTCCAGTGGAATCAGGGCATACTCAGGTCAGGGCAAGAGGCTGTCCCAGGGGTCAAGAGAGCAGGACACAGCCAGGCCAGGTCTGGAGGTGGATGTTTATTCACACTCTGGTCATCTTCCCCTTCCCAAATACTGCCCTACGTTTCCTACATAAACCCTCCTCTTCCTTAGAGATCTCACCACCTGCTGTCCCTTCCTGTTTCTGCCATTCACCACTCTCTTCATTGGACCCATGGACCTCAGCTGTCCTCTGAAGTCCTTCCTCCAGCATGGGTAAGCCCATCCTTCACGTGCATGCCTCATCCCACACTCTGGTCTCTGGGTTACTTGTGTTCCCATCCCCAGTGATACTCTCCACTCCAACTGTCCATCGGTATGGAATTCACTATCTACCCTCTTGGCCCATGAATGAAACATCAAATTCCTGACCCCAGCACCTAGCTTCCCATCTCCCTGGCACACTCTCCGCCTCTGCACTTGAACTTCAACCTTGTTGAGACTTCCAGACCTTAAAGCCCTCTACTGTTTTCTAATATAGCAGTTCTCATCTTGCTTCATAAACTCTCCATTCTGGCCCAGAACCCAGGTCCCATGTGCTTACACCTTTCCTGCCTCCCTCATCCACGATCCATCTCTCTGTGCTGGTGACATCCTGCAAGCTAAGGGTCCTGGAGAACACCATACCGCCTCATGTTCCCTTATCTCCATGTGGACCCCAGATGATTCAAAATCTTAGTGCTGCCCGCAGTCTGTCCATTCCTCAGGGCCATGCTCCAAGCTCTCAAAGTCTACATAAATCTCTCAAACTACCTCAGCAAGGTCATGGCAGCAGACAGGTGGGTGCAACCCTTAGGTAAGCTGAGGATATTGTAACACAAGGTGTGAGCAGAGCCGAGGGAACCATTGTGACATGTGGTCTCCAAGACGTGACAGAGGGACCACATCCTAAAGCCCAGGTAGTGGGCCCTGTGCTGAGAAAGCTACTGTGACCTTCCAATTCCCGCCTCCTTCCCTCAGTGTTCTGCTGGTGCTCCCCAGTGGCCTGACTCAGCAGAACCAGGCTGAATTGGAACACAGAGTGGGACAGAGAGCAGGGCTGGAGGATAGAGGGAACCATCTACCCTTCAGCATTCAATCCTCAGTGAATGGCTCTACCTCCTACTTGCTGAAAACTAGTATTAAAAACCCTCACTTGCAGCTCTCACCATGGGCAGTATAATGGTTTGTATCTAGGTGTCCCCGAAAGCCTCATGTGGTCATGAGTGGGTCTTTTCAGAGACAGCTGGATCTAGAGAGTATGATGCTGAGATTAAGTTTTCAAATCTGGGATTAAGGATGTCTCACCCTGAGAGTGAGTGCTACCCACTCAAATGGCAGGAAGCCTGGATGGATATAAAAGGACAGAAAGAAAGCAGGCCAGCTACTGCCTCTTTGCTACTTTCTTGCTTTGCTGCCTTCTACCTGCCATGAACTATTTCTCCTCCATGATGCCCCTCTGCCATGCCACCCTGTCTTGAGGCCAGAGGCTATGGACTGGAACCTCTAGAAAATGTGAGCCAAATTAAATCTTTCCATCTTGTACTTTGGGGTTTGGGTATTTTGTCTGAGAAGTGAGAAATTTAGGTAAGACAGAACTGTCCATCCCTAGTGTCCTCTCCAGGCCCAGAACACATGTGCACTGCACCCTCTCTGCCAGAAGATCTGCACCTGGATCTTCAGACAAGGGCACTGGATAGAAGTAGGGAGTCCTTTAATTTCAAAATCAGTGAATTCCAGTTCACATCTAACTGAAACCAGCATGCCCTTTAATTAGGAAGGTAACCAACCATAATTATGTTAACAGTGCCTGTGGTTTTGGCTACAGTAGAAAGTGCAAATATTTTGATATCACCTCAGAGTTATTATGCACGTCTCTGTCATCATTGCCTTCTCATGTATTTAGGTTTTAGTGATTACATTAATAATGAAGCCTATACATTAGTAAGTCACAAAATTATTTTGTAAGAGTTTTAATAAAGCAATCTCAGTATCGTTGATGTAGTGTATTGTGCTATATACAGTTAAAGGCATTACTCTGAGATAGGATCCATAGGTATCACTAGGAAGTCCAGGTCCACCTGTGTGGAAATGTCTGGGCTGCAACCCAGGCAGGCTGATGGCAGGGACACAGCCCTATCCTTCACCACCGCATCTCCAGCAACTTTCCTGGGCAAGACAAGCACTCTGTGTTAGGCTGCAACCGGCAGGGTGATGGCAGGGACACAGCCCTATCCTTCACCACCGCATCTCCAGCAACTTTCCTGGGCAAGACAAGCACTCTGTGTTTGTTAATGAATGGGTGAATGGATTTTTATCACCTCTATTATGGGGCTCCTTTCTTGTCTCATTGTCTTCTCTCTCTCTCTCTTTGTTGGCTCTTTTGCCTCAGCCAACAGAAAGACAAACATGGTCTCCCCACTTCCACCATCCCATGAGCCTCTTTTCAATTCATTCCTTAAATATGGAGGTTCCCAGCATTCCATTCTGAAGTCTTTGCCATCTTATTCTGGTGAGATTTTTTTGTCCTCTGCAATCATGGTCACCCCACTTCCTGTATTTTCCATGCCAGCACCTGGGCACCAGGTATGTCACACAGGTGTACCGGCCCAGATACTTCTCATACTCTGTCACCAGCTGACGGTGTAGCAAGACCAGCAGTCAAAACATGGCACTGGGGGGGGTGCCCTCCAAGACTCTCTCAGAATTTCCACAGGGTCAGAACTATTTTCATGATATTAAGACTTTATTTGTCTAACTGTTCACTTGCTTCTGAGTGTGCAAGTTTTCTGCAGGCTGTGGACATGTGTGGCAGAATGTGAAGTGAAATGCATGTTTTCGGATGTTGTGTTTTCTAGATTTTTTTAGAGTTTGAGGTATAAATAGGCACATTTTCAAAGATTATCACAGTTTGTTCTCAACATTTACTGTATTCTTAAGTTCTCTTTAGCTGTTCCTGCTTAATCTTTGTTACTTCACTGTTATCTAATATATGACTTATGAAATCCAAGTTTTCTTTGTACTTACTCAGACACACAAAAACTTTGTACTTTGTTATCTTGTTCTGTGATAATAGAAATAATTTCAAAACAATTTCTAGAAAATAAAAATATAAAAAATTAAATCTTACCTTGAGGATCAGATTAATGCATGGCTGAGTCAAGAGCACCGCACCTATCTCTCATGACAAAAGTCCAAGGTCTATTAGGGCTGGAATAATCCGCCCCCTTGGGTGTGTAGAGATCTGACCTTAGACACATAAACTGTTCCTCTCAAAAACCTCTAAAGTCCTACCTCCATTTGCCTCAGCTCCTAAAGTTTACAATCCAAAAACTAACATGTGGCCAATAAGGATGTGCCAAATACCCCGACTCCACCCTGGCTCCTCCCCCTCCTTACCCTATTATAAGCCTGTGCATTTCCTGAATAAAGCAGAAGCATTCCAGAAACCTACCCGAAGTCTGCGTGGTGATTCTGTGCCTTGCCCTCCCAGTCCGGGCCCCTGAACCTTGTTCCACAAGTGGTCTCGTGGACGAAAACAACATTACCTAAATCCATTGATATTTTAAAATGCAGTGGTAGTCTACTTTAAAATAGGTAAGATTTATTCACAATATATTTTTCCTATATTTATGGATAGATCATTTGTCTTAAAAAATTTAGAATTCTTGCTCCCTCTACCCATCACTGTATCATGCAAGGAGAAAAATTCTAGAAAAAATGACACTGATGTCTTTTAATTTTAACTCAAGAGAAAGCTGCTCCAAAGAAACTGGGTCAAGTAACAAAGGAAACTGCATTGAAACCATGCAAACTACTTTCCTTTAGCTTTATAAACATGAATAATTTATCTCATTGCATCTTATGGAACAAAGCATTTTGCAATACGTCCATGGTACTAGACAAGGTGGGGCATCACTGCATGACCAGTTATTCAGAGTTTAAAGAAAAAGGAACTACATAAGTTAAACAGCCAAACACAGACAACAAATGTTTCTTACAAGCCCAACATGTGTATTATGATTTTTTAAAAACTATACAGGAAGAAGCCACTGAAATAAGGTACAGGATGAGCCCTACATCACACTGGGCAGAGAAGCATGAAAGGGATCTGAGAGGTGCAGGAGAGTCTGCAGGCTGAGAAGTCAGTGGCAGAAAGAGCACTGCCAAGTTCCAGCCATGCGGTCACCCTTGGAATTAAAGGTTGAGCTGTGCACATGAAGACCTAGTCACTGTTCAGCTGTGGATTTGCATCTTTGTCTTATAAAGAACTGGAGCTATGGACATAGCTTGGCTTGCAGTTTTGCTTGCAGTTGTCTGGTACCAGTGTCAGCCACTATGAAGGCCTTTGATGTGGACACTTTGTCCCAAATGCAGTCGGGCTGAATCTCAGCATGGTGTGCCCTCCTTGCCACCAAGAATGCCATGGTGGGCAACAATGCAGGTTCCTCTGCATGCATCAAAGTGGCAATGCCAAGACAAGCCAGGCATGTACTTCTCATGGACACAAAAATCCTCAATAAAAGCTATTTCACTTAGGAAAGGCATTGAGGAAACAGGAAGAAAATATTAACACGACATGTTTCATCTTGTACGTGTCTTTTTAAGTTCTGTGTGACCAAATGGGAAGTGTGTGTAGGTACCTCCATTCAGACAGAAGCACCTGTGATTAGGTTGTAAACCGATGCTCTTTGTGGGCCATAGTTCTTACTTCAAAGTATGAATGACTCACAAGTCCGAAGTTGAATGAAAGGTGGTCGTTTCAAGGAAGCTGTCTAAGTGTGCACATGGCCAATACCTAATTTGAGTTTTAAATTAAACTTGGAAAAAATCTGGGCCCATCAAGACTTTGATAGCTTCCAAAACTTAAAGACTTCTCTGATGAGTTTAGTGTATTGTTAGAAATATGATTTTTAAATGCTGCGTGCTGGAATATGCCAACACTTGGGATATCTGGGCAAATCATTGACTTTTCAAACTTTCAATGTCACAAAATCATGGTTAAAAAGCACTTAAATTTTAAAGACTTAAAGATTTTAGTGCAACAGAGAATGAAAAGCTCACTGACATGATTTCAGATTCTATACTGGAACTAATCTTTAAAGAACAACCATCTGTTCTAGTTGGCACAGCACCAAAAACTAATATCCAAAATTATCTGAAAAATAAGCTATAAAAATACCTCTCACTTCTCTAACAACTAATTTGTCAGAGATTGGGCTTTTTTTCTTACATTTCAATCAAAACATCACTTGTGTTAGATTGAGGGCAGAAGTAGTTATGAGAATACTATTTTCAATAACATCAAATATTAGAGAGATTTGCAAAGAGTAAATGACATTTTTAAAAATAGTTTTGTTTTGGAGAAAAACAGACATTTTTCATTAAAATACTATTTGGGTAGAGGGCTTATTATTCTTTAAAATGCATACATGGATAAATATTTTTAACTTTTCAGCTTTTATTTTTAGATGTTGGTAGATATCATTCACTTAAACAAAAGGTTTTGAGAGCATCAGTAGGTTTTATAATGCAAGAAGTTGTAGGACCGTACCTTTCGGGAACTGCACCGAATGTCTACTGGATATCTGCAGGGACAGTCATCATGGGTACCTCCAAGGAGCATTTTGAAAATCTCACTTTAAAAAACCATTAGCTAACAATTCTGGAATAAGTAGTATTGCCAAGCACCGTAAAAAAATGCTTTATGAACACTGTACTGAATTCTCACAACTATATATATAATTCGTTTGACAGTAGTTACTAGGAAAGGATCCTGGAAAGCTACCAGGAAATAGAGAAGTGGAGCAGAGATTTGATATCAATCCAGGACCTAGGGAGGTGCCAAAGGGGTGCTCTGCAGTGAGTCATTTCTCAGAATGCTCCGCCCGGCTGCAAAGCAGCAGGAGGACTAACAGGCTTTACACAAGAATCTCTGGGAGAACGTGCCACTCTGGGCGATTCTGCCTCTTTGTCCATTGGGCAAAAACGGTACCAGTTGCCTGAGAGCAGCCCTCCCTCCTGAAAGCTATGCCTGCAAGCTCAAGCAGAGTGCTTCAGGAGCCAACAACTGCAGAATGGATCGTCTTAGTCTGTGCTGCTATAACAGCACACCTGAGACCGGTAGTTTGTACAGAGCATAGAGTAATTTTCTCACAGATCAGGAGACACAGAAGACCAAGATTAAGGCACTGGCAGGCTGGGTGCTTGGTGGGAGCTTCCCTCTGCTTCTAGGATGGCACGTTTGCAGAAACACTGTGTGTCCTCACATACAGAAAGGTGGAAGATGGAGAGGTCCTTAATCCCATTCATGAGGGAGGAAGCCTCACAGCCCAGTCACCTCTTAGTGGCCCCACCTCTTGTAACTATCACCCTGACAGCACTGCACTCTGGAGGGGACATGTTGGGACCATGGCAGGGGTCTCAGAGGGCATGAGCATGGGCACCGGTGGCATCTGCCTTGCCCCATTTCACAGGTGATCTAAGCTACCTCCCTCCCATCCAGCGTGTCTCCCTGAAAAAACAGATTGCACAAAGGACCATGTGCATTACCCATCTTGGTAAACAATAGCACCCTTGCAAGACTGAAGCCTTAGGGTTATCCAGGACACCCCTTCCCTTACCTACCATCTCTTGCAGAAATGTGGTGACTGTTAGTTTTTACTTCTTTGACCTCTCAGGAGTGCATACCCATTAAAAGTCCTAGATGCATTTTATTTCTTTAGAGCTGAGGCGGAGGATGCAGCTTATTCTATTGCCAAAGTGCTAGCTGGCACCTCTGTCTAGCTCTACACTGAAAGACTTGGAGCTGTAGAATAGATTCTTGGCCCACTGGCCTTGAGGATGGGAAGAGTGACAGAAGACATTGACCTGCTCCAGAACAGCCATGTCCAAGCAACAGAGAAGTTAGGCACCATCAGAGTAATGCTTGCCTCCAATGTGACCATCAGTTCCCATGGAGAAGGAGGCCTAAGTGATACTCAGTGTCCAATAACTCTGGAGTCCAATAAGGCTGTGAGCAGTAGGAAGAGGTGGTAATAGCTTGTTCCCCCATAAGTTCCTTAAAGGATGGAATTTTTGGTAGAAATTCCTATCTGAGTGATCAGCTTAGTAATGAGGGAGGAAATGTGTTTCCTCCCTTTTCTATCCCTTCTGCCATGGCCTTCGTTGACTTCCCTGACTTCCCTGTCTCTGCTCTTTCTGCTGCAGCCCATTTCTGTGCCCCCAAAGAGCTTTGGCTAAGGCGTCAATCACTTCATGTGTCCCCTCCCTACTTCCAAGCCTCCTAATTGTCTCCAAGGTGAAATTTAAACTCCTAAGGCTTCTACACAAGCTCCTTGGTGATTACTCCCTGCTTTTCTAGCTGACACTCCAGCCTTGGACCTTTTGCATTCTGTCTCCATGACTGTCCATTTGTGAGATGCCTCCCCACTGCTTCCTCCTCACACAAAACTTTCCCCTTACCCTCACCCTCACCCATTGCCCAGCTCAGTGTCACCCTTACCAGGAAGCCTTATCTAATGTCCTCAGGCTGATGTAGGTCCCCTTTCTGTGCTGTCGACATTAGCATTCACCCACACTGCCCTGGAACTTCTTGCCACTCATCATAATAGAACTGTGGGCTCACTGGGCGCTGAGCTCCTACCCTCTTGGTCGCTGTTCTAGCATGCATTTCAGACCCTGGCACCAGAGACCCTTGAGTGCTGAATGAATGAGTGGGCAGGAACTCTTCAGGACCACGGACAGATCCAGGAAACCTTTGCTGGGGCCTCTGAGGCCGTGCTAAGTGTAGTTGGAGTGTTCCCGTGTTCTCTGGGACTCTCAACTTCTGGGGGGCCCCTCTGATTCTTTAAATTGGCCTTTGTAGTTCTTTTCTGGGAGAGTCTGTCTATTCACAAGCTGTACATCCAAAAACTATCTCAAATCTATCTACTTTGCACTTATTTCTTCTTGCAGGCCTACCTAAGACACTATTGTCTTTCCTGGGTCGTCACAGAAGCCTCTGAAATAGACCTGTCCCTTCCACCCCTCTATCCATCCCCCATGTAACAGTCAGACTCTGCCTTCTGAAATTATAAATCAGCTTTGTGTAGTAAGATGGACATCTTGGAATTTGTTCTTCGCCACTACTCCCAGCAAGAAGGGGACTCACTTCCTGTGTCCTCCCTGAGTCTGGGCTGGCATAGTGGCCAGGTTAGTGACAGGATGTAGCAGAGGCCTCTGCATAGCTTCCAGGACTGAGTCCTGAGTAGCAGTTGCACAGGCTTAAGCAGTTTACAAGGCTTTGCAAAGTGGACAACAAGCATTTGAGCCATGGACGCGCATGGGAAATCACAGCAATGATGAGTAGCAGCAATACCAAAGCTTTCCAGAAGACTTCTTAGGATGTTTGAGACCTTCAAATATATTTCCCTATGTCTGAAAATCCTGGGTGGTTGGTAGACCTAGCCCTAATTTTTTTTTTTTTTTGCACCCTGGATTGAACTTGGGTCCTTGCGCTTACAAGGCAGGCAATTGAACCGCTGAGCTAAATCCCCAGCTCTAACCTAGCCCTATTTTTCATACGAGCTCTAAAAGACTAATTTCCTCAACAAACCATAAGTTGGCATCCAAATCTGGGTTTAGTCCTTCTCCTTTCCATCCTGCTGAGAAATTCCCAAGTCTTCCTTTCTACTAGGGAACTATGACCGACACTATTCCCCGCTTCCAGACAATAGATTTAAGAGACAAGTCCAGTTGTTGATGAGCTCTTATTTTCTCCAAATTATTAAAACAATCAGTCGCATGACTCTTTCATGCCACATTACACAACTGTGATATTCGTCTTGCTCTAAGAAACTTCCCATAAGCACGGGGGCAGATTCTGTAATTGAAACCATATGTTAACCGATTCCCCAAGCACCAGCACATCTTCCCTCCTTCCAAATCTCATTGCTCTTCCAAACTCCTAATGAGGTAGAAGGCTGGCATTCGCGGGTCACTTCAGTCACAGCAAAGTCTGTGGCTAATGCTACTTCTCCAAACAATTCCTCCCCGGCAGCCCCTTTCACCTCTTTGCTCCCAGCCTTCCTCTCACAAAATGCAGAATGGCCTCCTGGCCAGAGAGAACCAAAATATTTCTGGTCTATAGGTCAGCTTTACTTTTATGAACCTTAAATGACATCAGCCCATCATAATCTTGTCCTACTTCTGAAAGAATGCAAAATTACACCTCCTCCAAAACAATATAATCTATAATTTAAATTACCAGAGCCATGGTGTTACTCAGATGGTAACATATAATCAGCCACAGGGAAGCAGCTCACGTGATTCAGCTGCACTAGAGAATTTATTTGCGGTGTCACCAGTGCATGCAAACATGGATGCCGTAAAACAGGGAGGTGTTCAGCACACACACAGAGAAACACACGTGTGTCCCACAAAGCACTAAAAATCAAGCACCCCCCGTTGCACAAGGCAAAGAGCATTTAAGTTTCAGAATGGGAGGCACAGGAAACAAAAGCAAGTAAGACTCTACTTTACAGATTAGCAAGTCGGTTCACATCACATCCACTCCACCTGGGTGAGTGGGGTTCCGATGGCCTCCAGGTAAGCTTGAGATCCGAACTAAATCCAGGGAGCTACCTCCAAAAGGCCTCCCAGTCCTACAGCCTCACTGCTCTCTGCGCTTGGTGTGTCACATACGACCACACTGTCCACAGCCATCCCTGCTGCCTTCTCACTAGTGCTCCTTTCCCCTCCTCCTCCCTCTTCTGCTCTGGCTTACCAACACTAGCCCATTTTTCAGGGAGTAGCTCAAGATAGTGGCTGCAAGGAGACATCCTGCCTCTGACCTTGGGGCAGATGAGGTCCCCTATCTTACAGTCTCAGAGTTTCTCAACCTGTCTGCATCAGGAGCACCACCGCACCCTGTTAACTGGGTCTCCAGTGAGTTTGGCTATAGCCTAAGCCCGAGGAGGGCAAGAACCTGTCTGTCTGTCGTGATCACCGCAGTATCCTTGCAACCCACTGAAACACTTCGGACCTGCAAAATGGGATGCTGTTGGTTTTAACAGCGGTTCGCAAAGTGTGGTCCCCAGCCTGGTGGTATCGGCGCCCCCCCCCGAGACTTGTTAGAAAGCAGATGCTCTGGTCCCTGCCCAGACCCACAGGGTCAGAAACAGAGGTGGAGTCCCGGATCTGAGGTCTAAGCAGCACTCGGGGTGATCCGGAGGCACTTCAGCGTGAGACCACGGGGCACTCACAGTCCTAGGAGCAGGGACAGCCAGGACTTTCTCAAAATGAGCAAGTCCCTTGATAAAATGGACTTTGAATGCGCTTTAGTTACTTCCCTTATTTCTGGGACACTCGCACTTTAAGGAGGGAGAGGGTTATTTCAGTTCACATTTCAGTCCTAGTCCTCTGCTCCAAGGCAGGGTGTGTGGCAGAAGGCCTGGTGGAGGAAGAGCTGCACACAGCACAGCAGACAGGAAGCAGACAGCAAAGGCAGGAACTGCAGAGGGAGACAGACCCTTCCAGCCCGTGCTCACCGTGACCCACCCCTTCGGATCAGGGGCCACCCCTGACCGCACACTGAGCTACCTATTTAACAGTGGGCTACTTCACTGACAAGTATAACACTGCCTTAACCCAATCACCTCTTACAAAGCCCCCCTATGAATGCATGAGGCTTCACGTTTGGGGGTCTAGACAGAAACTGCAACAGATCTGAGTGAGCAGAGAACCACAGGCACCTGATTGCGCAGGTGCATTTTTCAGGCTTGGAGGTAGCACTCACAAATGTTGATGTAACCATGGCAGAAAGCATCTGAGTCAGGCGAGGTTAACTGTTGCTGCGCCCCCACTCATCCCTAAGACTCCTAGAGACACTACCATTTTGCCTGCTTTGGGAGTTTCGAGAAATATGATGAAGCATGGAGTTAGCTTAGGATAAAACAACATCTGATGCTGAGTAAATATGACAAAATCCATAAGCACTCCCTCGCCACCGGGGAAGCCAAGCTATGTGGATTTTATAAATGACTACAGATAAAGAACTCAATTAAATTCAAGTAGGGAGCTACTCTGAAGAACAGAGAAGCCCCTGTCTCTAGGAGATCTGACCAGAAGAAGCTGTCTCCTTTGGAAATCAAAGGGCACTTGCTCGGGTGTGGACGGCAGTCTGGGCTACCACGGGCTCTTCACTGGGGCCGACTGCACAGGTCATCACTGGGAGACTGAGGATGGCAGTCCTGCAGTCCAAGAGAGAAAGACATAAAATTTGAAGTGACAAGGATCTTTGCTGTGCCTCCCTACAGCAGTCAGCACGAGGACTCCCTGTATGGCTGCTGCCTTTCACCCTAATGCTGCAGGTTCCAGGAGACTTCGCTTTGATTTAGAACCTGGTCGAACACCGTGTTCTCAGAGCTCCCAACCTGCTACCGACCGTAGGGGAGCAAAGACTGGATTTCACGAGGAGAACAGGGATCTTCAGAAAGGTGGGAGCAGGTTCGGCGGCGACAGTCAGAAACCACACAGCACTGAGTAGTGAAGGTAGTAGCTGCTGCAATTTTATTTCTAACTCTAGGTGTATATATACTAGTTTCAAGGGTACACCTCAAGAGTGATTTCAGTCACAAGCAGGCATGAGAAAGATAGACAATAGTACTGTAAAAGCTAAGACCACAAGGTCAAGGTAAGACCACACCTATACGCAATCAGAAGGGGAAGTATGTAAAACAAAGGACTGGCTTCAGCATGTCACCTTCAGGATCACCTTCAGGACTTCACAGTCCGGGGCTCAGGGTCAGCACTTTGGCCGCCTGTCCTCTTGTGCCCCAACACCTCCCCATCTCTGGGAACATCTAATTGTTCCTGATCTTTCCTGGGCTCAGAATACAATTCTACAGATAATGAACAAATAGTAATAAAGACAAAATAGAACAGAATTATAAATGAACCCAATGTCCCCAAACTGCAGGCAGAGAGGCCAGCTATTCTCTTCACGGCTGACTTCGCATGCGGTGTATGCCAAGGACTTCCAGGAGGCTTAACCCCGTGGGGACGATACCTTGGGTCTGGTTTCTGCCAGGTGACCGGCATTGTCATGCTG
The DNA here is from genome assembly GCF_012274545.1 of Fukomys damarensis. Classification (NCBI taxonomy): domain Eukaryota; kingdom Metazoa; phylum Chordata; class Mammalia; order Rodentia; family Bathyergidae; genus Fukomys; species Fukomys damarensis. The sequence continues at coordinate 4,353,237 of NW_022900947.1, forward strand.
ACTCCACTGGAGTGGTCGTGGCACCAACCCAGGGTGGCAGAGGAAGTTTCTGCAGGTCTTGGTGTCATTATTTATTCCTGAAACAAATAGTTCAATGATGATGCTGCATAGCAGGTAGCTTGATCCCACCACAAGCACTTGAGAAACGATGTGTAGACTTGCGATACATCTCAATCCTAGACGTGTTTGTGTCAAACTTTTAAACAGATTGTCCTAACCTTTCCCATCTATTATTATAGCTCACCTATCCAACTGGGAAGGACAAAGCTATGAAACCTTCCCCCATTTCTCCCAGATCAAAATGCTCTGCTGCCTTTTCTTAAAGCTTTAACATTCTGATCATGCCTCTCTCGTAATAGAAGCACAAATTTGGAATGTTGGGTGACATGTACCAAAATGTAATGTTGAGGAAAAAAATGGAAATTCAAATCTGTACACTCAGTCTCTTCTGAACGTAAGAAAATAGAAATAAACAAAAGACCAAGAAAAAATGCCAAAAACATGAAGACTGAGACACCGTGAGGTCAATATCTTATATTATTATGTTGTGATGTGGTACACAGTTAGACAAATAGGGCATAGAAACAAAACAGGTGACCCAGAAGCCAACCCACAGAGAGGAGAAAGCAGGGCACTGCTGGTCACAGGCCAGAGGGGCCCTCTAACTTTTATCATGCACTATTGTGATAAATGATGCTGGGATAAAGGGTTCTCACTAAAGAACAAACTGAATCTGGACCTAAATATCACCATATTCAAAAGTCAAGGTCTCACAACATCCGAAGACATTTCTTAAATTTAAGAATCAAGGGTGAAAAGCCAAGTTTCAATCTGCAAAATCAATATCATTACAACTTCAGGATTGGAAAGGACTTTGCAAAGCAGACATCAAGTACTCTACCTTTCAGAGGAAAAGACTGATAATTTAACTGTATTAAAACGAAGATCTTTTCCCACAAGCCATGAAATGGAAACACAAGCTGCAAACTGCATACATAAATCCCATAAACTAGTAAGGAAAAGACAAAATTGCTAAAAATGGCCTGGATGTAGATGAGAAGGTTTCAACCTAAAACAGGGAACAAGAGAGCTCCACGGAGAGGGAAATGTATAAAACTGCAAAGAGGTAAGATTCTCTTAAGGGGAGAAAGTTCCACTAAAGAAAAAGATGAGTTGGAAGCTCATGTGATATGCAGAGCCAAGCCATGTTGTCTGCAATAAATGTGGTAGTTTGATCTCGATTTGTCTCATTTCTGGGCTTATTTCTCAGTTGGGGCTATGCTGGGACAGACAGAAAGGGTGGGTGTATTGTTTACATCCCAATCCCAATGGAAAGGAATGTGATCTTACTGTGAACGGTTCTGAACATGGGCAAAGACCACGTGCTCCTGACTTAAGTGCTTGTGAGGTGCAGCCCAGCCGTGGTACAGAGAATGAACTGCAGGGACAAAGATAAAGGGAAAGATCATTAGTTCATTTTTGTCCTTACCCAGGATGGGGAGGCTGGCAGGCTGCAGCAGGAGGAGAGAAATAATGAGCCATCAGGCCCTTGGGGTTTGCTGTTGTGCCGAATGGAGGTGGCGGGGGAGGGAGGAAAAGCAATCCAGAATGAGCCCTAGGATTAAACTGAAAGGAAAAGGAATGATGGATACAACGTGTCCTCACGATAGAGGGAGGAATTCCAGCAGCTCCTCCGGATGTCACAAACACACAGACAATGTTTTGGGCAACAACAGACTGCATATAGGACAGTGCACATAAGATTACAACGGAGCTGAAAAGCTCTTTCACGGAGTGACATCAGTGCCACCAGGATGTCACGGCACAATGAATTACAGCACTGGCGTGTCTGGGGTGACGCTGGGGTGCACTCCCCCACCACGCTGCCAGTCATACAAAACAGAGCGCATACAATTACGTACACTGCATAGTGCCCCACGAGGGTGATAACGGGTGCCTACACTACTGGACTATGCGTCCATTGTGCTCACCTGTTCTTACGTTAGGGGTGCTTCTCCTTACAGCGCAGCCTCACTTGGAGCACAGGGCCCTGTCGTGCTCGGCGGCAGCAGCCTGCCCTGACCGGGTTGGCTGCATCTCCGTTTGGCATCAGGAGCATCCAGAGGTGACCGGTGCCATCTATGTACCAGGACACCCTGGGATGTGTGAGCCATTGCAGAATTGCCTGACAGCGCATTTCCCCAAAACTACCCTGCTCCTGAGTGCTGCGTGGCTGTGTTCGTATTTTTAAGTGATTTCGTGCTGATGAAATTTGGTCTGAGTTTTGGTGCGGATGATGGAAGGAATATTTGCTACAGAATAATAAAGAGTAAAGAAAGCAAGCACCTGCTTCAGAAAGAGCAGTGCATGGGCCGCCTCTGCAGTGTCTTGGGAAGCTGGTTTCCTCTCATCCCCTAAGGTTTCTCCTCAGCCTGCCTCTCACCCATGAGTGCTTTATCCTCACAACTGACAGCAGCCCCAACCTTGTGCAAATATGACATTTCCATCCCAACTGAGTGCACAGGAAATGTCATCCTACCCCCAACCGACACAGTGACTTCCAATTAGACCATGTTTTAAGGGACAATGACAAATGTGAGAGAGATCACCTGGTGGCCTTTGCGAAGATAACAAAATTGGAGAGTCTTGGGGTGGAATCACAGGAGCGCGGGGCATTCTGACCTCTTGGGTGCCATTAGCTTTCATTAGGCAGCCAGTAGAGCTTCTCTGGAGGAGCCCTGGGGATAGGAACACACTCACACCTCCAAACCCCGCACGGTGCACTCTGTCCCTGCAGTGCAGAGAGCCCTGGATTATTTCGAGAGCTCTTCATCAGCCTGAGAGTGAGGCCACAGCTATGGGGACCGTGGACGATTTGTTTTGAGATGTCAGGGATGGCCATCGCTTGGACAAATTATCCTGCTCACGTGGGTCTGAATCCTGGTCCTTTCCTTGGGAGCTGTGTTGACACTAGCCGGGTTTTTCTGCATCCCGGGCCTCAGTCTCCCTACCTGTTAAGTGTCAGCAGTAATTGTATCTATGTACCTACTAATTGCGAAGATTTAGATGCACCAGAACAGTGCCTGGTGCATAGCACATACTCAGTGCAGATTGGCAGGTGACAGAAGGAGACCCCACACGGGCTCTGTGACGGCACCAGGCACACAGCGGGTGCTTCCCGAGTGTGGGCTGGGTCACGCTGCCCTCTCAGCCTGTTTCCTCACTGGTGGAAGAGAGGGTGACACCAACTCTCAGGCTGTCATGAAGACAAAATGACAAATACCCGATAAATGGCTCCATTTGGGGAGAGCTGTGGCTTGGCCGCTGGATGTTTTTAGGGCTTGCTGGCTGCTCACCTCAATGCAAGCTTGCTTGTTGTGCTAATGAACAGGCTTGTGGAGCAAACAAGACTGTGGGTTGTTTTTCTCCTCTGGAGTGGATGAGGCCACCTCCCAGGGCCAGTTGGTCCACACCAGGGAATAGGCTGTCATGTGAGAGCTGTGTCCCCATACTCCATGGTGCACTACTTGGAATGATAGAGGCAAGGAATGGGCCAAAGTGTGCACCCATAGACAAATGGGTAAAGAAACTGTAATGCTGTAATCCTAGCACTCTGGGAGGCTGAGGCAGGAGGATGGCAAATTCAAACCCAGTCTGGGCAACTTCACGACTTAGTAAGACCTCGTCTCAAAATAAAGAATTAAAAAGGGGAGGGGGAATGGAGCTCAGTGTGAAGGCCCTGGGTTCAGTCCTCAGTAACACACACACACACATACATACACACACACGCACTCACAGAAGAAAAAAGAAAAGAAAATGCTCATATATATATACCCAATGGGATGGTAATCAGCCATAAGAAACCACAGAATCCCATCATTTGTGGCAAGACAGTGGAACAGATGGTCATTAGGTGAGATAGGACAGACACAGGAAGACTGTGTGTTCCCTTTCATAAGTGGAAGCTGACAGCTCTGACTTTGGGCACTGTGAATCCAATGTGGGGAGGGGGGCAGGCAGACCTGGGGCCTCACGACGGCACAGCAGGACAACCATGCTTACAGCATCCACTGTGCAGCTTGGGAACCACAGCAGAGGGGTCAGAGGTTCCCAGCTCGGACAGGTGGCCAAAGTCCACAGGGAAGGAAATAAGAATTCCACACACACTGCACACTGCACCAAAGGACCCTGCGGCATCCTATAAACATGCACAATTGTGACACTGATCAAAATAAAAAGAGAAACTAATCTGGAAAATGAGAAAAGAAAAAGACCTGTATTTCACAGCATCCCTGTCCCCAAACAAACAACAACCCCAGCCACAGAACCGCCCCTCTTTTCTGTGAGCCTTATACCCTGAAAGTTACTTAATTTGTTCCAACAGCCCCCAAGGAAGGGTTCTGAAAAGGGTCTGTGGACAACTAGGCCAAGGATGAGTGTTTGGTATTTTCTAAAGATGAGAATGAGTTTTGTCATGAAGGACTTGTCAGAGCCATCAACCACAACTTCAGGAAGGGGACCCAGCATTTCTAACCACCTGTGGGTAGAACACACTTCTGCACACTGGGTGTGAACAGGGTCTAGGTGACAGATTTGACAGTGTAAGAAGAGCTTGCTCATCCACTTCTGAAAGACCGCGGCATCAGGAGCAGAGCAGCGTGCATGACACAGGGCAATGCACCTGGGCCCTGCCCCTATGGGTCTGCAGCTTAATAAGAAAATAACCAGAGTCCTCAGGACCCTCAGCCGAGCTCCTGCGCAGACCCCTGAGGACACCAAACTCAGCTGCTCAGTTCAGTTAGGAGAAGGTAGGACAAGACGCTAAATCATAGGAGAGGCCTGCAAATCTATCTACAGATGCACGGAGACAGAATGTGGTATTTGCCCCGCATGGAGTACTACTCTGCTGTAAAGAAGGACAAACTGAGTCATTTGCAGGAAAATGGATGCACCATTTTGGATGAGACCATAGTATTAAGAGAAATAAACCAGACACATAAGCTTACATGCCTCATGGTTTCTCTTATATGAGAAACCCAAAGTATAAGGAAATGAAAGAGTGAAATAAAAGGTAGATAAGAGGAAGCCAAGGAGATGGATCTTTTGCCTATGGGATGAGGACCAAGAGACAGAGGGAGGGGAGAGACAAGAGGGGAAGGGGACGTACAAAGAGTGAAGATGTGCTACGTGCACGAACAGCTCCTCATGAGGAAGGTGGTCATTACGTACCACAAACACGTGCTAATAAAGTCTTTAAAAGAAGTTGTTCAGGGCAAAGGAAGCGTGTGCGATCTGGACAGATGACCAGCTGATGTGGGCGTGTAGACATGGTGGGAATAAGAAACATCATGGATGGGCAAGGCGGCTGGAGAACCTGGGGTCCAGGTTGTGTGCTGTCCAAGGGGAGGGGGCAGGTGAAAGGTGTGGCAGACCAGGCACAGGTCAGAGGCTCCCTGAAAAACCTTTAAGGGAAAGGAAGGGAG